>NC_083097.1:150435244-150735244 GCF_949774975.1 Lagenorhynchus albirostris
CTGTGCTAGCTAGTAGGTCCTTGCTGATAATCTATTTTATATATAGTAGTATGTATCTATTAATCCCAAACTCCTAATTTATCCCTCCCCCCTTCCCCCTTTGGTAACCATAAGTTTATTTTCTATGTCTGAAGAAGCTTCAGTTTCTTCATCTGAAAAATGTGAATAAACCTTCCTTATAGGTTTGGTGGAAGCATCAAATGAGATTACAGATGTGGGAGAACTTTGTCAATTGTAGAACTAAGCAAATACAAGATACTTCCCAACTCGTTTATTTCCAAGTTCTGACTTTTGCCTTTGCGTTTGATTACGCAGGAACTTGTTCTTGTTTTCAGTGGGAAAAGCCCGGGGCCTTTTATTTGGGGGTGAACAGAGCCCTTTTTGTCTCTCTCTGGACTTTGCAACTGGCTTATTGGGAATCCTGCAACCGTCTGAGTCCAGCCTTCTTCGTGCAGATGCATGCCACAGATTCCTGGGGAGCCATCCTGGGAGAAGTCTCATCCTTGCCATGCTGGATGTCTGAGCCAGTGTATGGATGGATGGATGGATGGACGGATGAATGGATGTATGGGTGTGTATGTGTGTATGTCAAGGGTCCCGTTTATACCCAAAGGTGGTACTCACCAATTCCACCTGTGTAGTTAGGTAATGCTAGCAGCAAAAATAGACCTAGGGGTATAAGAAGGCTCAGACACAGCAGAAGTTTATTTTTTGTTCACACAATGTCCAAGTCAGAAAAATCCAACCAACCGAGAGTGGTTCCTCATTCCTGAACTCTATTTCCTTTCATTTCGGCTCACAGACTGGACAGTTCTCATCTGAGCTTGTGTCTTTCTTGTAATACCTTGCTATGGGCAGCAGAAAGAAATGAGTGCCCACTAGCTTTCAGGCTCTTTACCCCTTCTCCCAAAATGACCATGTCAATGGCCCATTTTAAGCAATGCTTCATTAGATGTTCTCAACTGCAGGCCACGAGTCCCCAACCTTCCTGCCTGTGGTCTCTACATCCTCCCTACCCACTGCCCAGCCCTGGGCTGTGCCACACACTTTAGGTTTGTTGTTATGGCAACACCCTCACTTCAAGGTACCAATTTACATATTAATTAGAGTAATACAAGCCGCTGAAACATAGATCCAAGTAAATAAGGTCTCAACACATCAGAATTTGCGTGACAGTCCTGAGCCTGTATTCCTAGTCAGCAGGGGTTTCTTCTTCATGGTGATAAGGGAGAAGGCTCCACTTGTAGCCATGTCCCCTCGAAAACAAGAACCTTGTCCCCATCTCCTTCACCTTTAGGAGGGGGAGAAAATGAGGAGGGACACACCTGCTCCTTGAAAGCCTCAGACCCAAAAGGGAGCCCAATGCATTTCATGGGTCAGAACTCAGAACTTAACCCATAGCCACAGCTAACTACATGGGAGGCAAGAACCAGGAAGAAAGTGGACTTTTCTGCAAATAAGCAGCAGTCAAGTCCAACCCCATCTTTGGGAGGTTTCTCTCTGACCTACCTCACTTGCCTAGTGGTGCGTCTCTTGTCATTCACTCATTCAACAGATATTTACTGTGCCCCTACTATATGCAGGCCCTGTGAGGGAAATCAGCAATACACCGATGAATCAGACACCGTCGGTGTCTTCAATGAGCTCAAAGCTCAATGGAGAGACTTAAAAAAATGTGTAGTTATACCCCAATATGATCAAGCTGATGGGGCGTGCGCAAGGAAGGAGGCTGAAAACTCCATGGAGATGACATTGAAGCTGAGACCTGCAAGATGTGTGGCCATTGTCCCAATGGAGGATGACAGTCCAGAGCATGGCCCAGCCTGCCAAGTGGGGTGGGGCCGGCTGAGAAGAACAGACCGGAATCCTAACTTTCCTTCCACGGTGAGTCTCTGGGAAATGGTTCTATCTTTGGGGGAGGGAGGGAAACCGGAGTGGAGTAAGAGATTCAGAAGGTGAGATACCAGGTTCTAAGGGGTGTATTAGTTTCCTATGGCTGCTGTAACAAATTACCACAAGCTTAACGACTTCAAACAACACAAATGTATTATTGGACCATTCTGGGGGTCAGAAGTCCAAAATGGGTCTCAAGGAAGCTCCAGGGCAGGATTTAGTTCCCTGCCTTTCCTGCTTCTGGAGGCAGCCCGCATTCCCTGGCCCATGGCCCCCAGCCTACAGTTGCATCCCTCCCATCTCTGCTTCTGCCCTCATATCCCCTCCTCGGCCTCTCCTGCTTCCTTCTTTCACTTATAAACAAACTTACATAATTAGGGGATTACATGCACACCAATCAGATAATCCAGGACCGTCTCCTCATTTCAAGATACTTAACTTATCATATCTGCAAGTCCCTTTTGCTATATAAGGTCACAAGTTCCAGGGATTAGGATGTAGACATCTTGGGGGGTTATTATGGTCACCAAGAGGTTGCTCAGACAAGAAAAGGAACATCCGTGCAGGGGGCCGAAGAGCAGTGCCGAGGAAGCCAAGCGTATTCAGAAGTCAGAAGGAAAGGTGGCAGCCATCCCAGCAGGAAGCCCATTGGCAGGACCAGGCCCTGTCCGTGGACATTTGCTTTCATTTTGTCCTACATCCACTCTCCCTCTTCTGGTAACCGCACCCCGACTTTCCTTATGGAAATACTTCTGCACATTCTTAACCCAGGGGTTGGGCCATGACCCAGCTGAAGCCAACCAGAGCCTTTCATGCCTGGTTCAGGGGCAGGAGAGCCCCAAGCCAGAATAACGAGAACTTTCTGGTAAGTTATTCTGGAGTGACTGGGGGATATACTGCTGCTTGGGACCACCTTTGGCCAACTCCTCTGAGAAAACACATGGAGAAAGAAGACAAGTAATGCAAAGAGACCATAACGTTGTTTGAGAATCTGGATCTAGCTATGCCTGAAGCCAGCTTCTCAACTATATGAACAATCACAACACCAGCAAAATCCCATTGGGGCTTAATCCTATTTCGAGCAATGGCAACGAAATGGATGTTGACAAAGCCAGCCTCTGGCACTGGTTTCAGGTCTAGGGGCTACGGGCAATGTCTCTGCCCTTCTCCTCAATCTTCCCCATCCTTCAAGACTCTGTTTCATGCCACATTTCCAAGGAAGCTCTCCCTGATTCTCCACACTCCCAGCTCGCCTGGTCCTGGCTGGAATGCTTCCCACAGGATCCTGACCTCTTCCAGGTGGCCACCTCACCCAAGGGCCTTCCCAGAGCCCCCTTGACCTTCCCTGTCCTTTCACCCTTAGGTAATGAGCTGCCCATCTCTTCTCTGGCTACTCTCAGCTCCTGGAACATGAATCTGCCAGAACCAGATGCTAAGCTGGGGGAGAGTCAACAGCTGCCATCCTTGAGATCAGGGAAAGGGAAGAGTTGTTGCCCCTTGCCAAGGGTTACTGTGTCTCGTCCTTGACAGGGCCCCAAAAGCCAGCTCAAGGCTTCTCGCCCTGGGGTCTTCTCGGCAAGGCCAAGGTCACCCAACAGAGTAGCAGTCAGGTCATCTGGCATCCCCTAGAGAGAGAATCAGGAAGGGTCCTTGAGGTTCCTGGTGTCCTAGCCCTTCCACGTCTCTGCCCAACAGTCACGGGTATCTATCTGAATGCCTTCAGAGACGGTGAGCTTACCACTTCTCTGGAAAATCATCCTCTTGCTGGACAGTGGCTCCAAGTCTGCCCCCTAAACTTACTTTTCCCCCAGTCCTCTGGGAAAACCTGACTGGACACCTCTCCCCACTGCCCCTCCACTCCCAGTGATGGTCCCAGCCTCGGCACTCGTTGGCTGTGCAGTGGGACAGTCGCTCAAGTTCCCCACCACTCCCGCCCCCCCCCCCCATATTTCCATGGTTCCCTCCCTCTTGCTCCAAATATCTCCAGCTCTTCCCTGAGGCATCCCTGACGTATCATGCATCTCTGAGGGCAGGAAACAAGGTTCCAGAACCTCCAGGGTTCCCAGCCTCACCCAGCTAAGTGCATGACCTTAGCCAAGCCAGGAGGGAGATTAGCAAAGAGTCCCCACCCTCTGCTCCATCTGGTACCTGGCAGGATCTCAGTAAATGTCTCAGGAAGGAAGGCGGGGAGGAGGAAGAAGGAAAAAGCATCTCTGAGCACCTAGGCTCTGAGGGCATTTTACTGACATCTCATTCACTTTACCCGTTGAGACAGGGTGGTGACGGTTCCCACCTTCCAGGGGGAAAAGGGACAAGGCCAAGGTCACACAGCCAGTGAATGTCAGAGTGGGGATTTGAACCCAGCCTGTTCAATGCCGAGCCACCCTACGCCATGTCTCTCTCTGCCCTTCCTTCCTTAAGGGGAGCACAGGCTCCATCAATGCTCCAGCAGTGTCAGAGGCTACTCCTGAAAGAACATGCATGGCGGCTGCCCTCTTCCCGCAGAAGGAAGAGATTGCGGCTAAGAGGAAGATGCGATGAAAATTTGGGATGGAGGAGGGAGCGCAGTGATGTCTCCAGATAAGAACATCGGATTTCGTGAGTCGCGTAGCTTCTCGGGGCTGGCTGGGCAAGATCTCTGTTCTGCCCCAAACCACCCTCCTTCCAGAAGCCACCGCAGCCCTGGTATAAGGAGCCATGCTCTCCTCCCTAGCCAGTCACAGCCCAGTAACCTACCCCCGGTGACTCTGGTATTTAACAAGAGCCAAGGGACCCACGGTGGCAAGGGAGGAAGTGTGGAGCGCCTTCGTTCAGTTACTCCATGAACATTTATCATTATTATAGATCTCACTTACTGAGCTCCCACCGTGCGTGTTGTAGGTTCCAGCAGTGCAACTCCAGGCAAATCAGTTCTCCTCTCTCGGTCTGTTTCTTAACTATAAAATATGCATTGTTCTACTGTCTGCCTTAAGAGATTGTTGGAATAAATAAACAGAATGAGTAAGCCCTCAAATAATGTTTGTTACTACTGTTATACTACTTCTATCCTGACGACAGCACAGCTCAGAAGGTCCTGTTATTCCCGTTTCCCAGAATAGAAAACTGAGGCTCAGCGAGGTTCAGGACTCTGCTCAAGGTCCAACAGGGAGACCTGGGGGTGATACCAGACACTCTCTTCTTACCAGCTCCATCTTCACTCCCAGCAGCATATCAGGGACCAGGGGCTATCAGGCACATCAGGCCTGATCCCTGGTCCAGTGGGGGAAGACGGACACATAAATAGTTACAACTGCATGGAGTAAGGGCTGTGATGGAGGGCCTAGGGAGCAGGGAGGCAGGGGGTGGGGAACGAAGGAGACGTCCTAAGCCAGCTGGGGAGCCCTGGGGAGACTGCATGAGAGGTGACCTCTTAGCCAGGTCCAGAGGGTGAGATCTATATATGGGAAGCAAACTACAACAGTGGTAAGAACATGAGCTCAAAGCCTGGCTCTGCCCCTCAGCTGTGTGATCTTAGAGAAGTCAGTTTGCCTCTCTGAGCCTCAGTTTCCTCATCTAAATAGCTTAGTAACTGTGAGACTGTACCGATGAAAATACCTATCTGGCACCTGGTGGGTATTTGTCATTTACAAAGTTCTATCTCCTTTCAGTCTCCAGATGCTTATTGAGTGCTTCCTGCATGCCTGACCCTGGATGCAGGGTTATGATCTCATTCTCAGGCAAAGATGTTCAACGAGCTGAAGCGACTTGCCTAAGGCCACACGGGTTCAGAGTCCACCCTGTGTTCACAGAGCACTTACAATGAGCTCGTCACCTTGGCAAATCCTGTAAACGTCTCTGGGAGGATGAAGTGATTGCGTCTATTTCACAGATGAGGGAACAAAGACCCAGGACGGTGATCTTGCATGAGATCATCAAGAACCCCCCTTGACAAGGTCGTGACCCTGCCCACTCCCATCAGAGCACCTCTGCCACCAGGCCCCGAATAAAGCCCCGGACAGAGGCAGAAGTCAACACAGACAAGCTGGTTCCCAAAAAAGGGCTTTATAAGTTGATTACTTTATGCCCAGGTCCCATCTTTCAGAGGAAGTAAGATTATCAGAGTAGGTTGAACTAGCTGCTCACAGACGCAGGATGTTTCTTCACTTGTGAAATAGAAATGAAAAGAATCCTACTGCTTGCTATTCCTCCGGCCTCAGGTAGCAGAGCCCTGTCCTGATTTACCTCTGGGACTCACCCCATGCCTCTCACAGCCCATGAGGTTAGAACGGCGGGGCTGAGCCGCCACCCCCAGCTGCAGGCCCGGAACCCAGCAGGGCTGGCCAGCATGTCACAGTTCCCCAGCTGCAGCGTTCGGACCCAGACCCAGGACTCTTGGTGTCTCTAATGGGAAAGGAAACCTCTTTCCATGGAGCTGCTGAGAGAAGAGGACGGAAGCAAAATGCTGGTCTACCCAAGAGTGAGGGTGACACGGAGCAGAACCAAGAAACAGACACTGCATCCTGGTCCATTGTCTGATTGAATGTAGCCTTGTCTTTGGCTTAAGCAACCCTCTAGAATATTTAATTATAGAAACCAAAAAATGTCCTCTTCTCCTTAAGCCACATTGAATCAAGTTTCTGATAGTAGCAACAGCAGAAACTTGACAAATACAGTAACCCAAAGCGGAGCTAAAATATCACATTTGCCATGAGAGAATACAAGAGAGCACTAACGTCTTAATGGTAATAATTAAACAAACAGGAAAACAATCAAATTAAATAAGAGAGTTTTATTTATCTAGAAGGAAGTACTTAAGGAGAAAATTATTTATTTAGGGAAGCATAAAGGGAAAAATGGAGACTCCTGAAATTCTGAAGAAGGCCGCAGGGCACTCAGAGGGAGAAGCCATCATGCATTGAGTGCTAACTGTGTGTTAGGTGCTTCTCCAACTGTGATCGCGTTCCAACTTCAAACACCCAGCACAGTCGGTAGTTATATACCCACTTTCACAAATGAAGAAACTGATGTTCAGAGGAAATAGACCCTGAGCCAAGCACACATGGAATTTGCACCAAGCTCCATTTCATGCTAAGTCCAAGGCTATGTCCTCATCAAATAAAGCATTCAACACTAACTTATTAAGAAACTATGGAGCACAGGACCCCAGGATGGCTCTGTGGTCACAGGCTCTGTTGCTCGTCACATGAACACCATAGAAAGTACCCAAAAGTGGAAATCCATGATGAAAATCCAGGCCAGCACCAATGGGGACAGGGCTCCAGAGACAGCCTCCAGCCCCAGCCACTTCTGGAGTCTCCAAAGGACAAGGTAAAGGTTCAGGACTGTCTGACTGCAGAGCCTGTGTATGTCCTATAGGACCAGCACAACTCCTGTCTTTGGAACTGACATACTCTCTGCTCTTGAGAAAAGCACAGTCTTGCCTGAAAACCCTTTGACCCTTCTTTCCATAAACAAGGAGAAATCCCTTGCAGATCATTATACAACCTCTACCCAATGGTTCAAATGAAAGGCAAATCTTCTGTAAATCTCTTTAAAAATTCCATCCAGAAACTGAACCGATGGGAGACTCAAAGAACTCAGAGCCACACAGGGTCAAGCTGGACCCAGCTTAGCCAGCACAGAGCATGGGACTACCATCGAAGGGGCATCTACTGTTGCACCCAGTGTTGGACTGTGAGTTTTCCTGATGCCCCAGTCCTCTAGCAGGGAAGTAGTGCTGATCTCCATTGCACAGATGAGAAAATGGCAGCCCAAAGAGGCAGCAGCACAGAGTGACCCAGGGCAGAGCAGGACTTGAACCCAGATCTGTCTGCCTCCAGAGACTGTCCAACTCTCACCTCACCACCCTTGCCAGCACACTGAGAAGCAGTAACCAGGCAGGAGCAGAACTCAGCTCCAGAAGAGATAGTTCTTCTTTGCTGCAAAAAGAAGCTAAAAGCCCCCCTCCCTGGCATCTGCAGAATACAGTTGCAGGGCCGCTAAGGAACAAAGTCACTCACATTCTGCCCTGATATCCTCAGAATATACCGCGGTGCTCTGGGAACATGTCTCCTTAGCCTCATAAATAATTGAGAACCAGTGCGTCCCGTGGCATTTCCACTGAAATCATCACTCACCCACACTCTGTGCTTCCGACAGAGCCAAAGAAATTCTTTCTGATTTTTTAAAAATGCAACCTTTTGTTGAAAGCAGTTTTTTGAATTCAGCCTCCACTGAGCACCTACTCAGTGCCATGCCCTGTCTTAAGCAGTGGAGACAAAGAGATGACCTGGACACAGCCCTGCCCTCAGGGAGCTCAGACCCTGCAGAGGGGAGAAAGAGAGACTCAACAGACTATTAGAACTGCCACCATGTAAATTATTTACCAGAATTAGGAAAAGAGGTCAGTGTGGGGGGTGGGGGGGTGGGGGGGGAGGGCAGGCAGGTAAGTGCAGACTGGACTGGCGGGGCTGTGCCTTGCAGGGGGACAGGAGGAGTCAAGGCTGGGCCCAGGGGAGTGCCACACTGGAGAGAAAGGTGTTCTTGGAAGGGGAGCCTGTCTAAAGGCAGAAGGCTCTGCTATGAGCCATATGATTCCTCCATAACCCTCAGGCCTTTGGTCAAGCTATTAAATTCATAAAATCACAAGTGTAATGGGTTTTTCATGGAGATGGAGTGTGTACCAAGGTGTGCACACCAGTAGCTGATCTGAGGGGACATGCACAGGTGCAGCAGTTGAAGGCCATGTGGGAAGAAAGCCAGGGGCATGCAGAAATCAGGGAAGGTGTGAACAGGCACAGGCTCTGAAACTGGCCAATTCATTAGTACACTCCAGCTCCCCATGTCATTGGCTTAATAATGGACACATGATCCTATCAGCCAATGAGAGTCAGTCCTGGGACTTTTGCTGGAATGTCTAGAAAAGAGACTTTTCTCTTCCCCTGGAGCTGCTACTGATCACTGCGAGGGGAGTGCCTGCCTGAGGGACGCCAGCACAGAGGAAAGCCTATTCTTAAAGGCATTATTTAAGCACCTCTGCATGACTGAAGCTCCCTCCACCATGAGATATTCAATTACACAAGCCAATAATTTTTCCTTTCCTTTTTAAAGGTATTTGAGATGGTTTATCACACTGGTGACCTCCAGGGTCGTGACAATGGGTACAAAGACCAATAGGTGGAAGATGGCCAGTATGTCCAGATGTTCGCACTCAGTAGGTTGTGGAAGGAAATGCAGTTGTGTAGGCGGGTGGTGGCCAGGTCACAGAGGGCCATGATGTAAAGCCAAGCGTGGGCGGTGGGAACCAGGAAAGGACTCTAAGCAGGGGAGTGGTATAATCAGATATATATTTGCGGACTCACTCGGTTTATTCAAACGTGTTTAAAACCTAGAAAGAATTCCCCAAGTAGAATGCGAGCCAGTCATTTTTCTTCTCCAGTTTTTTTCAGCACAAGTGTGCTATCCGAGGTACTGAGATCCCCAAGAGGACCCTTCCAAGAAAGGGAGCTTGCTAAGTCTTGTGGGAGGAGATTGGCATGCTGGCTCATACATTCAAAATGCCAGCGAGTTCTAGTCCCTTGTTTCTACACAAATTGAATCAGGTCTGTGCTGTTTGTCTCCCTGCTCCCATAGACAGGGAAGAAAGTCTATTTGTGTATGGCTGCTCCCTGAAATCAACCTCAGGACACACACAGATCTTTTGTCCTTGCCTCTGCCTGGGCTGATGGAGCAGGGGACTAATAAAACTTATAGACATAAGGACTGGGTAATGAGTTCGTTGATACTGAAGTGTGCAAACAACCAGAATGATTAACATACTCATCTAGGGTTGGTGGTAGATTATTGGCCCCAATTCTTCAATTCTTCTTGCATCCAAGTTCTTTTTCATATGATTCGTCTTTCTCATTAAAAGAACAAGGTGTATCTCCCCTTTCTTTGATTTTGGGCTTGACCATGCGACTTGCTTTGGCCAAAACATGTGGACGGAAGTGACAATGAGCCTGTTCCAAGCTTAGACGTTAACAGACCCAGGCATTTCCACTAAGCTTCTTGCAGTCTGCCATCACCACAAGGAGAGTTTGCATCAGTGAGGCCACTGCTGGGGGATAGTTCTCCATGTCCCACATGTGAGCAGAGCCACGACTGGCTACATAATTCTGCAGGTCCCAATGTAAAATGAAAATGCAGGGTCTCTTATTCAAAAAGTGCAAATAATTTCAAGATCAATAATTTCTATGTGCATGGCCCTGTGCAGTTTTACAGGTCATACACCCAGGAAGCCAGCCATGGCGGAAGCAGTGACAGCTTTTGTTTTAGACCAGGGGTGAACAAACTACGGTCTTCAGGTCAAATCCTGTCCATCACCTATTTTGATTTGGCCCTAGAGCTGAGGATGTTTTTACATTTTTCAATGGTTGAAAAAAATCAAAAGAAGAATACTATTATGTGGCATGTGAAAGTTATGTAAAATTCAAATGTCTGTGTTCAGAAATAAAACTTTATTGAAACACACTCCTGAATATTTATTTATGTCGTGTCTGTGCTGCTTTCACACCATTACAGCAGTGCTGAGTCATTGCAAGGGAGACTGTGTGGTCCACAAAGTCTAACATGTTTACTTTCTGACTTGTTAACAGAAAAATTTTGCCAACCCTGTTCCCAGCTAGACAGAAGAGTCACTTAATCAATTCCTGCCTGGATTGGCCGAGCACCAGCTGAACCACAGACCTCTGAGAATGAGTGCTATTGTTGTGTGCCCCCTGAGATCTTGTTGTCGAGTGTAATGTGGCAGTCGCTAACCCATCAGGCTGCAATCTAAGTTGAGGTTTCTCAAAGAATGGTATGTGGGACGATTTCCCAAGTATGTGGAGGAGACTCGCATGGCATTGAATTGCATCACAGGAAAGCACTGCTGTTTTCCATTCTCTTTAAGTCATTTCATCAAGGAGGAAGCCTCAACTTGGTGCTGGTTAAGTCTTTAATGCTCTCCTCACTCCTGGTCATTCTTCATAACAGAAACAGAGCAGACCTTGAGCTCAGTATCTCTATCAGGTAAGGCATCTCTCTAGAATAGATATGAGTGTTATTTTCAACTGTGTTTCTTTTTTCTAATTTATTTTCTATTTCTAGCGAGCAGTACTAGTTTTCTATTTATGTCAGTGTGTTAGTTTCCTTTTTAAATGCAATTGTTGTAAAAATTGTGAGTTTACGTGAAGAAAAATTATAAAGGTGGTATTATTTAAATAAAAATATTGAGTAAATCATTGTGCAGATATAAGTAAATATGAGAAAAACATCACAGAGGTGGTGGACAAATGGCTGAAGTTTGGGAAGCACGGATACAGTTGATTTCTGAGGACCCCCCCCCCCATTCTCTGGTTGCAGAGCCGTATACTAAGCATGTTAAATCTGGGACGACCCTCCCTGATTCAGGCTCTATCTCTGCTGCTCATTGGCTGTTTAACTTCAAACAAGTTACTTGACCTCTCTGAGCCTCTATCCCATTTTTGCAAGATGGAGATGATAGTACCTGTATCCAAACTGTAGTGAACACTGTTCGCTGCCTACTAGCGTGCTTCCTCCTTTGGCCCCTGTGTACAGAACCCCAATTTTGTTAAGGTATCTACTACTCCCCCAAGTCACCACGAGCCTCAAGAAAGCTGACCCCAGCTCCAGACAGGGTTTAATTGCCCCTTCCCCTTGCCAATGATTTCTCCAGAGGGTTGGACTAATGGATAAAAATAATAATCTAGAAGTCATCATTGCTTAGATGAGCCATGAGAGGCCTTTGAGAACATTTTGTAGCTCCTAAGAGAAAGTCACTGGAAATGATGTTCTCTCGTCTTTGCTTGGCTATTACTGGGTCTCGATGTGATCTCTGGAACCACTGTAGCCAGCTGCCTCTGATAAAGCCAGCACCTATACAAGAGAAGAGATGGGTGGACAGACCCCAGCCCTGATGATGTTGTTGAGTTGCTGAATCAACCAACCCTGAAGCTAACCCTACCTCTGCAAGTAAAATGTGTGGCCTTATAAATGTCCTTGTTTAATAAGTCAGTGGGAGATGGGGTTTCTCTCCCAACCAAAAGATTCCTAACTGGTACCAACATTGGTATTTTATGTTCCAGGTTCAAACTGCTACATCAATACATCTACCAAATGGTCCACTTGGTCTGTGATTATTCAGACAGTCCTTTGCACATAAGCATCTGTAACAGAGACCTCCATTTGTCAGCCGGTGTCCCTTCCTCTCTTCTTCCTTACAAGCAAAGTTTTTATTCAGGGTGGCAACGTGACCAGTTAAAAGACTACATTTCCTACCCTCCCCATGCAGGTAGGTGGGGCCACATGACTAAGTTCTGGCCGATGATGTGAAAATGGAAGTGAATTTTGAGCATTCCAGGAAGGCTGTCCCAAGGGAGCTGATTCAGCCAAAGTGCACTCTTTTCTGCCCTTTCTCTCTTCCTCTTCCTGCTGCCTCCAGGGGAACGGCGATGGTCGGAGCTCCAGGAGTCTTCTTGGATCACCTGATATCCTTGAGGATGGAAGTTTTGTACCACAGAGCACAAAGATAGAAGGAAGCTGGGTGTTTGGTGAATTTCTGGAGCTTCCATACCAACCCTGCACTCTAACTTTACTTGCAGTAAAGTTAACCCTTGTGTGTTTAAGCCCCTGTTACTTTTGGGATTTCTGTTACATGCAGTAACACCTAATCCTGATACATATCTAATTGGAAATTCCTTGTTCTTTATCAAGAGGCTGATGTCTGCAGATATATAAAAGCACTGTTGGAATAATTTTCAGATACACAAAAGACCTAAGATTTAATACGATCTTTATTGACACTCAGATTCTCCAAAGAAACTTCGAGTTGTTGGGAGAGTGAAAATGGATCATTTATGTCATACACTTAACTCAGAATCTAGTGCAGAGAAAGCACCCAAACAGTGATGACTCCTAGATTATTATTGCTGTCAGCTAGTCCAAACCTCTGATTTGACATGTGAGGAAATGGAGACCCAGAGAGAGGAAGCACCTTGTCCGAATAATGTAGCCACTCAGCAGTGCAGGCAAGACGAGAATTCATATTTCTTCACTCTTGCTTCAGAGGTCTTTCCCCTCTCCTGAGCCTTTCTGCAAGGTAATGAGCTCCACCACGAAGGGAGTGTGCAAGGGGCCTTGGATGCCCACATCCTACCAGGGATCCTTCTTGCAGTTTTCTTAGTCCATTAAAATCGCTATAACAAAATACCACAGACTGAGTGGCTTATAAACGGCAGAAATTTATTTCTCACAGTTCTTGAGGCTGAAAGTCTGAGATCAGGGTGCTGGCATGGTCAAGGGAGGGCCCTCTTCCAGGTCACAGACTTCTCATTGTGTCTTCACATGGCAGACAGGGCTAGGGAGCGCTCTGGGGCTTCTTTTATAAGGGCATTGATCCCAATCATGAGGACTCCACCCTCATGATCTAAATCCCTTCCCCCTCCCAATTCTATCGCCTTGGGGATCAGGAATTAAACATACAAATTTGGGGCGGGGGAAACAAACACTCAAACCATCGCATCCCTCTCCCAGGCAGCCAGCTCAGTTGAAGAATCTTTTAGTTTTCTTGCAAGTTCAGGATTCCATAACTCGTTCAGGACCAGAATGAAAAGGAAGGATTGAAAGTCCTTTCCTCTCCCATCTGTGTGCTCCCCTGTCTCTGTTTCCATCATGCCTGTGAGTGAGTATAATAACGTGTGATGGAAATGAGAACAAGAGTGGGAAAAGTAAAGAGTCTAGCCTTGAATCTTACCAAAGCCTGGAACACAAGTAGGATGGGTTATGACATACTTCCTCCTTTCTTTGAGGTCTTAGCTTGCTTTCCTTTTAATTGCCCTGCCTCCTGTAGGGAAGATGGGAGCGACATGACATCAGGGTGGCTAACACAGCCATGCAAGAGGGTCTGGAGGTGTCCAGCCTCACTTGAAGACCTACAGGGAAAACTGGAAGAGGCTCCAGAGACTGTTTGGTTGCAGCCTCCCTCCTGGAGGACTGTTACTGGCACAACTTTATCACCATTTCCTCAGTGCTGTTATTAAGGCAGCCAGCTTGCCCCAAGCTGATGAATTTTAAAAGAAGCATAAAATAATTTTTTTTTAAATGCTTTGAAGCTGAAAGAGTAATGAATGTTTAAAAGCTTGGCTCATTTGAAGCTTTTCTCCGGAGCAGATTAACCCATTCACTGATTAGGGGTCCAAAAAAATGATTATTAGCAGATTCCGAAAACCATGTTAGACATTAAGATATCTCTAACCATTTAATTCTTAGGAAAACCCTATGAGGCAGGAATTGTTGTCACACACCCGCCAACCCAGTCGTAACTAAGGGAGCTGGACTCAAACCTGGGCCCGTGAGACGGCAGCACACACTCTGGCCTCCATCCTGGGCCCTGCCGTGTTTGGTTCTCCACCGCGGGGCCACCCTGGGATTCAGCCCATTTAGCGTGCCCAAGGACAATCTCCCATACTTGCCTGCCAGCTCTCAAATCTTCCAGCCTGGCCAACAAGGTCAGAAAGCTTTTCGGGGGGTGGGGAAGGGAAGAGAAGGGGATGCCGTGGGGCATCTTCTTGGGCATCTCCTCCGTTCTGGTTCTTGTTGGCTCAGAGGAGCAGGCTGCTGAGCCCCAAGAGAGTGGAGGGAAAGCTGGTCTTGGTGGCCCCAAGGGCAGAACTAGAGACGGCAGAGAGGAAGCCCACACAAAGGCAGATTTGAACTCCATAGAAGTTCAGCTTCTAGCAGAACTGTCCAACTAGACGGGAATGAGTTGCCTGTCACTAGAGGTAGGCAAGCAGAGGTCATGCTGCCACCTTCCAGGAATGCAGTATGAAGAATCCCGGCCTTGGATGATCTCGGCACTCAGTGACATCAAAATAACCCTTGTTCCAGGAGACTGTATCACAATCAGCATTGTGTTAGCATGTACTGAGCACCTGCTCTGCCAGACTCTGCTCCAGGTACCCAGCCAATCCCAGCAACTCTGTAGGTAGGCATCATTGGCCCCATTTTACAGAAGCTCAGAGAAGGTAAATGCTTGTCCACGGTTACACAGCTTGACCCACATCCTGCTATCTCCCACACCTGTGCTTCTGCCACTCTTCATCCCGCTTGAAGTCAGTCCCATTGGTGGAAAGCAACCTTTCCACAGGGAAGAGAGATCTTGTCTTCATAATATCGAAAATCACTACTATTTATTGAAAATTTGCTACGTGCCAGGCACTCTTCCATGCATTTTGCAGATATTACCTAATTTAATCCATCTAGTAAATCATCTTTCTCCATTGACATATGAAGGAACCGACTTCCAAAGCTGAAGTCACCTACCCAAGGCCACATCTAGCTGGTCAGTGGCAGAGTGAGCCTGACTGGGAGCTTGAGCTCTGCTTCATTTTGATAACCTACCTTTCAGACAGGGGGCAACCCCAGCCACGAGGCATGTGGAACAAGAGGAGGACAATGAGAAAGACGAGGGGGTGGGGATGGTCTGGGGAGCCATGTGAAAGAACAGGGCTCATAGGGCTGATGGGAGGCTGGGGAGGACCTTTCCACACACAGCCTGGCTGCAGAATGGGAGAGGCTCCCCCGGCTCTGCTGATTTGTTTGGCTAGCTGTGCAGCCTTAGTCAAGTCACTGCCCCTCTCTGAGCTTGGAATAGCCCACAGTTTAAAGCAGAGCTCCAAGCCCAGCAGGGATGAGAGGACAATTTGGGAAACTGAGGCAATTAGGCAGAGTTACGAGAAGCTAGGAATCCATAAACTCAGACCCTCTCAGGCCCACTCGCCAGTGTGCCACCTGGGAGCGCTAACCTACCCTCCCTGCCCTGGGGGCACTTGGGAATGGAGCTCCCACCACTTGCAAAGCACTGGGTCCCAACCATTCAGAGAAGGAGCTGGGGTGGCCAGATCCCAGAGAGTCACACACTTTGCCCTCTTCCAACCAGGACCTGCAAGGGGCGCCATTTTCCAACCAGCTTCTAGGGAGTTGATCCTCTGGGACTCTTTCACCCATTTGTTTATTCATTCAACAAACGTTTATTGGGCACCAGCAATGTACCCATCCCAGAGTTAGGCACATTCAGATCCATACACTTGCTACTCTGAGATGAGGCTAATTGTCCCACATGGGCCAGGAGAGAGGAAGCAATTCAGCCATGATCATATGGCTAGGAAGGGGCAAGGTCCGCACTTGAGCCCATGACCTTGCTGCCACATGGGCCAGCCCTGACTCCCTGTGTCTGAGATATACCCACAACCTGGGGCCTGCTGCTGGAGCCGCGTGCATGTGTGTCTGAAGGTCCTGGATTTCCCACCGTCCTGGCACCTGTCACAGTTTAGCAGGTTACCATGGTATCGCTCCCCAGCACCCCGGGCAGCGGGGACCACCATCTGTTTACACGGCTGTCAGAGGAATTGATGTCATACGAAATTGTCAGCTCAGCAGGATGGGAGGAGGCAGAGTGGGCGGCTCTGAAAGCTTCCAAGCCATCAAAACTCATCTCAATCAAAGCCATGAGCAAATTGCTGCTTCCCTGGGGGGGAACAGAGGAAAAAGGGGTAGGCTGAAGGAAAAAATATTTCCCCAGAGGAAGAAGCAGGTAGCAATAGTAATGGTTAGTATTATTCTTTCCATTTTTACACTCATTTACAAATCACAAGTTCATTTTGGCCTCTCACAGCCCTGGGAGGTGAGTGTCACCATTAGCTCCATTTTACAGGTGTTTTAAAATATACCACTGAGGCTCAAAGATGTGAAAAGCGTTCTCAAGGTCATAGCAAATCAGATGGCAAGGCCAATAGGAAACAACTCCCTGATTCTCAGACTAAGAGGCTGAGACTTGCTTTTGGCCAAGATGAGAGGCAGGCCTGCCCCAGGTGGCAATGTCCAGGGATGCCCAGGGGGGATTTGCCTGCTGACCACACCTGCAGAAAGTGGGAGGGAAATGACATGAAGAGCATGGTCTGAGAGCTGGGAGTCCCGGCCTCTAATTACAGCTCTGACACAACTGATGTTGCAGTAACGGACAGAGCAGCTGGTGGTTGCCCACGGCTCAACGAAGAGACATTTAATATCCCTAGAAATATAACTGGAGAGTGGAAATCCATTACTTGCTGCTTGGCATCCATCCTTCTTCCTCAGTCAACTACTGATTCCCCTGGGAACCAAAACTCCTCTAGTCTCACTCCACTGGGGTTTGGGAGAGGCTGACCCGCTGCCAGATGATCTGGATCTAATCCAACAAGGATATCTCAACTCCAGGCCATGGTGATTGACTCAGGCATAGGCACATGACCCAAAATGAGCCAATGAGAGTCAGGAAAGAGAATCTCTCCTTTCTGCTGGGCTGATGAAAGGACATGACATAAGCCAGAAGTAGGCCACTGTGCTGCACCAGAGGGCAGATCCTGCCTGAGAAGGGAGACAACATCAGGGAAAACAAGCCAGAAAGGAGAGGATGACAGATTTCCCCTGGATCCAACCAATCCTGAAGGAGACTCTATTGGACTTATATCGACCAATACATTTCCCCTTTTGCTGAGACAATTGAGTTGGGTTTTCTGTCATTTGTGTCACCCCTACTCATCTCAGTGAGAAAACCCTGTGGGATTGGAAGGAATCGTTGAAGAAGCTGGGGCAGGAGTGAGACCCCAGGGCAAACTGAATAACAGATGGTTGCTAAACTGCCTTCAAAGGAGAGTGGGCAGGGTAACTGCAGGATTTCGGTTCTGCTGGGTGGGTTATGCAAGTTGGGACCAGAATGGAATTGCTAGAGTGAAGGACAGGCTGAGGCAACCACCAGGGTCCCCTGTCTTCATCCTTCTCTGTGCAGCTCCCAGCCTCACCTCAAAATAAATGTTGACCAAGTATTTAGAAAATACTAATTTGAAGGAACCGAAAGTATTAGCCTGCTTAAGTGACCCCTTGTCTCTAGCTAGCCCAAGTTCTCTAAAATCTGATAACTTTGGAAAAATCCTATTTCCTCTCTGGGCCTCAGTTTTCTCATCTGTAAAGTGGGGACTCTCATTTGCATTTTGCTGATGAGGAAAGGGAAACAGTGAGGGGACAGGACTTGATTGACCTGCACAGTGGAAGGATCAGGAAGATCTTAGAATCTCTCATCCCTCACTGGGGATCATGGTCTTCCATTTTCATATAAGCACAAGTTTTCAGCTGGAAAGTTTTTCTTCCTTAAAACCATCTGGCCTTGTTGCTTACTTATTTTATACACCTAAAACTAATATAATATTGTAAATCAATTATACTTTAGTATAAAAATTATAAATATATACAATTACCTCTTAAAGACATGAAATAAAATATTAGGTGAAATGATACAATGTCTGGGATTTGCTTCAAGATCACATGGAAGAGAGAGCATGGGTAGAGGTATAATCTATACCTCTTGTTTAATCTAAACAAGAATGGCCAGGAGCTGTTGAAACTGGTGTGATGGATACATAAGTGTTCATTACACTATTTCTTTACTCCTGTATAAGTTTGAAATGTCCATGATAAAATGTTAAAAAATAAAAATATGCCTCCTAGTCTGCTATCACTGTGGGCTGTTCTGACATGTTTCAATGTGCTCCACCCAGGACCCAGCCCAAGGGAGGTGAAAAGAAGTGTTCCAGGATAATTGACGGAAACAATCATTTGAGCTTTTCGCTTACTGTGGTTTTTCTCTTCCTGCATCTCAAACAAGCTGGTGATTTTGTGCTCCTTGACACACAGGGAGGCCAAGGCAGGGCAGGAAGGCAAGGCTGCTTAGGTCTTCAGTGAAGAGAAGGGAGAATTTTATTCAAGTTGGCAAGAGAGGAGTGGGAGACGCTTCCCCAGCCTGGACAGGGTCCCACCTTGACAAAGCTCCTTGAGTCCCAAGGGCAGCATAGAAACCACAGAACCACCAGTTCTACTGGAGCCGGGACTGGGAACACCGCCATGGTGACTGATGGGCACTGCTGATGCCCAGTGACAGAGGATACCACTTGGAAGCTTTGGCAAGGTCTAAGAATGTATGGCCTTTGCCTTAAACCAGGGGCAGGCTGCTCCCCTAATGGCTGACACGGACCCTCTGGTCTGTCAAATGGGTTGGGGGTTTGGATTCTAATTTAAGACAATTTAAAGAAAATGAGGAATATAGAATGGTGGGTACATGATAGGGACAGCAAAATAAAGCAAGAGACTCTGGAGACCAGACAGCAGGATTCTGATCTGGTTCTGCTGCTTATAGGCTATGAGACCCTGGACAAGTCACTTCCCCATCTGAGACTCAGATTTTCCACCTGTAAGATGGGGACGACAGAACAAACATGATGGGCTTGCTGGGAGGAGGCAGATGAGGGGATGCCCTGCATGGTGCGAGACACTTGCCACTGCCTTCTCTCTCCCCCATCCCACCTGCCCCTCCACCACCCTGCATTTAGGAAGAAGCCATTTAAATGGAACTGTAATTCATAGGCAGTCACCAGAGGCTAATTCAGAATTTCTTTTTTGCTCCTTGATTAAATAACAGTTTACAGTCTGGTATCTCATTTTCTTGGTTGGCTACACAGAGTCCTCTGGAGTTTTCTGCACACAGGGAGGAGGCCCCAGTTAAATCCACACACAAAAATAGGTCATCTATAGAGCCGACAGCCCAGTTAAGAATCATCTTGCCCTCCAGCAACTACACAGCAAGGAGGATGAAAGTCATACCGACAACTCTTGATTTCCTCCAAACTCTCTCCTCTCCTGGACTACTCCATCTCAGGGAATGGAACCCTATCCCCCCACCCCCAATCATCCTTGGTTATCTCCATTCCTCACATCTCCCTATCCACCTATCACCAAGGCTTCTGGCTTCATCCTGCCCCCCGACATCCACTCACTTCGCTCCATTTCCACACCACCTCCCAATTCAAGCTGCCACCTTCTATTGTCTAGAGCTTCCTCGTTGGTCTCCCTGCTGCCCTTGCCCCCCACCCCCCAACCTTCCTCCCTCCACATGACGGCCTGAATTTTTTTCCAAATATAAACCAGAATGTTTAAAATATTAATCAAAGTCCTCCAAAGGCTTTGTACTAGGCTTAAAATAGAAATCCACTACTTATCCTTATCCACTCATACCAGCGTCTCCTATCCCCTGTTCTGTCCTCCCACCTCAACTCATTGATCATGGGCCCATCTTTGTTCACGCAGCTCCAGACCCTCTGGCTTTGTCCTGTCTTCTGAACACAGATGCTAAGCGTTTTCCTACTTCCAAGGTCTTTGTATCTTCTTACAGCTGCCTCCTTCTCATTCCTCAGGTGTCAGCTCAAATGTCCCCTCTTCAGAAAAGCTTCCCCTGACTGCCCCGTCTAAAGTAGTCCTCTGACCCCCATAACTCTGTGCTATTTAAATGAGCCAAAGATGGCTACTGTATACTGGCCCCTACGTTATTTCTTCGAGACCCCTGTCAGCTTGAAAGGCCACCAAATTCAAATTTTTATACATCTACTTATTTTTAAATACCAACAAGCAGATTTTTAGTCATTTAGAGCCTTCCTGCTTTGCATAATCCACAAAACTACACCCAACATCTGCTGGCCATTGATAAGACAGAGCTTGTGTTTATTAAGACCAAAGCTGCTGGGACTTCCCTGGCGGTCCAGTGGTTAAAACTCCACGCTTCCACAGAAGGGGGCGCGGGTTCCATCCCTGGTTGGAGAACTGAGATCCCGCATGTCAGCATGGTGCGGCCAAAAACAAAACACAAACAAAATACCCTAAGCTACTATAGCTCTTCAGAGGCCTCTGACCCAGGGGTTCCCCACCATGATGCTGAGTGACACCACCTAGACATAAAACCTCATCTCTGGCGCCCCCAGGAGTCCCCTTCTGGATGTGGCCTCCTTGCCATAAGCCTCTGGATAGACTCCTGCTATGAGAGACTCCCTCCAGTATGCAGCCCCGTCTAAGCACCATGTTACTACCTCTCATGGTCACATCTTTCTCCTTGAGAGGCCCAAATTTCTTGAACCTCCTATACTCTTATCCACTACCCTGTTTTATTTTCTTTGTAATACTTATCACTCTCTGAAATTACCTGGCTACTCTGCTTGCTTGCTTTTTGTCTCTCTCCCTTCTTAGAATGTAAAATCCATGTAATCAGTCAATAAGTCTAGGAAAAGGATATTTACCCTCCCTAGTAATCAAAGAAGTTGCAGAGTAAAGTAGTGAGATGTTATTTTTTCACCCAAGTTGGTAAAATTTCTAAAGTTTGACAATGGTGAATATTGCAAGAGTATGGGAGGACAGGGGTACCCGCATACCCTGCTAGTGGGAATGTGAATGAACACAGCATCTTAGAGGATAATTCTAAACTTAAAACACACACAACCCCTGACCAAGAAATTTCACTCCTTAGTGGCTACCCACCCACCCACCCACACACACACACACACACACACACAAAATCCTTATGTCTGTATAAAGAGGAATGTTAAGAAATAAATCAACAAAAGAGGACTCCTGCTTCCAGGAAGATGGAGTAGATGTGCTTTCCCTATTCCTCCTGCTAAGTACATCTAAAAACCCTGGATGGAATATATAAAACAAATATTAAAAGACTCCGAAAGATGAGAGAAGGCAAATGGCTGGGGATCTCAGAATCCAAGGAACAACACAATGATGAGTTCCCTGGGGTTTTTTGCTTTGTTTTGTTTTGGTTTTGGGTTTTGTTGTTGCTGTTGTTTGCCTCATTCATCCCAGAATTAGAGCCGAAGAAGCCAGCAACCAAGAAATGCCAACAGGCATAGACAAAAACTCTCAACAAAAGCCTGCTTTCACTAGCCAGTGGACTGGGAAAGGGACAACCAAGAAAGACACAAAACTTTTAGACAATAACCACTCTATTCCAGAAAAACCATCTTCCCACCCTCACCCGTACCAGCAAAGACCAGTCAGGGAGCCTAGAACTACTTCCTCATCAGGCTCTAAGAATGTGCCCCAATCCCCCACCCCATCAACCCCAGTTGATGTCTAAAAACACCAAGCAGAGAGCAGAAATGAGCCCATCCTCCACCCATGGTGTCATGGAGGCCACACTGGGAGCAGTAATAAGGCACTCCTACCCCACCCAACCAGGGAGGTGTCAGTGGAGGCCACATGGGGAGCTGGAACTCCTACACCCAGCCAGCAGTAATGAGGAGTTCCCACCACCTTGGGTATCAAAGGGGGCCAGATGGGAAATCTGGACTTCCGTCCCCATCTGGCAACAACAGAATAGCACCCACCTTCCCTTGCCAGAGAAGTTTCAAAAAAAGCCAGCTAAAATAGAAAGCCAGCTTAAATAAGATGCAGAGTCTCGTAACATAATACCCAAAATGTCTAGGTTTCAATCAAATCATTTTTCATACCAAGAACTAGGAAGGTCTCAAACTGAACAAGAAAAGGTGTCAACAGATGCTAACACTGACGTGACAAAGACGTTAGAGATGTATGACAAGGATCTTAAAACAGCCATCCTAAATATGCTTCAACAAGGAATCATGAATATGCTTGAAGCAAATTAAAAAATAGAAAGTTGAGAAGAAAAATAGAGAGGCTCAGCAAAGGGTAAACAAGCATGAAAAAAGAATCGAATGGAAATTTCAGAACTGAAAAATACAATAAGAGTATAGGGCAATAGAAATTACCCAATCTGAACAATGGAGAGAAAATAGATTGAAGATATAATTAAAGGAAACTTGGGGACATATGGGACTATAACAAATATCTAACATTTATATCACTGGGGTCCCAGAAAAAAGTTTTCTAAATTAATTGGGAGTGATGATAGTAATATCAGATAAAGTGGCTTCAGAACAAAGGAAATTACCAGAAACAGAGAAGGACATTATATAGTGATAAAAAAGTCAGTCCACCAAGAAGATAGCAATTTTAAATGTGTATGCACCAAAAAACACAGCTGCAAAATAGATGAAGCAAAACCTGATAGAACTGAAAGGAAAAAAAAAGACAAATCCAAATATATATTTGGAGACTTTAACACCCTCTCTCAATAATTGAGAAAGCTATTAGACATAACAATTAGACAGAAAATCAGCAAGAATATTAAAGAGCTTAACAAAAACAACAAACTGGATCTAATTGACATTTATAGAACACTCTACTCAACAACAGCAGAATACACATTCTTTTCAAGTGCCCACAGGATATACACAGATAAACCATTAAAAACCAAAAAAAAAAAAAAAAAAAAAAGCAAACAGACAAAACAAACAACTTCAACAGATTTAAAACAACTGAAATCACAAAGAGTATGCTCGTCAAACACAATGAAGTAAAACTAGAAATCAGTAACAGAAAGATAACAGAAAAATCTCTAAATATTTGGAAACTAAAAAACATGCTTCCAAATAATTCATGAGTCAAAGAGATAGTCTCAAGAGATATCAAAAAGTACATTGAGCTAAGTGAAAATGGAAATAGGGCATATCAAAATTTGTGGCAAAACTAAGGCAGTGCTAAGACAGGAATTTATAGCACTAAGTGCATACATTGGAAAAGAAGAAAAGTCTCAGATCAATAATCAAAGCTCCCACCTCAAGAACTTAGAAAAAGGAGAGCAAAATAAGTCCAAAGCAAGTAGATAGAAGGAAATAGTAAAGAGAAGAGGAGAAATAACTATAATTGAAAACAGTAAAACAATGGAGAAAAATCAATGAAAGAAAGAGCTGGCTCCTTGAAAAGATCAATAAAATTGACAAACTTCTGGCACAACTAACAAAGGGAAGAAGAGAGAATGAGGAATGAAGCCACGGATATCACTACAGACCCTGCAGACATCAAAAGGATAATAAGAGAATACCACAACAACTCTACACACATAAATTGACAACTCCGATAAAATGGATTAATTCTTTGAAAAGAACACACTACCCCCAACTCACCAAATATTAAATAGATCATTTGAATAATCTTAAAACTATTAAGGATATTAAATTCATAATTTAATTTTAGAATGTCCAAAAATGGACTCTCCAGGTTTGGATCACTGGAGAATTCTACCAAACGTTTAAAGAATTAACATCAATTCTCCGCAATCTCTTCCGGAAAATAGAAAAAGAGGAAAAAGTCCTGAACTCATTTTATGAATCTGCTATTACCCTTATACCAAAATCAGGTAAAGATAGTACCAAAAAAATTTTTAAATATAGGCACAAAAAGCTTAACAAAATATTAGCAAATAGAATTTGCAGTATATGAAAAGAATTATTCACCATAACCAACTATTGGTCAATATTTGAAAAACAATTACTGAAACCTATTTTAACGGCCTAAAGAAGAAAAATCACAGGATATACCAATTGATGCAAAAAAGGTGTTTGACAAAATTCAACACCCATTCATGTTGAGAACTCCCAGAAAAATAGGAAAGGGGGAAACACCCTCAATTTGATAAAAGTATCTACACGTAATCAACAGCTAACACTATACTTAAAGGTGAAAGCCCAGTGTATGTTTTTCCCCTAAGATTAAAAACAAGACAAGGATGTCTGATCTTTTCCTTCTTATTCAGCACTGTGCTAGAAGTTTTAGCCAGTGCAATAAGGCAAGATAAGGAAATAAAAGACATACAGTCCAGGAAGTAATATATAATACTGTCAGCATTTGCAGATGACATGATTATGATTTTATACTTTAATAAATTCCAAGGAATCTAAAACATACAAACAAACAAAAAAATTCCAAAAAACAAACCTAAACCTTAGTAAGTATAGGTGAATTCGGCAAGATCACAGGATACAAGATAAACATACAAAAATCAGTTGTATTTTTATATGCTAGCGATGCACACGTGGAAGCAAAAGTTAAAAACAGTGTCATTTAGGAAGACTCAAAACAGAGAAATATTTAAGTATAAATATAACAAAACATGTATGGGAAAACTATAAAATGTATGCTGAAAACTATAAAATGTTGATGAAATAAATCAAAGATCTAAATAAATGGAAAGACATACTCTGTTCATGGATTGGAAGACTTAACATAATAGGTCAATTTTCCCCAAAATTAATATACAGGTTTAACAAAATTACTATAAAAAGCCAAGTAATGTTTCTTCTGGCTATAGATTAGATTATTTTAAATTTATGTGTAAAGGTAAAGGAATTGAATTAGCTAATGCAATTTTTTAAAAGGAGAGTAAAGTGGGAGAAATCATTCTACCTGATTTGAAGACTTATTATATAACTACAGTAATCAAGACCATATGGTATTGGTGGAGGTATAGACACATAGATCAATGGAGCAGAATAGAAAACCCAGAAATAGACTCACAAATACAGTCAATTGATTCTTGACAGAGGTGCAAAAGCAATTCAGTTGATTTCAACAAATGATACTAAAGCAATTGGACATCCATAGGGAAAAAAATCTCAGCCTAAACCTCACAACTTATATAAAAATTAGCTCAAAACAGATCATGGATTTAAATATTAAATGTAAGACTATAAAACTTTTTGAAAAAAAAAATAGAAGAAAATCTTCAGGGTCTAGAGCCTGGCAAAGGGTTCTTAGATTTGATGCCGAAAATCTAATCCATAAAAGAAAAGATCGATATATTGGATGGATCTTATTAAAATTAAAAAAAAAATGTTTCTCTGTGAAAGACCCTGTCAATAGGATGAAAGACAAGCTATACACTAGGATAAAATATTGTAAACTATGTATCCAATAAGGACTAGTATCTAGCGAGGAAAAGTATATACGTATTATATATATATACACACAAATATTATATATATATATTTGAGAAGTTCTGAGAGTATATAAATTATATATAACACCATTATATATACCATTTAATATAATATAATATATATACACATCACCATATGGTAATGGAATGTTCTGTATCTCAGTTGTATCATCATTAATATACTGGTTTTGATATTGTACTATAATTTTGCAAGATGTTCCCATGGGGGAAACTGGGCAAAGGGTACATGGGATCTCTCTGTATCATTTCTTACAAGTGTATGTCAATCCACGATTATCTCAAAATAAACAGTTTAATTTAAAAATAATTGTTTGCAGCATTGCTTGTATTCTCACGGAAAAACTGGAAACAGCCTTCATGTTCTTAAGAAGGAGAATGGCTGTCTATAATGTCAGCTCCATACAATGGAATATTATGCAGAACCTAAAGGAAAAAGAAAAAAAAATTCTCTCTGACCTGAAAAGCTATGTTGCAGAACTCTTTATATAGCATGGTACCACTTATATTAAAATGCACACACACACAAATAAAATAAAATAAGATAAAATAAAATGCCCACACACAAAGAGTGTGGG
Organism: Lagenorhynchus albirostris; assembly: GCF_949774975.1. Classification (NCBI taxonomy): domain Eukaryota; kingdom Metazoa; phylum Chordata; class Mammalia; order Artiodactyla; family Delphinidae; genus Lagenorhynchus; species Lagenorhynchus albirostris. Next base: position 150,461,471 of record NC_083097.1, read on the forward strand.
TGCTGTGTAAATACACACACCCTGCATTCTCAATGATGGTAATATTACCAAGAAGGGGTTGAAAATTAATTTTTGGGGAGATGTATATATATAAAGCACAGATATACATAGCAGATAAACAGTATATCTACAGTATTAAGATACTTCATGGGGGAGGGGAGATGTGTTTAGTATTTTTTTTAATGTTTAGGGAAAAAAAAAAAAGAGAGAGAGAAATTCTTTAGGGGGACAATAGTGAAAGAACAAGTTAAGAACTAGCCTAGACCAGCATCTCTCAACCTCAGCACTACTGACATTTTGTGCTAGATAATTCTTCATTGTGTAAGGCTGTCCTGTCATTGTAGGACGTTTAGTGGCATCCCTGGCCTCTACCCACTAGATGCCAGTAGCACCAACACCCAGTTGTGACAATCAAAAATGTCTCCAGACGTTGCCAAATGTCCCTGGAAGGCAAAATTGCCTCCGGTTGAGACCTATTAGACAAAGGACTGGAAGTCACAGATCAAACCCCGGCCGTGGGGCACGCAGTGCAGCAGTAGTGATGGATCCGTAGTGCTTTCATTTTTGACCAGAGAATATATTCAGAGCTTACTTGTGTCATTAAAAATTAATTTTTCAAAAATTGCTCTAGCTGGGAAATGCAGTCCTAGAGAGGAGAAGAGACCTGGGCAGCCCTTGGGATTTGGATCTAATCTCAGCCCTTGCCCTCCCTGCTCTGGGACCACCAGCAAGCACCCCCTGTCCCCAGAGAGCCTCTGTTTTCCCCAGCTCCTCTTGCACACACACCCCCATGCTGACACTTTTCACCATGCCCTCCATTCTCCATGCTTTGCGTCCAAACCTCCATGCTCAGGCAGCTCTCTATCAGGATGCTGTCTGCCTCTCCTCTGCCTGGAAAACTCTTACTTATCCCTAAACTCCAGTGTCCTGTCCTCCGGGAAGCGCTCATCACCTCCCACCAGCATTTAAAGGGCTTTCTGCTGTGACGCCACAGAACCATCCCTCCATGCAAGACACACACACCATGCCTGGCTGTTTACAGAGCATGGTGGATATTCCAAATTGACTGCCCCTTCCCATCCACCCCTTGCCACCTTGTTCTCAGCTGGGTTCCTTCGCCCTCTGAATCTGGTTGGTTCAGCAAGTATGAGGCACCAGCTAAGGATGGAGTGGGGAGGAGAGTGAGGTGGGTGTTGCGTCTCCGGCTTCCTCCCTGCTGGGCCCCCCCTTTGGTAGTGCCTGAGTTCCTTTTCCTAGGGACACAGCTCTGGCAGGGCTCCAGTGACCACTCCTTCCTCTCATCCTCTGTCCCCTGAGGGTGGTAACGACTCCCCTGGTTCTACACCATCTCTTGTTAGCACCTTAACCTGGTCCCCCACCCTGTGAATCCTCCCTTCACTGAGCCCTCAACAGTTCTCGAAAGGTTCCTGACGAGGCCCTGATCTGACACACACATGCATCCCCGAAACTCAACTATGAGCTCCCGGGGCACGAGAGCTGTGTGATTTCATTCTGTTTGATTTTGTTTTTAATCTCAGAACCCCAGTGGTTGGCAGTGATAAGACCTAGAACATGGGCAGGGCTCAGTGAAAGCTCACTGAATAAATGGATGGAAGAATAGATGGATGGATCGACTTACCGATGGATGGAAGGACAAATGGGCAGATGGACAGATGGACCAGTGTATGGATGGGAGGACATTCAGACTCTACTTTTGCAAACATTAATATCAGCTGAAATTCCTTGAGTGCTCACAGCTTGTCAGGCATGGCACCAAGCCTTTTATATATGTTCACTCTACCTCTAGGACCAGCCTATGAGGCAACAGTATCATCATGAGGAAAGAGAAGCTAGGAAAGGTTAGGTCACTTGCTCAAGGTCACAGCTGGGAAGTGACAAGACTAGGATTCGATCCCACCAGCCACCAGGGCCTGCAATCCTGACAACATGGGGATGTTGCTGGGTGACTGAAGGACCCCAACGTCTACCACTGTCGCAGGGATGCTCTCCTGTCCCACGCCTGTCCCCCCACCTCCAGGCCCTGGGTGGCCCCTGCTCTTTTCACAGTGGGCCTAGCTTCAGCACGCTTCCCTCCGAGACCACTCCCTACCTCCGTCCACCCTGAGTGTCTCTGAGGATGTCTGGTTTGCACGTGTGGGGCCCAGAGAGGCACCAGGCCCCTTCCACTCCAGCTGGCAAGCCCTTGTTTATCTCTTGAGCAGGCAGGAGCTTTACAGGTCTTTGAGTTTCTGCTCAAAGGAAAAACCTCCTCCCCGGGGAACTGCTGGGCTTATGAAGAACAGCCTGGGGCACTTGCTCGTCCTAGAGGTGAGTTTCATCCTAGAGGTAAAAAGCACCGGCTTAGGAGACGCGAGGTATGCTCGGTGATCCTAGCTCTGGAGTGTTGCGCTGGACCCTTCCCCTCTAAGCCTCGGTAAACCAGGACTCCTGGTGCTTTCTGGCTGGACTATGGTGAGGAACAGATAGAAGGTCATCCAGCTAAACTGCACAGGTAATAAAGAGTCATCATCATCACTCCCTCAGCCTGCCTTGTCCACCTGCTCACATTTCCCCAAACATTTCTGCAGAACCGTTTGATTTGGCCATCTCTGTGAGGATTGCCAAGAAGCCTTCCTCCTCATTCGGCAAATTAGGAAATTGAAATACAGAGAGCTTAAGAGGCCTGTCAGAGGTCACGCAGCTGGACAGAGGCAGAGCCAGGCTCTAACCCCAGAGATGTCTGCAACTTCCCTGCACCCTGCATCCCCCACTGCACCTGGCCCCTGGCTCAGCTCTGTGGTGGAAGCAGCAGGCGTTCTTTATTTCCTTCATTAGTTATGCATGGCACGCTTGGAACAGGGCCCTTGGTGATTAAAGCGCCTCGGGACAGAAAAGCCGAGCTGAAACATGAGTGAAACTATTAAAAGAAAAACAAAACAGCAGCATCAACAAGGATGTCTCCAGGCAGAAGCACAGGAGTGCCGCTGAGGACATGACCTCATCCCAGGCGCTCAAGGAGCCTGGTTTTCATCCATTTTGGCTGTGTGACCTTGGACAGGTGAATTAGCCTCTCTGAGCCATAGTGTGCTGGGCCTTGATTTCCAGGGCAGTCGGGAAGTATGTGAAAAGATGTAGGTGAAGCTATAAGCAGAAGACCTGCTACCTTATAACTTTAATAAGTAATAGATTTCTGTTCTTCTTTTACATTCTAAAAAGCTATTTTACACACATTTTAGGGAAGGGCAAGCATTCAGGCTCTGCAGCAGGCGGTCTGCAATGCAGCCTGGCTCCAACTCTAACTGTGTGATGGGGGAGAAGGTTATGTAACATTTCAAAGTCTCGTTTTCCACGTTCTTTAGATGCGGCTAACAATAACCTCTACCCCTAGACCTGCGAGAAGTGTAAATGCGATACCACATGCAGGGGCTTGTCACAGTGCCTGACACAGGACAAGTACACCATAACTGTTCTTCATATCTTCCATCTTCCCAACGTGTCCACTTGGTAGTCGGGGTATGTATTATTGCCCCTTTTTGCAGGTGATGGAAGTACGGCTCAGGGAGGTGAAAAAGCTTGACCAGGTCAAAAAGCCAGGAAATGGCAGAGCTGGGACCTCTGCACTGGGGTCCTGACTCTACGTCAGTGAAGATCCTGACAAGAACCCTAAGGTTGTTTATTCCACAGGATCCTGTGTTCTTGGTCAGCTCTGCCCAAGCAGAATGGACTGGAAGTCACCTTGTTTAAAAAAAAGAAAAAAAAAAGCCTAGTACACAGCTTCGGGCTGCTCTGGTTTCAAACCCTCTTCATAGCTGTGTGGCCGTGGCTGGCACACTTAGCTTCTCTGGGCTTCATTTTTTCTTTTTTAACTTGGCAATATAATTACTGCTTCACTCCTTGGGGTCGACACGAACAGGAAATGAAGATGGGTGTAAAAGTGCCCAGCACCGTGCCAAAGACACAGCGAGGCCTCAGAAAATGCCATCATTCCCTCCCTGCCCCCATCAGTGCATCTGTTATTGCCTCCCCTGGGGCTCCTGGCACCAGCTTCATCCCCAGCCAGAGGGACCGGAGCGACTGACAGAACGTGATATTCTGGGTAACAGAGCAGCTTCGTCTCCATCAGCCTGCTCCAGCATCCCAGGAACCTGCCACAGCAGTGTCCTTCCACCTGGTCACTGGCAGCTAACGAGGCCACAAGGGGGGGGTGGGAGAGGCCAGTCCAGATGCCCCAGGTCCTGCATCTCTCTTTCTCTCCCTCTGTCTTCCTCCCAACTCTGACTCCTCTTTCATTCCCCTCGTCCCCCTTGAAACTTTCAAGGAAGCACCCTAAGGCCTCTGATGATGATTCAAAAATTATTAACATCCAGGAAGTACAAGATGATTTAATTCTACAAACTCAGTGGATTCTTGCTCTGATTGAGGGACACTAAGAATACAAAGTTGAATAGGACACGGTCATGCACTTGGGGAGCTCCAGAGAAAAATGATGTATCAACAGAAGTGTACAAAGCAGGAGGATGTCCCGTAACAAGTAAGATTTATAACAATGGCCATTTATTTATTCGGCTCTTTATATGTGCCCCTGTTGAAGGTCACAGTTCAGGTTCAGAGGGGTTGTGAGTATTGCCCCAGGTCACACAGCCAGGAAGGGATAGAATGGAAATTCAAACCCAAGTCTGTCTGGTCTCAAAACTTGGGCTCCTTCTACTTCATCAAGTTTATCTCTGGTTATCCAAAACGGAAAAGAAATAGTTGCCATGCAATGTGGAAAGTGAAACAGAGGACAAATGACACAGTGAATGACTTCGCCTGGGGAGGGGGCAGGAAGCCCTACACAGAGCATTCTCACGAGCTGGGTATGGAAGAGTGGTGATTGTGTATGTATCGCTCGGTATCTGTGTCTATATTTCTACTTTTCTATCTCTGTATCTATGTCTATGTAGTATCTGGTCTCCCAACTTCTAAGCTCCCTGCACTGTGTATGGTGATTATAATTGAATTCACACAGCTGGGGCTGGGAGTTGACTGGTTAATCAAAAAAGTCCATTAGAGCAGGAAATAATTTAAACAACAGAATATCTGCTGCCTGTCTTAGTCTGTTCAGGTTGGTATAACAAAATACCTCACGGGATAGCTTATAAACCACAGAAGTTTATTTCTCACAGTTCTGGAGGCTGGGAAGTCCGAGATCATGGTGTCAGCATAGTCATGTTCTGGTGAAGGTTCCTTTCCTGGATCATAGCAGCACCTTCCGGCTGTGTCCTTACATGGTAGAAGGGGCTGGGAGCTCTCTGGGGTCTCTTTTATAAGAACACTAATTCCATTCATGAGGGCTCCACCCTCATGACCTAATCACTGTCGAAAGGCCCCACTTTCTAATACCATCACACTGGGCATTAGAATTTCAACATATGAATGGGGGGGGGCTCAGGACTTAAAGACTCAGACCCATACTACTGCCTAAACATCTTGTTCTAACTTAAAGCGTGTAAATGTACATGTATCTGAACATATTTAGACGGAAGCCTGAGGCCTTTAAGAATAGTCTGTTGATGGAATTCCGCACCTCTTTCTCCATAAACCATAGCTATAATATGTCTCACATTTATACTTCAGGCACCCTCAACATGGAAGAAGAAAAAGCAACCTGAGTGCCGACACCTTCTGGAATTTTCTGCTTATTTTCCTGATACTTTACAGGTCTCTCACCCACACATAACTGGAAAAAAAATTTTTTTAGCAACTGACCTTTATGGAGTCATTCAACTTCATTCAACTTACTTCTCATAGAAATGGAACTTTCTTCCCTATATTATACTTGTATTGAACTCCTTATTGTAACTGTGTTATTTAGTTAAATATGATGTGGACTGATAAAGTATGAGTGCACAAAAGAGAAAGTGGTCATTCCTATGAAAGCTAAGTTGAATGCTTTGGAAACACTCCATAAAAATGAGTGATTTCAAGGTAACAAATACAAATGATTCCTGCTACACTGCAGCTCAACTGGCAGAGCATAAAGACTTGTGTCAACTCAACTGGGGAGTAAGCTATTGGCCTTGGCTTTCGCCCGCCACCAGCTTCAGGGAATAGGGAAGAGTCATTTATCGAGGCAGACGGTTAAGTGGAAGCCAGATGGAGACCATTTTGTACTTCTGAGCCCCTTCCCACGGCGTCCATGTAGGGTGGGGACCTGCCCATGTTCTGGCCTGGTCCTTGCCCCCCTTCTCCTCCCAAAAGGAAGGAAAGAACTAGCAAGACCCTGCAAACACTGAACAGCCTAGTTTTACTACTGGGTAGGGCCACTGTGCCGGAAATGGACAGCTCATTGTCACAGCCATCTCTTCTTCTCTCACTTTCAGAGCTCTCCTCTCTTGTCTCCTGTCTCACACTGGTGGCAGGAAGTCGTAAGAGCATATGTTGTGAGAGGATGGAGAGAGAAGAGGATCTGGTAGAAGAGGCGTCTGGGAAGTGGGCAGGCATCAGTCTGTGAAGGTCTTGGATACCAGGCTAAGGCATTTGGACTTTATCTTCCAGGCAATGAGGATTGATTGAGGTTGAATCTGTGCTAAAGAATGGTCACTTGAGCGGTTGACATGGAGAATGGAGAATTGGAGAAGAAAGGAGGCAGGGAGACCACGGAGGAGCCTGCTGCAGTCACCAGGGCAAGAGATGATGAGGCTTAAACTAACATGGGGAGGAAGGTGGGGATGGGGGGGACCATACCGTACCTAACAACGGATTAGACATGAGGAATGAAACAGAAAAATCTCTCATGATATCCAGGTTTCTGTCTTGATCAACTGTCACCACCCTGTCCCCAGTAAGATGAGGAAGACAGGAGGAGGATCAGGTTTGCAGTCAGAAAGATGAACGTCTCTCTGTAGATCATTTAATAAGCTTGAGAGGCAGCCAGAAGATTTCCAGAGACATTCAGACCTACGGAAGAGATGGCGTCTTAGAAACGGATCGGTTCTAGCTGCTTAAATCAAGTGAAAGCCACGCTCTGCCTTGAGGGTATTTGATTGTTCTTACTCAATTCAATAATTGGCAGCAGAACAGGTACAGTGGGAAAAGCCATGGTTGTGAGATCATCCTGATCTGGGTAGAAATTCCTAGCTCTGTTGATATGCATTCCATGAGGCTCTGCGTATGTGCAATTTCGTGTCTCTGAGCCTCTATTTCTTCCTCTATCAAGTGGAAATAAATAAAAATACATCTTCATGGACTATATTGAGAATCAAATGAGATCACGAATGTAAAGCCCCAAGCTAGTACCTAGCACATAGTAGCTGTTCAATAAACGGTGCTAACTAGTAATTAGTAGTGGTATTTTAATTGTAATCTAGAAAATGGCATCTATTATTTTATTAACCCTATAGAAATCAAAGAGTTGTAATTCTAGAGTGGTGGGTCTAGTGACTCCAAGGGGGTTAAGATATATATTCATCTCAGTTCAACAAGATTTTCCAGGGCTCCCCTGGGTGCTAAAAATTTAGGATGAGCTTCCAGAGTTTGCCATGTTTCTCCCTGCTACACACACACATCCAAGGAGACAGTCACGATCACCAAGGGGGTTCCTCCCAGTTGCGTAAGAGTTCTCAAGGGCTGAGTTAAACAGACATTGCACGCTGGGCACTGGGCACATAGAGAATAGTTATACCAAGCCAGTACCCTGTGGGCTTAGAGCCCAGTGCTGGGCATCAGTGAGTCTGGAATGAGCTTTTTCTCCAGGAACCAGTGTCCACCCCCGCCTCAGGCTCCCTGCCCATGCACAAGGCTTCTAGACCATCTGTGTCCCTGAGAACATGCTGGGCTCCTGACCCAGGCAGCAGCTGGTCCACTACCTGCTGCCCCTGACCGGGCACCTGTCCAACTCTGAGGCAGTGAGGACAGAGAAATAGAATCTGAGAGCTGGGAGGGAATGTGGAAATCATCCAGGGCATGAAATGTGCATCTCACTGAACCTGGAGCCAGAAAAACGTTTGATTTTCAGTGAACTTGGCCCTCTGCAAGCTCTGCAGGTAGAGGCAGGCACTTTTCACTTTGAGCTTGCTTCCTTATCTGTAAAAGGGACAATATTATGTCTCACATATATTAATATATCTACCTCACAGGGTTATTGTACGGACTGTGTAAGAGATACACTATTAGAACTCTTGATTGGAAATGACAGACATTCATTGAATTCCAACTTAAGGGGAAAAAACAAGGAGGCATTTATTGGTTCAAGGTGTAACTGAAAAGTTTGAGTACGTCTAACTTCAGAAGCCAGGTTCTCAAATGACATCATCAGAAATGTCTCTCTGTCTCTGTCTCCGTCTCTCCCATGTTTCTATCCCTCTCTGTCCCTCTGTCTCTGTCTCTCTCTTCTACTGTCCTCCAAAATTGCTTTATTTTCAGATAAACTTTCTCTTGAAGCAGCTCTAGACTTATATTCTACCAGCAGAAAGACAGTGTTTCTTTACCAATAGTCTTAAGATTGGCCTTTTTGGGGTTTGCTTGGCACAGTTTAGATTAAATGTCTACTCTTCAACCAATCACTGTAGCCAGGGAAATACCATATTCCCATCAGCCAAGTTTAAGTAGTGTGTCCAGGTTTGAAACCCTGGATTATGGGTTGGCTCAACTCCACCCAGTTAACAAGGACTGATCATGGAGAAAAAAAAGTACCCTAAGGAAAATCGAGATGCTACTATAGATAAAAGGTGAAACGATACTGGACATGTTAAAACAACAGACCAATAGACATGTGTAGGCTTTGTTAATTTTCACCAAATGGGGTTAATTTTCATCCTCATCAGCGTCATCATCACTATTATTATCACTGTCATTATTAACATTTTTGTCATCACTGGCATCCTCACAGGTGCATAATAAATCTTACCTGTGAGCCACCGCTCCCCATGTAGCCTCTTCTACAACTATTCTGTACCTAGAAGAAGGCTCTTGGCACTCAGACAGGGTTTCTGAGAACGCAAGACTCCCCTGCTTGCCTGCCCCCTGAAACTGTCCAGCCCCTGCTTTCATCTTTCTCCATGTCCTGAGATGGATCCGCTCCGCATGTGGTCTCTGCTCTCACCCAGCATCAGATACCAGCTTTTACTCTCCTCATATCCTCATAGCTGAGGCCCACTGACCACCACTCTACGGACCCAGTTCTGTTCCAATTCTGGACAAATCAGGAAGTTTGAAAGAACCCCAGCCCCATTCTCTAAATCACATCACACACAGTTCCACAAGTCTCTCCCCAACATTAGGACTTGTTTTCATCACTGGAATTTATCCTTGGTCCTATATCCTGAGTCTCTAACTGACAATCTGTGTTGGATGAGTATATCAGCAAACTTTTGGTTACAAATACCAGAAAACCTCATTCAAATTGACTTTTAAAAATAAAAGGAATTTATTGGCTGATGGGTGTTAAAAAAATTCAGAAGTATTTCAGGCTTCAGGCAAAGCTAGATCCAGCAGCTCAGTGACATTACCAAGGATCTGGTTTCTTTCCCTCTGTTAGCTCTATCTACTACAGTGTTGACTTCATCCCAAAGCTGTTACCCTAGTATTCCCAAGGTAGATTCAAGTAGCTCCCTGGGCTATATGTTCCACTTTTATGGCCAACAGGAAAGAACAGCTCTTTGTCACAGAATTCCTAGCATAATTCTAACAGATTAATTCTGATTGGGTCAGCTTAGGTCCAAAGCCCATGCTTGGTTGGCTTAAGAGAACCATGGTGGGGTCAATCCCAAGCAAACCACATGTCTGGAAATTTGGGATCTTATTACCATTAAGGAAGGGGGAATATTGCTGGCCAGCACTCCGATTATGTCCATTATTGGATATTTTAAAGAGTTGTGCTCAAATTGTACCTGGAGATGAGCCCAAGCTTTGCCTATATTCTCAGAGACATCCTGCCGTCTCCTTTCACTTAAACTCTCCTTCAGAGTTGGGAGACAATTAGTTGAAATTCTTTATCTTGAGTCTGGGTAAAGCATATATTGAGTTTCTTTGTACTCCTCTTGTTATTTTTCTGTGAGCTTGAAATCATTTCCAAGTAACATTTTTTTAAAAAAAAATCTATAGTGCATGACCCATGTTTTGCCCCCATAGATAAGATTCGTGTAATCTTGATATTTGCTTTATCTTTGCTGAGGGGATGATAGAAAAGGGAGGTGGGTATTCGACAAAGTTGTTCAGAATGTTGGACGCACTGGTCTGGGAAGAAACTTCCAAGCTTTGGTTGGTTGGATGTGTATAAAGTAACAAAAAATCAAAGCCTTCCAAACAAAGATTAAGGCATGGGACCTCAAAATAAACACCTCCAAAGTGGAGTCAAAAGTTACTTTAGCAGGGTCGCATCTCCTGTCTCGGTTACCCCATTGCTTCATATGGGATGTGGGTTGATGAAAAGGGGCTGGCTTGTTTTCTCTCTTTCCCAGTGGAAGCGTTTATAGCAATTATACTGTGCTTGCCTCATCATTTGGGTTGGGGGAGGAGGCATATAACTTGTCTGTTTAGTTCACCAGTTTTTAGATCAAGAAGAATGGCACTCGAGGAACTGTACGAAGACACTGCAGCTGAGGCGCCTCATCCACACCTGAACCTGATTTAGATGACATGATTCTAAACCTTGAGCCTGTACCTGACAACATAATTGATGAGATTTAGGGAAAGTACTAGTAGGAATGAAGGTAATTTACACATGGGGAAAACATAAATAGTTTCTGATTAGGGAGCAGACCATGGTGGTTTTAAAACATGGCCCCCAAATTCTCTGACATTCCTCCCATCGAGAGTTGGATCTATGTCCATTCCCCTTGAATCAAGGCCAAACTTGGTAATTGGTTGACCAAGGGAGGACGGCAAAAGTGGCACCATTTGACATTTGAAGCTAGATGAGAAAAGGCACGCAGCTTCTGCCTGGTTCTCTTGAGATACTCACTTTTGGAATCTAGACAAGAGGAAGGCTGACCAGCCTGTGGCACGGTCAAGTAGAGAGATATTGGGGCACCAACAGTTCTCAATCCCAGCTGAGCTCCCAACTGACCATCAGCACCAACTTGCCAGCCATATGAGTGAGCGATCTTGGGGGTGAAGTCACCAGCCCCAGTCAAGTATCCCCAGCTAATGCCACATGGAGCAGAGACCAGCCTTCCCCACAAACTCTGCCCAAATTGCAAATTAGTGACCTAAATAGATGATTGCTTCTTATCAAATCACTAGGTTTTGAAGTGGTTTATTATGTAGCAAAAGTAACTGGAACACCATGCAAATGGATGCAAAGGCACTTCAAAAGAGAATAATTTTGATATCAAAGTATTAAGAGACACCCTTGGGAATATTTTTTTAATCCATGAATATTTGTTCAAAACTAAGCCTCTTGATAAATGTACTGCAAAAGTCAAGTGAAAAATAAAGAAGGTTGTAATGAGCTGTCCAGTTGTACTGAAAAAAACAAAAACCCTTAAATTCAACACTTGATTCAATTCTTGTTTGTCCTTAAAATCAACACATAGCTTCCATTATGACCTGTGTTTTTCTAAATATAAGCTCTTGTTAATTTTATTTCATTTTTAAACTCTTGACAGAGTCCAAATCAAATCTATTATCCTGTATTTACTGCAAAATGGTAGTCCCTACTCGAAGTGGTTCATATTGAATGGGATATTTTTTTCTGGTCCCCAATTATTCTTGGGAAACCAAGATCCTCTTCAACTGCCTTGCCCATACCATGTTATTGTTGTGTCCCTTGGCTACCAGACTTGCGTTTTCCTTAGCACCAGAAGACCCCAATCTTCCAGGATATCCTCCCACTTCCAGCCTGCCCATCCTTCAGTATATGCCCACCTCCTTGTACCCACTGAGAAAGGACATCAGGGACAGCTGTCTCTTTCCACAACCCCACCATGCCCTGAACTACCTCATACCCTGCCTCCCACTCTGCTTTTCCATTTGTCTCCACCTCTTCAGTTCTTTGTCTTTCTTCACCCTCTTCTCTGTGCTGTCCTAAGCTCTCCTCTTCATTCCAGGTGTCTACTTGGATTATACCAGCCTCTTCCAGGGAATAACCCAGACCAATTCCATCCAGTCCCCAACGCCAGTTCACAATGCTGACATTTCTGCCAGATTGGCCCCACTTATCACCAAGAGAAAGAGGTAGCAGTTAACCATGGGTTCTCAAGGAAAATTGAGATTGACAAACGACTTGCCTTGGGGCTAGATCTTAGGACAGGAATCTTGTGAACGGGACTTCACATTAGGAAATTCCAAATCCAACCTTTTTTCATCAGACATTGGGGGCTCATAACCCACTGTATAGTGGTTAGAATTCCTTATGTTGAAAGTATCAGAACCTCCAACTCAAACTGGTTTAAACTATAAAGAACTTCTTTTGTCTCACATAACCAAAGAGGGCAGAGGTTGGCCTAGCTTCAGATAAGGCTTGGTTCAGACTCTCAAGTGATGCCACAAAGAATCCAATTTCGTTCCATCTCTCCTCTCTGCCTTCTGCAAAGGTGTCTTCATCCTAAAGCTGGCTCCTCTCTTGTCAGAGGATATCTGTCAGTATCTCCCAGAATTACTAAATTCACTCACCAACAGCTCCATACAAGTCTCAGAAATGAGTCTTTATTATTATATTAATTCAGCCCCATCAGAGAGACCATAATCCTTCCCCCAATATTCTTCCTGCCCCCTGGTCCCCAATACATACATGTACACACACACACACACACACACACACACACACACACACACACACACACTGAAAAGCATTAAGGGATGTAAAGCAAAAAATAAACACTTGTCCCACCTCTCAGAGAATCCTGGACATATTAGTATATGCTTTTCCACCTTTAAAAAAAAATATATATATATATATACAAGCTAGGTAGAAAGAGATATAGATTATATATATATATGTTTGTACACAACAAAAATGTTATACATAGTTTACACTTAACAAAATGTTTACTATATATACTCATTTTGAACTTTTCCTCATATTAATTAATATTCATTTACAATATAATTTCTAATGGTACCATTTAATTCTGTCCCTTGTATCAGCACTTCTTACAGGCTTCCTAACCACCAGTGTTTTTATTTGGAAGCCCTAACCAATGTCTCAGTCTGCTATTGTCAAAAAACTTTAGAAAATTATTGTTAATTTTATTAGTCTTGATAATGGTATTATGGTTATACTTAAAAGGAAGAAAACATTTTTATTGGTAAGAGGTACATACTAAGTCAAATGATAAGATTCTAGGACTTGCTTTAGAATATTCCAGGAATAAATAAAAGGCGGGGTGGGAGGAGGTGGGGTGGGCAGGGGGTTAGAGGTTGCTGAACAAGAGAAAAAATATTGAGTCTTATTGGTCCCGGTTGGCTGACTTCAATTATTTCACTGGCTGACCCTTGTGTAACTTCTGTAACCAGGGAGATGAAAGACACTGCTGAGAGACAAGATGAGAAATGAAAGCTACTCTTATGAAGGGGAAAATGGTTGTTGGAAGGCTAAAAATTGACTCCAGACCACAAGTTCCACATACCTCCTGGATAGAGGGTGTGTTAAAGGTACTTAATTGCCCCCAAGGCGGTGATAACAATTTGTGTCTGCACACCTTTTCACATCTCATCCATTACCTCCGTGGAGCCTCACACTTCCTCTTCCTCTGAAAGGTAAATACTAGTAACCCTGTTGTCCATATGAGCAAACTGACATTCAGGCCAAGAACATATGACAGGTCAGCAGTGGCGATGTGACTTGAACTCCTAAACTCTATATTTTTTCATGATAGTGCCACTGACTTCTTACAAGGTAAGTTTCTAGAAAACCAAATTCAAACCTGCCCCCAAATGGCAAAACATGGTCCAGGCCTAAGTTTTTGGTCCCCCACTCAGTACACAAATATATCCACTAGGACAGCAAGTTTTATGTTGATGATTCTGAAAACTCTGAATTCCACCATCTGTGAGTCTAGGGGATGATGTGTCCCGCCCTGAGGCTCCCTGACAGCATTACTCTTTCAGTTTCCCTACTTGTTTGGGTACTCCATTGGACTCCAAGGCCTTTCTTCTGTTCTTGCCTTTCTTCATCCAATGTTTATTGAATGTCTACTTAAACCCAAAGTCCTCACCAAAACAATCAAGCTCCCCCACCTCAATTACTCTTACCTCCCCTCCAACCACTTTCCCCTTGCTCACCCCAATCTAGCCAACTGGATTCCCATTCCTCAGATATGCCAAGCACACTGCCACCCCAGGGCCTTTGCAGTCCCTGTTCTATGCCCACATGGCTTGTTCCCTTGCTTTTTTCAAGCTGCTGCTTAAATAGCACCTTATCAATGAGGCCTTCTCTGACCCACCAGAGAAAATATTAACATCCCCAGCTCCCCCCAGTTCCATCTCTGCTTAAAATTTTTCCATAAAAATGTTCACAACAAATGTCTTACTCATTTATATGTTTATTGTGTATCTCCCTGCCCTTGAGAAGGTGAGCACTTCAAAGGCAGGAATCGTATCTGTTTTGTTCACTGATGAATTTTAAGAAGCTGGAACTATTCTTGGCACATGGTCGGTGCTCAGTAAATATTTGTTGAAATAATGAATGCTATCAATGCATCCATCTAGCCATACTCTTTTGCCTTTAGGGTTTTCCAGACATGAATGATACCAGTCTAAGTGTCTTCTGATGTCAGAAGACCCAGATGAGACTCTCCAGGGACATCTCTGCAGAGCCCTTCTTACTCTTCAGGTGCTCCTTTTTCTCCCCCATGGCAGTGGGAGGATGGGGTAGTACCCAGAACACCACTAGCTCTGAAGAAACCCTCTCTCATCCTCCCTTTTAACTTCAACCTTTTTATGCCCGTAAGTATGGCCAAACTTGCTTCAGAATCGGTTAGTATATCTTTCGTGGATGGACTGGCATCTCACGTTGCCTGGGGGTGCATGTCGCCTATATTTTATTTCTGGACTTTGTAGCCTCAGCTGACGTTGAGCTAGAAACAGGCCATTTTAACACATACAATATATCATTGAATTTTCACAAGGACCCTGCAACATAGATGACTTTATCTCCATTTTGCAGATAGGGGAAAGGAAGCTCAGAGAGTCCTTCCTCTCTGGTCTCTGAGACTGAGGAAACGCTCATGAAGTAGTCTCTCAGTTGCCCCAGAGAGCTATGGATAATGCTGTCCTCAGCCCCTGGATGCCACCCCTATCCAGTGAGTCAGGGTCTGATTATCTGCTGTTTTCTCTGTAGGACTCTGACTCCCACCCAGTCATTAGAACATTCTCTACCCCCAGCCAGGCAGTGCCAGAGAAGTTGCTGACCCTGATCAGCTGGACCGTTGTCCACCACTGCAATAAGTAGCTTGGTGGGGAGATAATGGATTTATTAGCTCAAATGAGGCTTGGGGTTATCTCTGGATTTTCTCTATCCTTATGGCAGACACACTGGAGAGGGGAGGGGCTGTGATTTCAGAAGCCAGGGGAGGGGACCAAGTACCTTTGTGACTTGAATTGTACCAAAGCTTGAGAGTCAAATGGGTTTGGGTTTGCATCCAAGCTCTGTGACTTTGGACAAGTTAATTCACCTCTCTGAGCCTATTACATTTCTCTGTACAAGCAAGCAGAGACACGCTCAGAATGTTCTTCCCCACTAGAAGAAGATTACTCTCAAAGTTCTGGTTTGAAGGATTTTACATACTTTTTTTTTTTTTTTTTTTTTTTTTGCGGTACGCAGGCCTCTCACTGTTGCGGCCTCTCCCTTTGTGGAGCACAGGCTCCGGACGCGCAGGCTCAGCGGCCATGGCTCACGGGCCCAGCCGCTCCACAGCATGTGGGATCTTCCCGGACCGGGTCACGAACCCGTGTCCCCTGCATCGGCAGGCGGACCCTCAACCACTGCGCCACCAGGGAAGCCCCCTTTACATACATTTTAATTCTACACGAATTACTTCTAAGCATCTTATCTCCTGTTGCAACCCCTCAGCAACATCTTGAAAGAGCAAACTGAATTACTATTCAAAAGAACAACAATACTAATAGCAGCCAATATTTACTGAGCTCTTTTATATACAAGCACTTTACAGGCTGATTACCATTTAATCCTCCCAATAATCCTAAAACATAGATTCTATTTTATTGTCTCTTTACATATGAGGAAATCTGGTTTATGTGGCTTGCCCAATGTCACAAATTTGGTGAGGGGTAAGACCAGGCCTAGAACCCAAGTTCTATTCCCCAAAACCAAATTTAAATCCTCTGCTAAATGCCTCATTTGCATGTGCCATGAAGTCTGTGGAATATTCTGATATGGGCTTGAAGTGGCTTCATTAGAGTAACTTTTATGCAATCTGATTAAACTATTTTTTTGAGCACTTACTATACTTGTCTCTCTGAGTCCCTGTTTCTTCATCTGTAAACTGGGGGTGATAACACTTCAAATGGCTGTTTTGGATTGAATGAGATATAATAAGTGTTCAAGAGGGCTTTCCTGGTGGCGCAGTGGTTGAGAGTCCGCCTGTCGATACAGGGGACACGGGTTCGTGCCCCGGTCCGGCAGGATCCCACATGCCGCGGGGCGGCTGGGCCCGTGAGCCGTGGCCGCTGGGCCTGCACGTCCGGAGCCTGTGCTCTGCAATGGGAGAGGCCACAACAGTGAGAGGCCCGCTTACCGCAAAAAAAAAAAAAAAAAAAAAAAAAGTGTTCAAGAAATATCAATGTTCCTTCTTTTCCCCTCAAAAATTAATATAAATTGATTTGATGAAATAATGACGCCTGGGATTTTAAGAACATCAATAAAAATAGGAAAATAAGTAAGGTATAAAATTGATAATGTTGGAAATTTTCAGCCTATCTATTCAGTGTGTGACTCAATGCTACAACTTTTGAGATGCTGCGCACTGCACTGACACAAGAGTTGGAGGACATGAAAAATAGAGTGGAGAAGGTGTCATTCTCACTGAATCAACAGACGTCCATTGTGCCAGTTTCTCCAGCACTGTGGGCTCAGAGGTAAAAGTAATTGACTTGCTCTCATGGAGATTACATTCTGGGGAGAGAAAGAGGAAAAAAAATTAATGTTTCTAAGAGCAATAAGTGTTATCAAAATCAAAACAAGATAATCATATAGAGTGTAACTTGGGATAAGAGGGGCTATTTTAGAGAATGTAGGCAGCTAAAACTTCCCGGAGAAAACATTTGTACAAATGCCTGAATATTGAGGAATACTCAAGAGCAAGAGGATAAGTGGTGGAATAACAGGATTTGAAAGATAAGTGGGGCCAGACAATGTGAAAACTTAAAGCCTGTGATAGGAATTCTGGGTTTTATTCTGAGTTCATTAGGAAAGATGTATTAGACGTGTAGGAGGTTAATAACTTGATCTGTTTCATACTTTTAAAAGCCACATGGGACCCAAACAAATATGAACACTTGATTTATGACAAAGACAGCATGCAGAGCAGTGCAAGGGAAAATGATCTTTCTTTTAACAAATGGTGCTGTGTCAATTGGGTAGACATACAGTCAAAAAAAATTAATCTTAAACCCTACTTCCTACCATGCACTAAAATCAGTCCTATGTGGATTGTAAATCTAAATATAAAAGCCAAAGCAATAAAGATTCTAAAAGATAAGAAGGAGAATGTTTTCATGAACTTGTATAGACAAAAATTTCTTAAACAGAACACAAAAAGCACTAAATGTAAAGGAAAAATTGATAAATTGAACTACAATAAAGTTAGCAACTTTTGTTTGCCGAAAGGTACCATCAAGAGAGGGAAAGGGCAAGCCACAGGCTGGGAGAAGATATTTGCAATACATCTAGCCTTAAAGGATTCTTACCCAGAATATAGAAAGAATTCCTACAAATCAACAAGGAAAAAACAGATATCACCACAGAAAAATTGATAAAAGATATGAACAAGCACTTCACAAAAGAAATTTTCTAAATAGTCATTAAACATGTGGATAAGTACTTCATTAGCCATCAGATAAATTCAAATTAAAACCACTACATACTCATTACATACATAGAATGGATAAAAGTAAAAGTAGACTGACAATGCCAAGGGTTGGTGAAGATGTGGGGCAACCAGAACTCTCATACACAGCTTATAAGGCATAAATTTGTATCCCAACTTTGGAGAACTGTATGGAAGTATCTACTAAAGTTGAATATATACACACCTCACCCATTTATTTCATTCATGGGACTATAAAAAAAAACTTAGATGTATCAAAAGATCTATACAAAATTTGAAAACCACTCAAAAATCCATCGACAAATTGAGATCTAGTCACACAGTGGAATACTACACAGTGATGAAAAGCAGCACGTTGCTGACAAAGGCAACGACACGAATGAATTCCACAAACATGATATTGAGCAAAAGATACAAAACACATGGCGTATGATTTTTTATAAGTCAGCAACACCCATCTGTAGTGTCAGAAGTCAGAAGTGTGGCTACCTATGAGGCAGAGTAAGGGAGGAATAACTGGGACGCCAGGAAGGGGACCTAGAATGTTGCATTTCACTATCTGGGCACTGGTTGCACAGTTGTGATCACTTTGTGGTAATTAATCAAACTGTTTCCATGATTTGTGTTCTTTTCTGTATGGGATATATGTTCTAAAAATCACTTTGGGGAACAAGAGTGGAACCAGGGAGATCAGTTAAGAGGCTGTTGTAGTAGCCCAGGCAGAAGAGGATGATGGTGTGTGGGTGAGATGCGATGTGGTGGAGAGGGAAAGAAGTAGACTAATTTAGGATGTATTTTGGTGGAAGAGCTTAAATCATTTGCTGATGGATTGGATGCTGAGGAAAAGGAAGAATTCAACGTGGCCAGTGACCCAAGCAGCTGCGCAGATGTGGAACCCCTGGTCCAGATGAGGAAGACCAGGAAAGAAAACAGCACCATTTAGATGTCTTCATATATTACCTCATTTATTTCCCCACCAACCTTCCTTAGTAGCTATTTTTATCCCCAATTTACAGAGGAGGAAACTGGGGGTCTCAGAGATTAAATTATTTGCCAGGCTTACACTGGTCTGGGAGGAAACGGAATGGGAGGCAGTCAGGTATAACGTTGGAGCCTGCAGACCCAAGCCAAACAGCCAGGGTTTGAAGCCTGCCTCTGTCAGGCAAATCTCTTAACTTCTTTATGCTCCATCTGTAAAGTGGGGATGAGTCATACCTACCTCTCAGGGTTAATATATGTCAAGGGCTATAAAGGGACCTAATATAAGTCAGTGGTCTGTAAGTTAGCCATTATCAGGGTCCATGTGGACTTCCCAGAGGGGTGGAGAAACAGAAGGTAAATAGATTTTAGTTCTTGAGCCAAGACTGAGTTTCATTACCATGGTGATTGCCCTTTAAAACACTGAAACAAATGATGGCACGTAATGTTATTGCCACATAATAGAGACCATCAGGACCGAATTTCAGGAGCCAAAAGACATAAAGTTCATACAACAGAGGAAATCCTGGCTTCGCTGTGCACTGGTTGCCTAGGTGCCAGTGTGCTTTTCTGTATGTTGGAGAGGGAAATTGTTGCAATTATTTCAGCAACCATTCTGGATAAGTAAATTCCAGCCTTTTGAAGGTGCTCAGGGGTAGGGGGCCATAGGTTTTTACCTTCCAGAGTCAGTAGTTCAAAGAATTCTGCACTCTTGGATTAAGTGATGCTTCTCAACACTTCTCTTTTACTTGAATTATTGCAGCAACCTCTAAACTAGATTCCTCCAATTTCTTCCTCTTCAACCCATACTTACTGAGCTCCTACATTGTACCAGCTTCTCTGCTAGGTGCTAAGGAACATTAAGAAAAGCCCCAAAATATAGTGCCCTCACGGAGCATCACTCTAGAGCAATATTTCTGTTAGGAGAAAGCACTTTGCAGATTGTAAAGGACTTATCCAGTGTTGCTCTCGTGAGATGATCAAGGTGATAGTGGCAGTTGTTAAATCAGAGCTCTTGCCTTTCAATTGTTCTCCACTGCCTGTAGGATAAAGGCATACAGCCAAGTCCAAACTGAATTCCAGACTCATTTCCCATCTCTCATCCCTTACACCAGCCTTACTCTCCATTCACACCAAACCACTAACCGTCCCTTAATTTCCGTGCCTCAAGGACCTTGAATATTCCATTCCCTCTGCCTGAAATACTCTATGTTCTGTCTGCCTCGAAACTCCCACTTAATCCTTCAAGATCCAATTTCCACCTCCTGTAACTCCTCCCCACAGATAGTTTTCATCCCTCCTTCCTCTCTTTCTGCAGCACTCTCTACATGAGTGTTTCTTAAAGGGGTTAAGATATTACAGAATGACCTAAGAATCATCTTCAAATCCCAGGCCCATCCCTGCTCACCAGACATTCAGATTCAGTAGGTCTGGGGTGCATAATGGTTTAAGAACTCGGGCTTTGAGTCAAACAAACTCAGGTTAAGTCCCAGCTCAGCTGTTTACCAGCCTCATGACCTTGGCCAAGTTACTTAACCTCCCTAAGGTTCTGTTAGCTCTGAAAAATGGGGAGAGAAATAGGCAGGAATGATAAGTTGAGACAACATGTGTAAAACACTTAGTATAGTGCCTGATACCTGGGAAAGCCTGGACAAATTGAAGCTGCTATTGAAAAGAAGGTCAGTTTATTCTGACCCTAGCAGCATATCTATTTCTTTTCCAACCCATCCATCTCCAGGTTGAGAACCACTGCTGAATATTCATAAAACTGTATTATGATCCATTGTTTCTGTGCCATGTCTTACTAATGTGAAATCCCGGAGGGCAGAAGCCATGTCTTAGTTCTAGAGCCCCAGTACATAGCACAGTACCAGGAATAGCATCACCACTTACAAGCTGTGTCACCTTGGTCAAATGAGTCTTACTTTTTCGGCTTCAGATATTTTTGATGTTGGGGAGAATAATACCTGCCAGATAAGACTGTTATGAATATCAAATGAGACTTTGGATGTGAAAGTGCTTTCTATGGTATGGAGAAGGGAGTTGTGGTGGTGAAAGGGGGCTGTGATTCAGGCTGTCATCTCACAGCCACATGTCTATGGCTCTCCACTTCCTCTTCTTCCCCATCCTATGGAATGTCAGTGTGACCTTCTTTCCTTAAACATTCTCAGTTAATTTACACCTAATAGAAGTTTGCACAATGACCTGCACAATAGCTCAAACCTTTCCGAGGGGAAAGGGACTATAGATGCATTGGGGTGAGGTAAGTGCCCCTCAGAATGCTAACCACTGAGAATACTGCATGGAGTAAGACATCCACGATCTTTGCCCTACTGGAGTTTCAATCCCAGTTGAGGGAAAGTCAATGATCAGCAAGAAAACATACAAATTTTAGAGAGTAATAATTACTAAGAAAAATGAAATACACAATGTTAAAGAGTAATTCAGAAAGCAAACATTAGATGGCCAGAAAAGGCCTCCTTAGGAGGTGATGTTTGAGCTGAAACCCAAAGGACAAGGAAGATTCATCCAGGTGAAGATCAAGGTTATGACGGTCCCAAACAGAGAAAACAGGAAAAAAAAATTTTTTTTTAAAGCAGCTTGAGGGACTTCCCTGGTAGCTCAGTGGTTAAGAATCCATCTGCCAACGCAGGGGACACGGGTTCAAGCCCTGGTCCGGGAAGATCCCACATGCCGCGGAGCAACTAAGCCCGTGCACCTAAACTACTGAGTCTGTGCTCTAGAGCCTGCGAGCCACAACTACTGAAGCCTGCGAGCCACAACTACTGAAGCCCCAGTGCCTAGAGCCCGTGCTCTGCAACAAGAGAAGCCAACGCAATGAGAAGCCCGTGCACCACAATGCAGAGTAGCCCCCACTCGCCGCAACTAGAGAAAGCCCGCGCACAGCAACCAAGACCCAACGCAGCCAAAAATAAATAAGTAAATTAAAAAACAAAAAAAAGCAGCTTGGTACAAAATGGAAGTTACTGTAGGTGGAATTACTGAGTCAAGGGAGAGTTGATGGAAGGCCGCCATGTGGGGCTTTGTAGGCTGTGATTTTTTTAAAATAAATAAATAAATAAATATCTTCCTTTCCTTGCTCATTTGAATATACATTCATACGTTGAATGAATTATATGTTGAATATATATTGAATATATGCATATATATTCAAATGAGCAATCACATGAAGGAAAGGAAGTTACTGTGACTTCTGTTTCTCACATGTACATTCACTCAGCATATATAATTCAATGATTCAACAGTTCTATTGTGCTAGGAGATGGAGATACAAAGATAAAACATGGAAGCAGCTTTTATGAGCCTGGCGACAGAGGATATAGATACGTAAGTAATTACAAAACAATGTGACAAGTAGTCTAGTAAAGGAATTTAGAGGCTGAGGGAGCTTAGAAAAGAGAGTGATTGTGCCTTAAGGGATTAGGGAAATTTTCATTGAAAATGAAGACACTTTTACTTGCAAATAAAGCATAAGTAGTAAGGGGGAAGAATGCTCCAGCCCAAAGGAGCAGCAGGTGCTAAGGCACTGGGGCGCGCCTGTTCAGAAGGAGTGGTCATCTGTCCTGATGGGAACACAGCTGGAGAGGAGGCCCTGGGTCTTCCTGGTAAAGGATCTTTAAATGGCACACCAAAGGGCTTGCATTTTATTATAGATACACGATATATATGGAAGGTTTAGAAAGCTCTCTCTAGGGAATGATAGATGATGGACTGGAGTTAGGTACTAGAGGCAGTTGGACCACTGAGTGGAGTTTGCAACAGAGCAGGTACAAGATATGCATTTGGTCACTGGTCACAGAAATGGAGAGGGAGGGAGAGATATTTCCAAGGCAGGATGCCCTTTGTCCCTTAAGTAACAGGACCCTGTTAGTCCCCAAACTTCAGGGCAGAAATGACTGTATGGGGAATTCCCCCATGCCTCCCTCTTGGTTTCATACACCTCTGCTGGCGCCCTCTCTCGTCCCCGTCGCCAGCCCCCGCCTCCTTTTTCAGGAAGCTTGGGTCTCCCTGGGAGCGGGTCTGCCCTTGGGGAAGGCCTCTCGGGTCTGTGCCCTGCAGCCCGACTGACATTCGGGTCGGATCGAAGAGGGGCTCGGCGGCCCCTGCGTGCACTTGTGCTAGCCCGGGCAGGAGGGAGCGCCTCTGCGGAGAAGCCCAGGAAGTGGGGGAGGGAGAGACGTGCCAGAATCTCGGTCCCGGGCGCCCTGGTCGGCCGCGGAGGAGCTGCAGCCTCCAACAGGTTCGTAGAACGCGCGCTCGCTCTCTGTCGCTGAGCCGCCACCGCCTCCGCTGGAGCAGGTTCGCCGGAGGGACCCTAGCCATAGGCCCCGCGCTGCGGAGCTCCCTGAGGGCGGCTTCCTCCGCCCTCCTTCCTTCTCCCAGTAGCTCTCAGCTGCCGCCGGCTCTTCCGGGGCGAGGAGGAGGGAACCCCAGGCTCCGTATCGCTTCAGCACCGCCTCAGGGACAGCTCCCGCTCCCAGCGTGGCACCCTCCCCGGGTCAGCACTTGCACAGGCGGACAGCGGCCGCCCGGGCAGCTCCTCTCCTCGTTCGGTTCTGGTTCAGTACCACGGCAGCGGAGGACAGTCCCTGGCCCCCTCTGGCTCCGCTCCCCGCGGCAGCACCGCGGCGGCGGACAGGTCTTTCCGGGCTCCGGCTTCCCAGCGAGCCGCGAACAAAGACAAGGGGCTGGAGCCTCCCGCGCTCCTTGGGAGTGGGTGGTTGACTCGATGGGGGGATTTCGACTTCCCCCAGAGCAGTGTCAGGGGCGAGCTGGGGAGGAGGGGCCTAGTCACATTCGCGCGTCTCTGGCTTAGGTCTGCAGTTCACCAAGGCCTGGCCGTGCAATGGCGGGTCCCAGCTGGAAGTCGGAAAGAGGGTGGGAGGGGAGACAGGCACGGAAGGGTCCCGGGCTGCAGCTGGGCAGGCTAGGCCTAGGCTAGGAGGAAGGAGTGCGCCGCCCCCTTTTTCCTCCAAGCCCCCACCCCTAGCTCAGGACCACGGACTTCCTTCGGAGAACCTAACACAGATGCCTGAGGCTGGCAGCTGCAATCACTGACTCTGGCTGTCCCCGGAACATCCCTAGAAAGTGTGAGCCTGAGTTTCCGTGGGGGGAGGGGGCCGAGAAACCGCGGGGAAGCCTCACGAAGCCGGCAGCTACATACTCCCCCTCCCTCCTGCCTAGGGTTCCGCCCCCACCTCCAGAGTGAAACCCGCAGGGAAGGAAGGGAGAAGGAGGGGACCTGGACAACAGGTTGTGAACACGGCTGGGCTCTGGGAGGTTGCAAGTAGCAAGCGAAGAGGTTGAGAAGCTGGGAGGTTCCCAAACAGGGAGGCCAGTTCAGAGGTAGGAGACCAAACGTGGAAAGAGGAAACGTTTTCTCTGCTAGCTGAAGCTGGGAGGGCCCTTGGATCACGTGATCCTCGCGCTCACTGATGGTCTCACCGGGAGATGGGAAGACTGAGCTTAGGGGGCAGAGGTAATTTGCCCAAGGTCACTCAGCAATTTAGTAGCAGAATTGAGCCTAAAGTTCAGGCTCCCAAAACCCTGGACCTGTTATGTAAGATTCATAGATAAGTCTTAAAAATCCCAGATGCGCAGAGGAGTGCAGAGTAGTTTCAGTTCTGAGTCCAAATCTCCACTCTGTCACTTACTGGCATGTGACCTTGGGAGAGCGACCTTCTGAGAAGACAGGTTAATAGTATCCACTGGCAGTGAGGATTTAACGAAATACCTATGTAATGCAATTAGGGTAGTACCTGGCAAATAATAAGTGCTCAAAAGTAATAGCTACCGTCCCTGTTATTATTCTCTCTGTAAACATGTTCTGAGGACTCTTATGTGCACTGGCTGTGAACTGGGGAGATAGAGAAGTGTCCTGAAAAGGACACAGACCAGCACAGGAAGCAGAAAGGAAAACAACTGCAATATGATGTGATACGTGCTATACTCAAGGTGAGTACACAAGGCTCTGAGATCACAGAGGCAGGAGTGATGAACAGTGAGGGAAGGAGGAATACTACCTTGGACAGATGGAACTGTGTGTAAAGGCCTAGAAGTGTGAAATCACAGCCACCAGGGTGATATCACTGTGCCAGAGGGTCCTCAGGGTGGGGACTATGAAATGAGAGTGGAGAGAAAGCTGGAGTCAGTCTCCAAAGGGCCTTTTGTGATTAAATATTTCAAACACATTTTTTAAAATAGAAAGAATAGTATAATAAAACCCTACGTACCCATCATTCAGCTTCAACAGTTGGCCAATTTTGTTTCATCTATACTCACTCTCGTCACACATACACGTACACACACACACAGAGACTTATTTTGAAGCAAACCCAAGACATCGTATCATTTCATGCAAAAGGATTTTTTTTTTTTTTGGTTTTTTTTTTTTTTTTTTTTTTGCGGTACGTGGGCCTCTCACTGTTGTGGCCTCTCCCGTTGTGGAGCACAGGCTCCGGACGCGCAGGCTCAGTGACCATGGCTCACGGGCCCAGCCGCTCCGCGGCATGTAGGGATCTTCCCGGACTGGGGCACGAACCTGCGTCCCCTGCATTGGCAGGCGGACTTTTAACCACTGCGCCACCAGGGAAGCCCGCAAAAGGATTTTTAACATCAATAACGACCTCTGCCATTCGAATGCCATTCCACCTTGGAAGTCACTAACTCAAATCATGACTTTCTCTCTTCAATATGTTCTGAACGTTCCTGTCCTTAGCAGAAAGTTTTGAGAGAGGCCACACTACGGCGATAAGCCACATGCATTAGAGAAACTATTTCAGAAAAAGCAAAGGGTACGTCAATCCTCAACAGATTTTACCAAGCCAGAATGATCTCCACTACCTACACTGGGGTTAGAGGCCAGTGACTAGTGGCAAGGCTGATCAAAAGACAGATTGAGCCCCATACAGAAAAAGAAAAGTAATCTGAATCATAAGCTCAGGAATATAGAAAGTGTGAAGTCATGGAAATCAATGATTTGGAAATCGTCCAACCCAACAGCTACCTTTTACAGATGAGGGAGACAAGGGTCAGAGATGGGGAGGAACGTATCCAAATGTCCACAGGACCAAGACAGAGTCAAGACTTTGAACTTATAATCAACTGTTCTATTCAGGTCACCATTTTGCCTGGAAGATTAAATGTTAGACTTTCTCAGCCCCTGCACTTGGGATGCCATTTCCTTCCCCATCTCAAAGAAGCTGGAAGGAAGAGACAAAAGTGGTTCTCAAGAGGATGACGATGTGTGGAAGTAGGTCTCTGAGGTACCCTGACAAATTTCCCTTCTATATCCTTTGGCAGAAAGTTGAGGACGGTGGTACCTCTCTTCTGGCTGCTTCACATTAGCAATGGATCTGCAGTCAGACACCCAGACCTTATTTCTGTGCATTTCTGTCCATCCTGCTTGCTTTAACCAGAAGCACGTGAAGCCTTTCTTTTCCCATTTGCCCTGGATTTGGCTACACGTCCTTCTAGGCTACAGACTGCCACTCCTTTGAGGTGTTAAATGAGGCCCAGGCCCTGGCAGGACTCGGAGCTCTTGCACCATCCTGGAGCGTGATGTATGTCCTGTTACTAATGAAATGTGATGGCCGTGAGGGGTGTGTGTGCTCCCATTGGGCTCTGGGCACTTCTCAAGTCAGCGTTTTTGCTTTTCAGGGATATCCCTGCCTGCAAAGTGGTGAGGACAATATCTAACAAGTTTCATTGAGCCTTAGGGGGACAAATTCAAACGTGTGTAAGAAGTTCTAAGCATCCCTGATAAAGAGAAGTCAGTAGAGAATAGTCAATAAAATTGCTTAATTTCTGAGAGTATGATTGCAGGTAAGACATAGGAAGGTGATAAAGGTAGTGAATTTCAGCTTGTGAAATTCTCTCAGCTTTTAGCCTGAGATGAGACCAATTTAGATAAATTATATTATATTATCTGGGCTTAGTCGAATTGTAGGATCCCAAAGGGACCTTGGAGAGCAATGTAATCTTCCTTCAACACGTACTCATTGAGTGGCTATGATGTCAGGTACTGTTCCAGGTGCTGAACAAGACACCCCAGACCCCTGCTCTCATGGGGTTTACAGACTTGCAGTAGACACTGTCATTAACAACAATGAAAAGGTAAATATGAAAACATTTAAGTAAACAAACAAACAATAGGGGAAGTCTGTCTGCAATGGTGACATGGAACTGAGGTCCAAATTACAAAAAGTCAGTCACATGTGGATGTGGGGTGAAACATTCCAGGCAGAGGAAATAGCTTTGGCGGAGGCGCTATTGGCTATTGAGAGCCTGGACAGTTTGGGGACAGAGAGGAGGCCAGTGTGACTGGAGCAGAGTGAGTGAGGAGAGTGGCAGCAGACGAGGGCGAGGAGGAGGCAGGGACCAGACCATGCAAAGCCTTCTAAATGCAATGGATTGTCACTGGATGGGTTAATTAAGCAGGTTTGATTTTACAACTGCCTCTGGTTGCTGAATGGAGAGTGGATGATATGGGGATGCTGGGCTGGGCAAGAGCGGGTAGGAAGTGTGAGTTGCAGCCTCCCCCACTGAGGTGTTCATCATCCAGCAGAGAAGACAATACACAAACCAGAACAACGGTATTCCACGGGAAGGGCTGCTGTGGGGAGACATGTGCAAGGCATTCTGGGAACCAAGAGACAAGAAGAATTCATTCAGCCTGGGAGGCATGAGGGAAGGCTTCCTGGAAGTGGGCAATGGCTGTTGAATTGTATCTAGAAAAGGAGAGTAGTAGGGCTGGTGTCCAACACAGACAGAGAGGTAACATAGCAACAGTGGAGTGCATGGAGTGAGAGCCGGGCTGCCTGTGTCCAAATCCCAGCCGGACCATTTAGCAGCTGCGAGCACTTAAGCAAGTTACCTACCTCTCTGTCTCAATGTCCTCATCTTTAAAATGGAGATGTTGAGAATCACAACACATTTCAAGGTGTTTCTGTGAGGATTAAACAACTGAAAATCTGTGAAGCATTTAGACAGCGCCTGGCACTTAGAAAGTGACAAATGAGTGTTGTTTAAATAAAAATGGAGCAGAATGGGGGTGGGGGAGCAGGGAGCATGTGCTGAGGAAGGTAGACTAGAGTCCAGCACTGAGGCGCCTTGAAGATCAGGCCAGAGATACCCATCTTGCTTTTTTTTTTGCAACGAGGGGCCATCAAAGGCTCTTAAGCATGGGGATTAGGGGTAGTGAATAAGCTAAACCCCAAAGGCCCAGAGAGAATAAGGACCTACTCAGAGTCACACAGCCAGTTACTGGACACCGTCATCTGTCTCCCCTACAGATCCATTATGGTAGGAGGGCAAGGGCAGTATGTATTTTGTTCCCCCGTTGCAGCCTCGGGGTTAGAAGAATGCCTAGGATATTCTCAGTAAATATTTATGGAGGCATTGCTGAATCAAGGACTGAATAAGTCAGGGAAAGTCAGAATCCTTGAATATACTCAAGAAGGTCAGTGCATTTTGGGCAGCGGAGAAACTGCTCTCAGGAAAATAGATCAAATTCCTGGAGCTGTTGACTGGGGACCTTCCAAACCCTAGCTTCTCCTATGACAGAGACACTGCCGCCCACGCTCCTCCAGGTGCCCCCTCAAGCAGCGGTGAGCATTGCTGCGTAGGGTTCAGAAGTTAATCTTGGTAAAGTGCCTGGAAGATGAGAACTGTTCCCCAGACATTCAGCGTGGTAATTGCCGGTGAGAAGAAAATGTATGTCTCCATGGGCAAGAGGCAGGACTTTGTGTTCCACAAAAACCAGCCATTAGAATTCCTGTCTCTGACTTGTCAGATTGCTGGGACGGCCGGGCGGGCAAGTAGGGCCTTGCAGTTCAAGCAGCAGATGACAATAGACTCAGAGGCGCTCAGATCCAGCTCTCACGTTGCTGACCGCCTACTCCGAGCCAGGCCTGGGACCAGGCGCTTCTCCAAATTGGAGAGAATCCTATAGCCCCAGCACTTCCAAGCTGGGTGATTTTGGGCAAATCCCTGCATTTTCTGAGCTTCAAGTTCATCAGCTATAAAATGGGGATAATACAGCCGGCCCGCCTGGGTCATTTTCTTTTGATTCTGACACTGTGGGGTTCGGGTTGTTACCTCGTTTCACAAATGTGGAAACTGAAGCTCAGGGTATGGCTCACTGATCCCTCAATACTCACGGAGCACCTATGATGGGCCAGTAACTATTGCAGGAGCTGGAGAGACAATGAAGAAAAAGATAGACAAGATACAGTCCCATCTCTTGCAGAGCTCACATTCTAGTGGGGAGACAGGAAACAAGCGAGTAAACCAATATAATTCCACCAAGTTATATAAGTGCTAGGAAGGAAATAAAAGAGGAAGTGTGCTAAGGAGGGTCGGGGATACTTACATAAGGCAGGCAGGGGAGACTTGAAGGAAGGGGCATTGAAGCTGACATCTGGATGGGGAGAAGCAGCTGGCCATGAAACACATGTTCAGGCAGAAAGTGCAAAGGTCCTGGAGTAGGAATAAGCCTGACGAGGTCACAGAACAGAAACCTAGTCAGTGAGGGGGAGGGTGGTAGAGAAGAGGACAGAGAGGTTGACCAGGGCCAGAGCAGACAGGGCCTTGAAGACTCATTGAAACAGAGGGGTGACGGAATCTAAATTCTGAGTCACTTCCCTCCATCACCCCACCAGTAAGGGACCTGATGTGGCAACGCGCACAACAGAGTGATCTCCTGGACCCCTTCAGGCCCGCAGTCCCTGCTGCCATCTCCAGAGCAGGTCAGCCAACGGGCAAGCAAAGTGATGGATTCCCCTGCTGGGAAATAAATCCATCAGCTGGCTGGCTGTCGGGTGGGTACCACAGTGCCTCACAGGCAGCATCCTAATGCCACGAGGCAGGAGAGGGAGGGAGAAGATACAGGGCCGGCCAAGAGGAAAATCCCAAGATGGAGAGAAGAGATCCTGATGTGGTCACCTCGTTAAATTTTAAACGGTCAAGTTTTGAAGCCAGGGAGTCTGGCTGAGCTCCTTCCATACATAACCATGTGGGCCCTCCATTTATCTGGAAAATGGGAATAATAATAATAGCAAGTATCCTAATGATTGTTGCGAAGATCATTGTCGTGCTGAAGATCAGCACGGTGCTTGGCACACAGTAGGTGTTCACTAAATGCTTGTTGCTGGTGGTGGGAGGGGGAGGAAAGTGGGGTTCCATATGTCATTACTGCGCACAGCTCATGTGATGAAATAGGTAACATTTGTATAGCTCTTTGCCATTTACAAAGTACTTTCAGTCATACCATTTCACCTGACTCTCAACCCTTTGGGTGAGATAGCATGAGATTTACTTACTTTACAGAGGAAAATAATCTAGGCTCAGAAATGTGCAGTGACTTGTCCAAGTAAGCCAGGATTTAAATCCCTGGAGTCTAACACTAAAATCCATGCCAGCAACAGAGCATCCAACCAATAACCATGGAAAAGATTAAAAACTAGAATAACTGGAATAAGACAATATTAGACTCTAGAGATGGTGCTGTCCAATCTCTTTATTTTACCAAAGGGAAAACTAAGGCCCGGGGAAGGGAAGAGCCTTGACCAAGGTCACAACGACAGAGCACCAGCCCTGGGGTCAGAACCCAGCTCACAAGGTTCCCAGTCCAGGGTCCTGTCCAGTATCCAGACCCACGTCCCTCATCTGATAGGCCTGTCTCCACCTCATCAACCCAAGGGTGCCGGCGGCCAGGGGTGCAGGGCTCGTTCCCTGGGCAGGTCTAGTGGACAGGAGGAGTCCCACCTCCTCCTTCCACTCCAGCCCAATCAGAGGACGAGAGTGCAGAGGCTGCAGTTGCCAGGGTGAAGCCTGCAAGGTTGCTAGGACAGAGTTTGGGAGCAGTCAGGTGGCAGAGGAGGGCTCAGTTGGGGCTGGGGCTGGGCCAGAGACCAAGACCTGACAGTGCTCTTCTTGGAGCTGGGGGAGGACCCCTAACTCTACAGGGTGGGTCAGCCAAAGGCGAGGTTGACTCTCAACAGACAGCCCCTCATCTCTGCCCTCGACACACCACCCAAGCCAGGAGACCAGGTCGTTTCTCCCTGTATCCTGTAGCTCATCAAACACAAGTCCTGCTGCTTCCTCCTCCCATGCCCCTTAACCCCGTCAGCTCTGGCTCCAGAAGGAGCTCTCTAGAGCACAATGCCAAGCCCTGCAGTGCCCTCCATCACCCTTGGGGTGAAGCCCACACCCTGCTAAATTTAGACCCTGAAACTGGTCCCAACAAACACCCAGCCTCATCTCTTTCCCCAAGGCTCTGGCCAAACCTAATCCTCCAAGTGCCTGGGCACACCATGCTCACTCCATGCCTTTGCAGATGCTGTTCCCTCTGCCTGGGAGACCCGTCCTGTTCCGCTGTCCTCTAAGCCTCAGCTCCAGACTCACCCTCTCAGAGAAGCCCACCCTGCTGCCTCCTGGCAGTGAGGCACCTCTGGCCAACCCACCTGAAGGTGGGTGTCACATCAGATTTTAACTATCCACTTTCCTGTTTGCATCCCCATTAGGCTAAGAGGTTTTTACATCTCACTCCTAGACTTAACCCATGTTACAACTGTGCAAAATCAAGACTTCTCGGAGCCTCCGTGCCCTCCTCTGTGTGATGGGGATTATGACCCTGGCCTTGCCAGGCTAATGGAGTATTAGAGATTTTGGATGTGAAGAGCTTAACACAACACAAGTACACTGAAACTGCTGTCACTGTGCTGTTGTTTACGTCAATACCACTAGCGCCAGCACAAAGGGCTCACTTGTAAACGTCTGCCACATGGGTCCCTCACCTGCTCAGTGAGAATAATCACCACGGCTTGAAAGGACTCTAGAAAGAGCAAAGCCCCTTTCAAGTGTCAGCATAATAATTCTGATAGTTAACACTCTTGATTCCCACAAGCCCCTAGACCTGTGTCATTCCGACATGCTCATTCACTGAACAAAATTTATTAAGTACCTACTATGTGCCAGGCAACATGCTAGCTCTTTGGGACTCAGCAGTAGGTAGACACGAAATACTTAATTGCAACATCTACCTTTCTTTCCTTGCCTTTTTTTTTTTTTTTGAAGTATAGTTGATTTACAATGTTGTGTTAATTTCTGCTGTACAGCAAAGTGACTCAGTTATACACATATATACATTCCTTTTTATATTCTTTTCCATCATAATTTATCCCAGGAGACTGGATAGAGTTCCCTGTGCTCTACAGTAGGACCTTGTTGTTTATCCATTCTAAATGAAAGAGTTTGCGTCTACTAACCCCAAACTGCCAGTGAAGTTCAGCCTCCTGACTCAGTACGGAGCCCAGGGAGGCTGCCGTTTGCTCAGAGATGTTCCTGGTAGCCAGCAGGCTCCACCTGCATACCCTCTTCCTCTCCACCTCCCCCACGTTGCCAGTCTGGAAACTAACTCTGCCCTGTTTCCAATCCAGTTGCTAGCTTTAAATTCAAATACTGTCAGCTCCCTCAGAGCAGGGAGCACACCTGCCCTTTTCACTGCTGTGTCACCAGCATTTAGGACGTGGCCGGGCACAGTCATTCAGCCTCTTATGTACTCATTCATTCACTCACTCAACAGGTATTTATCAAGTCCCGCTAAGTGCCAGACTCCGGGGAACCAGCGGTGGAGCCCTGCCTCGCTGAGCTCCTATCTTAGTAGAGGGATTGGGGGGCGGAGCAGAAGACCACCAGTCATGTAAAGGGCCTTGAGTCAGCTGATCTGTTGGAATCCCTGACCTGGGGCAAAGCCCCAGGCCCCACCTCCGTTGATGAGATCAGGATCTCCACCTCGTGAGTCACAGTGAGCATGGTTATGGAAGGAAGAGAAAATACTGGAGGCGGAGGTGACAGGCGGTGCT
The DNA here is from genome assembly GCF_949774975.1 of Lagenorhynchus albirostris. Taxonomy (NCBI): domain Eukaryota; kingdom Metazoa; phylum Chordata; class Mammalia; order Artiodactyla; family Delphinidae; genus Lagenorhynchus; species Lagenorhynchus albirostris. The sequence goes on from NC_083097.1 coordinate 150,494,325, forward strand.
CAGGTCCCCGAGCAAACATTGCAGGTCCCTGCAGCTTCTGAGGCCTTGGCGTCCAGCCAGGAGAGGAGCTGACTGCAGCAGGGTAGAAAGGTGAGGCTGTGGGGGCTCATCTGTCTCCACACTCAGCCCCGTGGGAAACTGAGCAGATCATTTCCCCTCTCGGCACTTGTGTTCTCATCTATAAAATGCGAGTGAAACATTGACCTCATTCTTCCTAACTGTGTGAAAGCAAATGGGGCAAATTTGTCGAGCGCTGCTCGGTCGACAAATATTTACTGGGTACCCGTTGCCTTTTCCGCAATGCTTGGTGCCTCCTAGGAGAAAGCAGAGGACGGTAACTAGGATTTGAGAGGCTACCATATAATAGAAATCTTCACAGACATCATCTTATTTAACACCACCGCCAATAATAATAACACGCACTAAGATGGTGCTTAATTATGACACTGATGCTGTTAGCAGCCCCATTTTATACATGAGGCAATTGAGGCTCAGAGAAATGTAATGGATTTCCCCAAAACAAAAATTCAAACCCAGATATGACTGACAGTAAATCCCATCCCTTGACACCAGTCAGAGATCACAGTTAAGCCAGAAAACAGTGCGGTCAGTGGTACCATAGAAGCATTGCCTGAACCAGTGACCAAGATTGGCAACTGCCGTCAGGAGTAGGTGAGGGGGGCCCAGGGGTTGGGTCTCATGCCAAGCAGGGCCCCACCCTGCCCAGCCCTTTGCTGGAACCCAGAGGATCAGTGTGGCCTCAACAGAGTCAAGGGCATGCCCTCAGGGAACAGAGTTGCGGGCATGCCCTCAGGGGGTCTGGGGTTCAGGAAGCCACTCCCCCCGCAGCTCTCTCCCCTCAGCCCTTAACACCCTCTCTCCTCCCCCAGGAAGTTGTGCGTCTCTGGCATGCTACCTGCTCTGCTCAGTAACTGAAGTCTCCCCCATCAGAGCTCGGCCAGGAAGCAAAGGTAAGGGTACCACCCACGGTCACACCCATGGGCAGTGTTCAGAGTGCCCCTCACTGCTGGGGAAGGGGGCCATGATCTCACTTCCCCTTTGCAGTCGCCAAGAGTACTCCTAAGTGGGAATGAGAAGGGTCAATCTAGCAACTTGTTAGAACGGCGTTAGCTTGTGTTACAACAAACCCTTCCCTGTGCATGCTACCTTATTCAGTGATGCTCCCCAAAAGACCTGAGGGGTGGATCCCCAGTGTACTGATGAGGAAACTGAAGCACAGAGAGGGGAAACAACTTGCCCGAAGACATACAGCTGGAAGGTGGTTAAGCCTGAATTCCAACCCACTTTTTCTTGTCTCTATCCCCGAGTGGTCTATGCACATTGTAGGTGGTTGGTATTTGTTAGATGAACGAATGAGTGAATTAATGAATTGCCCGAGATCAATGGCAGGGCAGAGCAGGGCTGGAAACTCGCTTTCCTCTCGCTCCCAGTTCCTATGTTTTTCTGCTGGGCTGTGGCTTTCTGCGTTGATGAGGTCAACACTCCCTTCTGCACCCCTACCCCAGGATCTCAAGCATCTCACGTGTGATGTTCATTACCCCCCCCCACCCCGCTGCAGACAAAAAGATGAAAGGTGGACCAGTCAGCCTTGGTTACTCTTTTAGGTGGCCCCCAAGCTTGGATCACACCCAGCATCCCTCATCCATCCACATCGCCTCTTCCCCACCACCCACTACCAGTAATCCAACGTGCATAGTTGTAAACTTGTTTCTTTAAATAAACAGTCTTGAGTTTCATACCAAATAGTCTTTTAAGAGGAGGAACGTCTCCAGGCCACCTCGTATTTAGCATACAGTGAGCCACATATTTGCACAGAGAGAGTGTGTGTGGATATAGAGATCGCCCGATCGCTATAGATATCGTTGCTCATCCAGATGGGAGCTATTTATGATGCTGAGTCACTCGCAGAGAATGCCACTGAGGGATTCCAGGCTGGGCTCAGAGCCCCAGCACCACAGACCTCATGGCTGTTTGCCTCATCCTCACCGTTCACAAATAAGAGAGACAGAGAGAGAGAGTGGTCTCCCATCACAGTGCAGGGACAGAAGGAGATATTTTGGCCACAGTATATGAAGACTTTCTCATAATCAGGTCCTATTTCAAGGATGTCCTTCATCCAGAACACCGCACCCTTTAAGATCATCTAGTCCAATTTCTCCATTGTATAGGAGCAAAAACTGAGATCCAGAGAGGGAAGGAAGTTGCTTAGTGTCACACACAGGTCAATAGCAGATCTGGTCCCAGAGCTCAAATTTTCTGACGGCTATCTGGGGCTCTCTCCCAACCCCCAGCAACCTTTTTTAGCTTCTATCCAGTGTCATGCCATTTCAGCCCCTCAGGAGCTTCTGTTCTTGGAGACGCTCTTGTTCTTTACTGTTCTTTACAGAAGCTCTTGTTCAGGAGCTTCTGTAAACTTGGAGCTGTCCCTGAGCACTACCTTCCCTGGGCTCCTCTAGGAGCCGAGCTGAGTCTGGCTTGTTTGGGTATCCCCCATGCTTAATGCAGGACCTGCACACACTAGGTTCTCAAAGCTTGTGCACTGGGTGTTATATAAAACCAAACACAGTACCAATTCCTGGGGAACCCTAGTTCTCCATTTGAAAAAGCACCCATTTATCTCCACCCTCTCTTTCTTTTCTCTAAGCCAGTTCTCTATCCATGCAAAAATAGACTCCCTCCCACTCACCACCCATCCCTGCCCAATTCTATAATGAATCAATTTTATTAACAGGCTTTGGGATGGAAACTTAACAAAGGCTTTTTGTGAAAGTCACCCTTTATCTCTGTATATAGTTCACTTCTGAAAGAATTCTGCTGAACTGGTCAAATGGGATTTCGCCTTACATAAAATATTCATTAACCTACTCTTTCCCTCCCTATAGAATGCGTTTGTTGAAGTGATCTCTATCCATTATGATGGATAGAGATATGGATGTTATTATCCATCTTTATCCATTATTATGGTGATCTCTATCCATTATTATGGATCCTATTCAGTTGTTCTAAGAGACAGTGGGATGAGATGGAAGGGGCCTGGGCTTTGGAATTAGCACTGGGTTACATCCTAGCTGACCTCTTAATAGTTCTTCATCCACAGTGACTGCCGTGAGAATTGAATGATACAATGTCTGTAAGGTATCTTGCACATATAAGTGCTCAATATACGTTTGTGAATGAATGAATTATTCAGGACCCTTGTGACTCATCATATCCTGAAGGGTGAGAGACCAACTAATGCTGCAGTCTGAAGTCTTGAAGTCAGAGAAGTTCAGGAGAGTAGTTTGAGAAGTCTTGTGAAACAGACCCCAGGGAGTAAGCTGCTGTCTCCAGGCCAGAAAGGGATGCTCTTTCTGTGGTGCCTCGTGGAAGGGATTCCCTCAGCTCGAGGAGAATGTGAGAGTTAAATCTAGGTTCCAAATAGAAAACCCCTTGAGAATAAATGTTGTGCCTTGTTAATTGTCAGATTCTAACTTTACCCAAACCAGAGCCTGGCTCAGGTAGTAAGGAATAGACAAAGAGATATGCAGTAAGTATGCATTGAGTTGGGTTGAGTTGAGCTGAGTAGAACTGACTTGTTGACTTGAATTAACTTGAGTTGTTTTGAGTTTACTAATGGACCCAACTCTAGGGTCTACCAAGGGAGAAGCTTCCTAGACCTCAAGCTTAAATTAGACCTGGTCCCACAGCACAGGGGAGACCCTCGTGATGTTCTGGGGACATTCAGAGCCTTCCAAAGATGAAGGCGTCTCAGAGAGGACCAGGACCATAGCCAAGACTGAGAGAAAAGGGTAGCAGTCTTGACTTGGTCAGGGGGCACCACAAGGCTGAACGTCCTTTAGGAATCTTTAAAACTTACTGGAGCTGTGTGGGGATCTTTCCATATTTTTAGGACAACAGATTCTTCTCTTCCGGGCAAACAAAGGACCTTTGGGGGTACCCACTTCAGTGGGAGATGGCCTCTAGCTTTGAGGGGGTCAAATAAACTCCACCATGAGGGGAGAAGGCAGGCAGAGGCCAGGAGTTAGGCAGAGCCCCATAGTGCAGGTGCTAGCACAGTCATAAACTGGTCCTCCTGTTGGAGTGAGGGCTTGGGGGTCGGAGTGAGGTATGATTCTAACTCTAGATTTTCATCAGGTAGTGGTTGCTAAAGGGAACGGTGATCCAGGAACCATAGTGGGGAATCAGACAAGACCTGTGGCATCACAATATTGAGGTCAGTCAGCACCGCTGGGGCTCACTTTGCTGGCTCCAGCTCAGTCACTGCCCATCACAGGATACAACCAGGCATCCGAGAGAAAAAAGAACGGAGGGTTTAAATGAGATTCAGGTGAGAAGTGGCTGCTCAAACCTTTATCGTATTCATCTGTGTCTGTGTGTATCCCTCTCCCACACAAGCTTGGGAACCCATCAGAGGCACAACATCTATTCTTCTCAGTCCTCCCTGTGCCAAAAACTCTGGGTACAGGTTAGACATCAGTGTTCAGTGAATGAATAATTAGGTCAGAGTAAGGCTTACAATGCCAGTGGAAGATTTCAAGAGGGAAAGATGGAAAATTTCAAGATTTCAAGGTGGCAAAAGTCCAAAGTAAGGATGTCTAGCCAGAGAAGATAGCGTAGATTCAAAACCTGCCCCTCAGCAGTGTGGCTGCAGGGAAAATTGGACTAAATGGAGTCAAGACAGGGTGGTGGAGTGCAGGCTTAAAATAATGTTCCCCGGAGACCCAGACTCCTGAGACAGGCTCTCAGGGGCCATCGTAGGATGAGTTCGAGCAAGAGAAGTTCCCCCAAAACAACCCCATTTAAATTTAAAAGTTGCAGTTTAATCTCTTTTATATATTGGATTTCCACACACATTTTCATTTTTAAAGAAATCTTTGGATTGAAAAAATGCATCTGGAAAGCACTAGTGTTGAAATAGCCTAGGCATCTGGAGTTAGGCTGTCTGCATTCAAATCTCAGCCCCAAGGCTTTCCACCTATGGGACTTCAGGAAGGGACCCCTTTGAGCTTCCACATTCTTATCTATAGACCATCCTTCCAGCGATGTGTGAGCATTAACTAAGATGCTACAGTATTTCCCAAAGGCTGGCGTGTGTGTGATTGATGGCGTGCACAGTGGTTTTAGGTGGTATACGGATGAACATTTATTATTTGAATAGCTCACAATTGACGCATGTTAGAAAAACATAAGCAGCACATTAGACGCCATGATTTATGGAAATAATATAGCTTTTCCTTTTAAAATAAAATCCTGTGCTTTTTGAAAGGCAAATTGATTTAAAGAAAAACACTAAGTAAATGAATAGTACTAATACAGCCGAAATCATGAAGGTGGTACATGAATGACTGAAATGTGGGAAAAACTGAGATAACCTATGTAAAACACGTCTCACAGTGTCTGTCCTTTAGGAAGGGCTCAGAAAGTTTTGTTCTTGTACCCTTCTCTCCATCTTAACTTGCTGGGATGGCTGAGCCTAGAATCAAGCTCGTCCCCTGCGGCAAAGTAGAGGCCCAGGCCTGGTCAGTCTGGAATATGGTGTGTGGTGGGCGTGGGGCAGGCAGCCGTGGTCAGTTTGGGGCAGACAGCAGTGGTCAAGGCCAGGAGGGGAGCAGTGGTCAGGTCCTGGCAGCCAGCTGGCCACAGGATCTTGAAGCAGGCAGAGGCTGCTGAAGCAGCATCCGCAGGCATCAGCCATGAGTGGTCCATGAGATCACTTTGAAGAGCTATTCGGGAACAAGTCAAATACCACTGGGAGAGAGTTACTTCCTTTTTTGGTTGATTCCATCAAGGAGAAAGTCTCAGTTGGAGGTTAGCATCTCCTTGAGGCCTCTCTAATACTTGCTGATCTTCCTTTTCAATACAGAAGCCCAGCCTTCAGCTGGCAAGAGTATCTAGCTAAAAATGAATAACAATGTTGTATTTTCCATGTATTTATTTATTTATTTTTGCGGTACGCGGGCCTCTCACTGTTGTGGCCTCTCCCGTTGCGGAGCACAGGCTCCGGACGCGCAGGTTCAGTGGCCATGGCTCAAGGGCCCAGCCGCTCCGCGGCATGTGGGATCTTACCAGACCGGGGCACGAACCCGTGTCCCCTGCGTCGGCAGGCGGACTCTCAACCACTGCGGCACTAGGGAAGCCCTCCATGTATTTATTTTTACCATTGCCTTCCATGTATAGAACACGATACAGGTGTCCTGTTCATGAGAATGATCTCATGTTCCCTTTTCAAATATATGTATTAAAGATTAAAAAGTGAGTGTGTTACTTTCGGTCAGTATAAAGTGAATAATAGTACAGGCAGGATATGTACATAGAAACAGATAAAGGTGGTCCTTGACCAAGAGGAAATCCATCCTGGCAGAGGCACAGCTCTAGAGAGCCCATGCTGGGCCCACAAGCAGGATGTCTCCCGCCTCAGCCACAAGCTTTGGGGCAAGTTTTGTCCTGGGGAGGGCAAACAAGGCCCCATCCTAAGAAAGAGTCAGATTGCTGGGCTCCCAGACCCTGAGCTCCCAGAATGAGCTGGAGGTCCGGGGACCAGGGCAGCGACAGGCCAGCAGTCAGTATAGTCAGGCCAGAGGGTGGGTCTGGAAGGGATCTCAGGCCTCTGGTTTCCAGTGAGGTTGGGCCTGCAGAGGATGACCCAGTGGCTGCAGCAGAGAGGGAGGAAGGAGCTGAGGATGAGGAACAGGCAAGGTCTGACCCCACAGAATCTGGTGTGAACACAAACTAGTCACACCAGCCTTTGAGAGGGGCTGTGTATGAGTTAGGGTGTGTTGGTAGCAAGCAACAGAAACCAGATCTGCCCCACTCAAGCAGAAGCAGGGGTTTTTAAAAGATTATCAGAGAGCACCCAGAATCAAAAGGCGGGCTGGTGGTCAGGCTCAGAAAAGGAGAGGAACCAGAGCAGACCAGGAGTTTGGGAGCAGGAAGTGAGGACTTTTTTTTTTTTTCCAAAGTTCCCCTTTGGGATACATCAGCCACAACTGTTTTTTCCTCTTTGCCTCAGTCTTCTCATGATTCACAGCCCCAGGAGGAGCACCAGGTAGCCTGGCACATGTCCTTTGTCCTCCTCTTGGCCAACAGAGAGCATGGAGGCTTAATTAGACTCCCTCCAAGTTTGAGCACTGAGGAAGGGGTGGTTCCCAGAAAGAAAATCAAGGGGCTGTTACTAAAAGGAAGAGGAATGGATTCTGAGTAGCCGAAACCAGCAAATGTCTACTTCAAGGATCTGGGAAGGGGCAGGGAGGTGCAGGCTCTGTGGTCCCCTGGGCCTGACTCTCTGGGATCATGACTGGGGCTTCCTTTCTCCCACCCTTGGCTGGACCAGGGTCCATCCCACTCTGGGGCCAGTAGTCAGCTGAGGCACGGGCCTCTCATGCTTCCCGCGAGGGGCTCCGGGATCCTCTCGTGGTCTGCTAAAGGGAAGTGGGTGGACAAGCCTGGTCCGTGGCTCTTCAGCCCTTTTGTAGCCAAAAAGGATCTGCTGGGCTGAGAAAGTCTCATGAGAATTGCTCACTCAGGGCTTGCAAACCCAACTGTCTGCTGGCTGGCAGAGAGCAAATGCATGAGAGTAACTGAGGTGACCTGGAATATGCATGCCTGTCTAAAGGGGATGCCACAGCCAGCTCCAGCCAGTTGTTGCCATACAAGCACATGGACCCACCCGGTGTTGATTAATAGCCTGATTTTTTTTAAGTGAAGCCCCAAATCCAGAATCTCATGAGATTCCTCCTTTTTAAATATTGCTAAGTACCAGAAAAACATTTTAAATATTGTGCTGACCGAACAGTAGAAACCACCAGTTTGCGGCCATTGGACTAACTCCTATTCATCCACTACAACCCAACTAAGAAGTCACTTCTCAGCTGGGAAGCCTTCTGTGACTTGCCCCTCCCTCTACCTTGCTACCCTTTCTTGAGCCTCCTCTAGACCCTTTATTTTTTCCTGTCACAGTACTGACACTCTGCATTATAAAAACTCATTTGTTTTCATCTGCTGTCTCCTCAAGGATGAGGACACCCACCACGTCTTATGTCTCTTCCCAGCACAGCACCTGACACATACAAGGTGCTGTGGCATTGCTGAAAGGGGAGCTATGGGGACTGCATTTGTCAAGGTGGCTAGGTTTTTCAATGGTAACAAATCACTCCTGAAATCTCTGTGGCTTAATACAGCAAAGGCTTGTTTCTCTCTCATGTGAAGTCTGCTGTGGGAGCAGCAGCTCTCCAGGCAGCTTCCTTCCAAGCGGTGACTCAGAGATCCAGGCTAGCTCCATCATTAAGGAGCAGGAGAAGAGAGCCAGGGAGAACTCACATCCACTCTTGTATACCTCAGTCTAGAAGTGACACTCATTGGCTCTCTTCACAGCCATTGGCCAGAACTAGTCCCATGACCTGTCTCACTATAAGGGCCTGGAAATATGGGTGGAAAACAGCCAGGGCCCATCATTCACAGGAAACAGTGGAACTCTTACAGTCAGCGCATGGAAGAACCTTTTCATTTGTGACATCCAGAAAAGTAGGAAAGAAGTAGGGAGAGAATTTCATTAATTGAGCTTTCTACCTTTTCTCATTTTTTCCAATCAGTAAACACCCGGAAAAGAAAATCAAACTGATGGAAAATAGGGGTCAAATGCTAATGAGCAACCCATTTATAGTGAAATCACACTGGCTCTTCGGTATCTCATTTGAGATCCGTGAGGGCCTGGGAATGATTGCAGCCGCTCAAAGGGCCTCTCTTCTGTGATTAAATGCCAATGCATTCAAGAATCCTGACCCTCGCTGTCACCCTTGGCCAGAAACTCAGCCAAGGTGAGTCAGTGGGCACCCCCAGAGGCTCAGAGACACACATCATGCCTTCTACAGGCTGGGCACAGTGCAACCGCAGATGTTTCCTTGGAATGGAATCACAAGATGGTAGACATGCTCTAGAAAGAGGGCAAGCTTGAGAACCAGAAAGACCTGGGTTCAAATTCCAGCTCTTTCCTAATAAGTCAAACTCCTAGCAAGACTCTTCACTTCTCTGAACCTCAGTTTCATCATCTCTAAAATGGGGACAATAGCACCTTCCTCCCAGAACAGCTGTGCACAGTCTATGAGGTTACACGTGTAAGGGGCCTGTTGCTCAGCAGTACCTCAGCTGACATTATTTCTTTTTCCCCACTGGGTTGGAGGGACTGAATCTAACCTCCCACCAATAGCACTCCTGAGTGCAGTCATCCTGTTCCCATTTGCATGCCTCTGGTGACAAGAAGCTCACTATACACCAGCCCCCTGCCCACAACCCCCAAGCATCCTGCTCCATTTCTGAACCACTCCAATGGTGTTTGTCATGAGAGGATATGATGTCCCCGGGGACTAGAGTTTGAGGGAAAGGTACCTGGCCTAACTCCCCTCTCTGGATGACTTATCACTGCCTCGGCCCCCAGGAGCTATCTGGGGAAATTGAGTGTGGTGAGAATGAAGGCAGTGAGGGGTTCAGAGTAGGGGAATATGTGTCCCTTTCCTGTTTACAGAGAGAGAGGACACAGAAACCCATCACATGGGAGACAGGATCCCAGAGAAGAAAATCTCTGGAAGACTGTCACAGGACAATGATGGGGATCCAGCCTGAGATGAAATGAGGGAAGCTACAGGGGAGCAAATAGGAGCTCAAAATAAGGGCTCCAAAATAATTTATTCTGCAAACATTTACTGTTTGTCCACAGTGCTAGGCCCCATGTGAGCACCGGGGTCAGAGACATGAATCAGCCATCGGCCCTGATCTTGGGGGAGTGGGGCAGGCATGTGATGATAATATTAAAACCATATGGGGGTTGCTGAGATAAAGGGAAGTGTGGGGTGGGGACTGTGAGAGCTCAGAAGAAGGGTACCTAGCCCACCTGGGGATGGGGTGTTTAGGAAAGGATGTCGAAGTGGACAAAAATGGGGAGAAAGGATGCCAGGCAGAGGGGCAACATGGGCAAAGACACAAAGATGAGAAACAGGGCTTCCCTGGTGGCGCAGTGGTTGAGAGTCCGCCTGCTGATGCAGGGGACACGGGTTCGTGCCCTGGTCCGGGAAGATCCCACATGCCGTGGAGCGGCTGGGCCCGTGAGCCATGGCTGCTGAGTCTGCGCGTCCGGAGCCTGTGTTCTGCAACGGGAGAGGCCACAACAGTGAGAGGCCCACGTACCGCAAAAAAAAAAAAAAAGATGAGGAACAGCCTGGCCTGTGGAAAGACCTACCCACTGTCCTTTACTACTTAAGGCAAAGAGTGATGATGGGGTGATCAGAGTAGGCAGCAGACCTCCTTGAATGACAGCCACAGAGCTGGGACCCTGCCCCCAACCAGGAGGGAGCCATGGAAAAGTGGGAGGCTTTGCAGAAAATTGTTATTGAAATACAATTTACGTTCATAAAAGTGGTCGTATCACGTGTTTACAGCTCAGTAAATTTTCACAAAGTGAACATACCCCTGTAACCAACCAAGAAACAGACACTTACCAGCATTACACAAAGCCCTTTTCGCTCCCCTTCGCAGTCACCGTCCTCCCAAAGGAACCACCATCTCGACTTCTAGCGGCATTGCTTAGTTGACTTGTTTTTGAACTTCATGTAAATGAGATCATGCAGTGTTTTTGTCTGACTTCTTTCAATCAACATTATGGTGGAGATTCTCTCCTATTGTTGCATCATGTTGCATTCTTTCATGGTGTTCATTCTCATTGCTAAGTTTTATTCCATTGTGCGTCTGTGCCAAAATCCATTCATTATTCTAGTGCTGATGGACACTGGGGCTGTGTTCAGCTTGGGACTCTCATGAAAAGCGCTACCATGAGTATTCTTGTACATGTCTTTGGATGAACATTTATATACGTTTCTGTTGGGTTTATGCCAAGGAGTAGAATCAATGCATCATAGGGGTTGCAGGTTGCCAGGGGAGAACAAATGTTTTTTTCCAAAATGGTAGTCCCAATTTACACTCCCTACTCTACTGTATGAAAGTTCCAGTAGCTCTATATCCTCACCAACATTTGACGTTTTCTGGCTTTTCCATTTTAACTATTCTGGTGATCGTACGTGGTTAAAATGGTAAATGTGATTTGCATTTCTCTGATGACTAGTGAGGTTGAATACCTTTTCGTATGCTTGCTGGCCATTTGGACATCATATTTCCTGAAGTATTTGTTCAAGTTCCTGGGAGGGGAGAGACAACATCTACATTTCATTTCAGAAAGTCATCTTGGGTGGCCAAGTGGGGCAACTGGGATTGTAGAAGTAGGTTCTCTGGGACCTCTGGCTAATACCAATGGCATCTCACTTAGGTGCTGGGCTTCCTCTACTTCCTCTGCCTCTTTAGATGCTCATAGCCTCCTTGAGAGGTCAAAATTATCAGCCTCTCACAGATGAGGTGACTGGGCTTACAGAGGGGCATGACTTGCCCAAGATCTCACAGTGGTGGCCTCAGACCCTCAGTTCATTTCCTCATCAGTCTCAGACCAGAACAGGAAGCTGTGGGGAAAAAAATAGAATAGAAAGAAACAGAAAAAAAGGTAAAGAGACAATTACAAAGACATCTATCTCACTCATGTTCCACAAGAGAAAATTCTCCCTCCCTTTCCCCTCTTCCTTCCTCCTCGCATCTCCCCAAAAGTCCAGCAGAGATGAGCGGTCATCAGAAGCCTGGTGTCTGCCAACCCCAATATTGTGTTGGATGCCCAGGAATGTGAAGGGAGGAATCAGGCCAACCTGCGTCAGATCCCGGCCAGCCACTGCTCACTGTGTGGCCCAAGACCAGTCATTTTACCTCCCTTGGCCTGAGGCTTTTGTCTGTTTCGGTAATCCCTTCCTCAGAGCCTTGTGGAGAGGAGTCAGAGAGCCAGCTCCCTGCCTGGCTCAAGGTGGCCCCTGGTTAAGGTGACATATGCTTGTTCCTTCCCTTGACCCTTCCAGGACTGGGGGTGGAGCACCCCATCCTGCCCAGGACCCAGTCCTTTGGGCTCCTGCCTCCCTCAGTAGGAGGGGGAGCATCCTTTTGTCTCATGCAGCCACAGCTGGCCCCTGGAGAGTTTCCTCACTGCTGGAGAACAGGTGTATCAGGGGCAGGAAGAGTGTCCCTCCCTCCAGGAGCTCCATCTCCCCACAGCTGCCCACACTCAGGCTGACAGCCACACAGTTAGCCCTAGAAGGGCCTTTCTCTTCCCAAGGGCTCTCATCTCAGAGGCCAGACGCCTTTATTTGGGGAGCTTTGCTTGGTAAAGTGCTTTGTCAATGCCACCTCCAAGCAACCCTCCCACCCCACCACACACATGCCACGCAGTGCCATCCTGCCTGTCCTTCCGTTCATAGTGAGCATTCCAGGCACCGTGCTAGGCACTGGGACATGCACAAGGTCTCTGTCCTCATGCAGTTTCCCCTGCAGGAGGAGAGATGGATAATAAAAAGCAGATGGATACAGTAAATAAGATGGTGCCCAGGGCCTTGGAGATGGGAAGGGGGAAGCTTTGATGGAGAAGGGCAGCTGGGTAACCACTCAGTCCCAGAGCAGAGTGGGGAAAGTCACAGGCCTGCTGCCTGCAAGGGTATGTCCTTCTCTGGTTTCGGCTCCAAACTCAACTCCTGGAGGGAAGGGTCACACCTCAGCCACCGCCAACATGTAGCACCGGGAGGTCCTAGCTGCTGCTGACCCCCAACTACTTTGCCCCCTTCCCTCCCTCATTACCGAGCCTGCCTGCTCCTCACAACTGTCTGCCTCTCCTGTCCCCCAGCGGCAGGGAGAGGGGTCACAGGAGCTCGTTCTTAATCCACCAGCTTTTCCCTACCCATCCCATAGATTTATCCCGCCAACTCGACTGGATTCAGAGCAAACTGTGTCCTTTCAGGAGGATCCCCCAACAAAGCAACAGAGGTAAGGCCAACTGAGCCCCAGTCAAGGCCAGCAGACCCTCCCAGATCTCCACACCCAGGACTCTCTCTCCATCTCTCCTTCTCAGGCTGTCCCTTCCCTCTGTCTTTTACCCTTTCACTGACTCATTCTTTATCTGTGTGTTTGTCTCTGTCTCATTTCAGTTTTCCCCTCTATCTCCCTGTCACTCTAATTCACATCCTAAATGTACTTGTTATCTGGGCATTAATTTACTTCAAATACTGATTTTTAAAAAATGCATTGAGCCCCTGCTGGGTGCCAGGCATGGAGCAAGGAGCTTGGGTCTAATCAAAGATGAGTAAAGCACAGACTTCCCTGGAAGGGAGATGAGTCATGTGCTTAAATAAGTGAAATGGGGAGGCTGAAAGTGACCGATGTTATAAAGGAGACACTGATGGGAGCTGAAGAGCATCAAGGAGAGGGGTTCCTGGGGACTTCATGGAGGAGGTGACTTTTTAGTCAGACCTTAAAACATGGTCATGCCATGGAAAGTAGGCTGACCATGGGGAGGAAGGTTATCTCCCACAGACTAGTTACTCAGTTCCCTCTCCTCTCAAATCAAAATCCTACTCTCCAGCATCCGTATTATTTAATCTCCAAGGAATCCTGAATATAGTATGGACTTTGTGTCTGAAAGACCTGGGTCTGAGTCTCACTGACTCAACATTCTGAGCTTTCATTTCATCATTTGTAAACAGCCTCCTGGGGTTGTTGTGAAAATCAAATAAGACAAAGGATGTGAAAATGCTTTCCTATTGTTAATGAGGCTCTTTACTACTAATGAGGGCTCTTCTGACTGCAAGCTACAGAAAGCCAACTCAAAATGGCTTAAAGTAAAAAAAAGGAAAAGTCTGACATGGCTTACATCAGGCACACCGGGATCTAGGTTTCAAATGGTGACCTCAAGACTCTTTCTACATCTCTCGACTCTGCTCTCCTGTACCTTGGCGTCACTCTCAGGCAGGCATTCCCCCTCAGAGTGGCAACACAGCAACAACCCTTCCACCAGCTGAGTGACTCCAATGGAAATAGGATACCCCATTCCCAATGGTTCCAGCAAAGTTCTGGGATTGAATCTAAGTGAACTGATTCCTAACCCATACCTATAGCCAGGGCTGGGTCACGTGCTGACCCCTGGAGCTGGTGATGACGTGATCCTCCCACCCAATCCATAAGGACCACAAGTGGGAAGGGAATAGGTCCTCCCAAGAGATGCTGTTATACTGTTACAAGTAGGAGGGGTAATGGGTACAGGGTGTCAATTCACTTAGGTAATAGAGACAAAGAACACAGAGGGAAAGAAGATTTACTCCTTCTTATCTCTCAGGTCTCAGCTTAGTTGTCATCTCCTCCAAAAAGTCTTCTCTGATCCCCCAAGGCTGTATTGGGTACCACCACCACCACCACCACCACCACCCTTGTGCTCCTGCAGCACCTTACACTTCCCTTATCATCATACTCATCACATTTATTAGAACTTTCTATTTACTTGTCTGTCTCCTTCACAGTACTCTAAGTATTGGGAAGAAAAACACAGTGCCTGTCTTGCTCTAGCCCTCATGTTGACAAATGTTAGACACTTAGTAAATGGTGGATGGGTGGATGGATGAGTGGTTGAATGTAAGGATGATGGATAGATGATTAGACGGTCAGATGAATGAATAATGGATGGATGGTTGAAGTGAATAAATGAACGAGTGGTTGGATGAGAGGATGGATGGATGGATGAGATGATGGATGGATAGATGATTGGTTAGATGGATCAATGGTTTAGGAGAAAACTGGTAAGACCATTTTGGGATGTGCTAGGCCTAGGTTGCCTGTGAGCACAAAGAGATGTCCCTCAAGCTGTTGACAGATGAACTTGGAGTTCAGGAGAGAGGTCTGGGCTGGAGATAGAGTTTTGAGAGCTATTAGCATGGAGACTGTCATGGAGGCCATGGAAGTGGATGAAGATCACCAGAGAGGAGGCAAACGGTGCATCCAAGGTCACACATCACATAAGTGACACTTGGACTCAGGGCTGTGTGGTGTCAATGTCTGCTCTCATTCCTTCGTTCCAAGGCAAGCTGGCCACTACTTGAAGTGGCAGCACAGAATTACCATCTCTCCTTTCTCCCCTCCCTCCCCCTCCTCAAACCGCTCAGCCAGAAGGGAGCAGCTGCCTGGGAGGACAGAGAGACAGATTATGTAAACTGTGATTGCCACCCACAGGAGGAGGAGGAGAGTGAATAGGTATTGAAATGCGCTTTCAATAATGCATGTCCTCCTCCACAAGGCCTGGGGCTCGGTGGAGGGGAGAAGAGCCTTAAAGGGACAAAGCCTCTGGTCCCTCGCGGCAGCACCCACAGACCCCAACCACACAGTCCTCTACCCCAGACATCTACCCCAGGGGTCCTCAACCTTTCACCATCAAGGACACGTTTTTTACCCCTCCTGGTCCCAGTAGATTTGAGCTTTTAAAGATTCTGTTTCCCAAACACACTGCATTTAAGTCATGATTAATTCATTTCCCCCATTTTTTATTAATCAAACACACCTAATTGCCACTCAGCGTTTTGTTCAGCAAGAGGTAAGTCATGAGGTGGTATCATTCCAACCCAAAGCTGAGAAATAGGACAACAGTGTTAGCCAGGCCCACCTTGCTGCTGGAAAAATGCCTTCTCTCCCCATCCCCCATTCATTACTGTCTTTGGAAAACCCCAGACTGGAGAACAGGGATTCTGCCCAGCACTCTCATTTCACAGAAGAGAAAACTGAGACCCAGAAAGGTGAATGGACTTGCCTGAGGTCACAGGATCAGTGGGAACCGAAGGCTGAGGCCTGACCTCTCCAGTTTCAGCTGGCTTAGGACTTGGCAATGAGACAGGGATCTGAAAGTAAAGATGGCAGGGGGAGGAAGCCTCACAGCCAGCACCTTCACTGCACCCCTACTATGCGCCTAACCCAGTAGATATATTCTCCTACTGTGTTCTCACACAATGGTCCTGAGAGGTGGGATTACCATGCCCCTTTGTGCATATGATGAAACTGAGCATCAAAGAGGCTCTGCGGGTTACATAATCCACTTGGCTGGAAAGTGAAAGATCAGTATTCCAGTAGGTTCGTCCACTGACTGTGAAACTCACACTCTTTCTACCTCACTGGCCTGGCTAGGGGGAAACGAGGCAGTCATTCAGACTGGATCTGAAGTTCTGCTCACCACTCACCAGCCATGTGTATTTGGCTAAAGATCTACCTCTCTGAGCCTCCATTTCCTTACCTGGGGAACTAGGATAGCATCTTATTCCTTGGGTGATGGTGGAAAGTAAGAAGAGATGATGAGGGTTCAAGATTCCAGCACAGAGTTTGGGGTACAGCATTTGGAAATGGTCTCCTCTCCTTTCCTCCCCCCCCCCTTTTTTGTTAAAAATCCTCTGAGTTGGCAGAAGCCAGGGTGAGAGATCTGATTGCTTATGTCTTTGGAGATCTTCTGGGCTGGGGATTAGGAAAGCATTGCCCTGTTCTCTCCCTGTTATCAATTAAATGTACTGTCCTCTTCTGGTTCAATAGTTCTAAGACAAGAGCCAAGGGTAGGACCAGGCTCTCTGCCTTCCGTGTGAACGCTCCCCTGGTCATCGCCATCTGTTTCCACGTCTGGTTTGGGGGCATCAGGTCGAGACGTCTTAAAAATTCCCCCCACCCTCCTGGAAAACCCATTTATTCCCCAAGGCAGCCTAATGAAGGTGAAGTGGAAATCTCAGCCCCCAGGAGCTGGAGAGGGTAACCTCCCGGACCTGTCATAATTGTTCCCCTGGACAAGGTAGAGGTTGAGTAATTGACTCCCTGGTCCCTCCCACCCTGAAATGGT
The DNA here is from genome assembly GCF_949774975.1 of Lagenorhynchus albirostris. Classification (NCBI taxonomy): domain Eukaryota; kingdom Metazoa; phylum Chordata; class Mammalia; order Artiodactyla; family Delphinidae; genus Lagenorhynchus; species Lagenorhynchus albirostris. The sequence goes on from NC_083097.1 coordinate 150,511,105, forward strand.
TTTAAATGATGAAGTTCAACAAACATGATAAGTAGGATGGAGCACTAAGAATTCCTTGGGCATTACACAATGTATCAGAGGATTACGAGGCTCCTCCCTGTGCCAGGAGTGAGCTGGGTGTTGAGGGCTCAGGGATGAATGGGACCTGGCTCTGCCCTGAAGGAGCTCCCAGCCTAGATGGAGAGATAGACACAAAGACAAGCTAGGACCACCAGGCAATTTAGGGATTGTGATAGAAGGATGTGCAGGGTGTGGGAGCCCAGGAATGTGTGTGGCTGACTTGAGTAGGGAGAGAAGCGTGGGGAAGCTTCTGAAGCTCAGCGTGAAGATCGACCTTTATGCTGAACCTGGTATAAAAGGCAACTTCAGACAGTGGGACAGATGGAAAGATAGGACCATGTGAAAGCATTTTAAGGAGGATTCTAGGTTGAATAAATGGAAGGGGATGGACAAAAGGAAAGGCTAGGTTGGGTCAGACAGTGAAAGGTCTTGAATGTCATTGCCAGTGGACTCCAGGCTTTGGTCGTGGAAAGCCATGGCACAAGAGTGTCCGTGGTCAGACTAGCATCTAAGAAAGATCTCTCTGTTTGTAGAAAAAAGATCCACAAGGACAAAACCAGAGGCAGATGTACCAAAACACGAGTGACAGTTCATGCAAAAATCAGAGGGGGCTTGAACTGGGCTGGAGAGGTTTTGTGGTGGGTGAATGGATTGAATTTGATGACCATTTGGATGTGGGGATGAGAGACAAGAAGGAATCTCTCAGGAAGACAGCCTGCTTTTTGGACTCTACCTGCCCTTCTACTCTGCTTCGCCAACCATTGTCCAGGCCAACCCAGGTTCCCAGGGAAGCTTGGAGAAGGATGGCTTTCTGTCAGCTGTCTTCCAAAACTGAAAAGGAAGTTTACCACTTGTACTCTCCTACTTGTCAACACACTTCCAGTTTCACGTGAAAGAAACTCAATTCAGTGAGACTTTAGCTACTATATGATTCCTACCATATGACATTCTGGAAGAAACGAAACTATGGAGACAGTAAAAAGATTAGTGGTTTCCGGGGGTTAGGGGGAGGGGGGATGAATAGGCAAAGCATGAAGGATATACAGGACAGCGTATTTATTCTTTTTGATATTATAATAGTGGATACATGTCTTTATACATTTGTCAAAACCTATAGAATGTACAACACCGTGAGTGAACCCTAATGTAAACTATGGACGTTGAGTGACAATGATGTGTCAATGTACGATCATCTATTGTAACAAATGTACCACTGTGGTGGGGGATGCTGATAATGAGGGAGGCTGTGTATGTGTGGGGCAGGGAGTATATGGGAACTCAATACTCTCTGCTCAATTTTGTTGTGAACCTAAAAGTGCTCTAAAAAATAAAGTTTATTAACTTAAAAAGGAAAATAAGGAGACTTCCCTGGAGGTCCAGTGGTTAAGACTTCACCTTCCAATGCAGGGGTTGTGGGTTTGATCCCTGGTCAGGGAGCTAAGATCCCACATGCCTCAGGGCCAAAAAAACCAATACATAAAACAGAAGCAATATGGTAACAAATTCAATAAAAACTTTAAAAATGGTCCACATGAAAAAAAAAGAAAAAAAAGTGACTTTAGCAAAAAGGGAAATTTATTGGCATATGAAATGAGAAGTTCAAGGGATGATTGGTTTCCACCACAACTGAATCAGGCAGCTCAGATGATGAGAGCAGAGCTCAATTTCTCTCCACATCTTGGCTCTTCTTTCCTCTGTGTTCAGCTCCCCTGCAGCTCCAGACTTAGATCCCACTAGCTTAGCAACCCACCATAGAAGGAGGCTTCCCAACAACTCCAACAAAAGTTCCAGAGCTGAGTCTCATTGGCCTCTTATGAGTCACATGCCCATCCTTGAACCAATCACTGTAGCCCAGAGGAATGGGCTGCACTGATTGGCCAAACCCTGGTCATGTGCCCTCTACTGGAGTCTCAGGCTGGGGGCTCAGCCCACCTAAACCACGTGGAAGGAGATTGGGGAAGGAAAGGAAATGGAGGTTCCTTACCGAAAAAAAAGGGAAATGGATGCTTAGAATACAAAACCACCAGCTATCCTCTTGATCTCCTTTCCATAGCAGCCTGGAGCTATCCAGAAGGGCCACAATGCTTTCCAGAGTTTGGCAGCCATATTATGGTCTCGTACCCAGGCCTGCTCAACACATCTCTAAGGTCTAGAAGATGAATGAGCAAGGAGATGCACTTGACCTTTTGCACATTCAAAATAACAACCAACTGAAACTATTCATTCATGTAGCTGTTGGCCTCCTGTGTGTCCTGGGCAGCTCTGAGTGACGGAAAGACTCAGACTCTTCCCCAAGGAGCTCATAGTCTATTTTAGGTATAGTTCTCTGATAATTCAGTAGAGTCTGACTTACACTCCAAAAATTACATTTCACTGCATAATTTTTTCTGGCACTTGGATGCTTTTATTTGCTTTTAGATTAACTGCCTCACATGAAAATCACAAATTGAAAAGGCCTTTAAAATTCCCCTTTTACTTCTGAGTAAATTTTGTCTTCACTCATAAAAAAAAATCTAATTATTATTACATTTATTGAACATCCTCCTTGAGGCAGCCTCTGGTGTTTTCATGGCTTTTTTCTTTGGAAATCTGAATATAAGCCCTGAGAAGCCGTGTGGTCCCTTCATGGACTGAGGGTAAAAGTCTGTCCTGTTAGAACAGGGGCAAAACTGGAACCCAGACAACATAATACTGGTGGTATGTGATCTCTATTGTCAAGTAGCTACCTGTGGAAGTAATGCATGTTGATCCTGAGGGCAGAGGTTCAAGTGGTTGGGAAAAAATTTTTAGCTCAATGTGAATGAGAAATATCTAAGGACCAGAGCCATCACGAAATGAATAAGCTGCCGTATAAGGTAGTGAGCTCCTTATCCCTGGATTCCTGTAAGCAGGGACTTTTGGATGGGAAGTTGAACCAAATGATCTCAACCTCTTCCAACCGGGAGATTCCTGAACCACGGGTTGAGTTCTAGCTCAGTCATTGTCTTGCTGTGTGGCCTTGGGTGAGGCCCTGCCCCTCTCTGAGCCTCAGTGACCTAGATAACCCCTATGTTCACACCTGCCTCTGCACACTCAGGCAATTTCTGTTCCATGTATATTCCAAGGCTCCTATTGCCTGAGAAAAGCAGGCCTGCAAACCTGTTGGTGTGAGGCAGCTTCTGTTCCTAGAAATGCTGTGATTCATAGCCATGGGGACAGGCAGGTCTGGGGAAGGAAACCAGCCACTGGGGCAGGATGCATCCCCAATACACCTGACTTGGCCTCTAGCACTGCATCATCTTTCTGTCCCAGGATTGACCCTCAATCCACAGACAGTCTTGGGCACTGGCCTTGCCCCACCCGGTCAGGTAAAGGACAGCAGAGGCTGATGCAGAAATCAACATCATGGAGGTGGAACGTTCATTCTATCTTTTCATGAGCGGTCTTACGTCTTCTCTCATTTGATTTTTACAGCAGCCCTGCAAGGGAGGCATTACTCTCCCCAGTTTGTTGGGGATCTGAAGCTCAGAGAAGCTGACAACTGTCAGAGTCCAGCCAGCAAATAAGCAGTGAAGAGGGCACCGGACGAGGCCCACCTGTCCCCGTGACCATGTTTCCTCCCCAAGGATGCTCATAAGCTCACCTTCCAGAAGGAGGCATCAGCTCCTCCTCGGAAAGTGCCCCTTTGCCAGGAGAGTTGGTAAGAGGCAGATCAGAGCCTCAAATCCCACTGTCAGTGTTTGCCAAAGGATGGTGAGCATTAGTTGGGCCTGGAGCAACACCTGCCTCTGAATTCTGCTGGGCCTTTTGGAGAAGTCACTTGCCTTCTCTGAGCCGACTTAGTCCCTCCAACACTAACATTCTAGGATTCCATGGTCCAATGTCTCCTCACTCCCAGGTCTCCATCTGGGTGGGGATGATGTCTTCTGGCCATATACAGGCTGACAGAGTATTTTCCACGGCCTGTCCACCCTGAGATGACCCTGAGACGTGGACAATAGAGGTCCCTCTGTACAGATGAAGAAATGAGAGGCTGCGTCTCATGCCCAAGGGCACGCAGTCGGGAAGGCACAGTGCTGCGAATGAGGCCCAGACCCTTAACGCTCTGATGTTGACCTCCCAGAATACGCAGAGACAATTCAGGGCCTCAGCGGGGAGTAAAGTGGGGAGGGAGGCAACCAAGCAGGGGAGAGAGGACTGGACCTATATTCTGTGGCTTAATTTTCACAGCTCATGAGAGAGAGAGGTGATTTGTCCCATTTTTCAGTTGAAAACACTGATGCTCAGAGACATGAAGCGATTTGCCCCAGGTCACGAAGCCAGGGAGCAGCAGAACCCAGGTATAAACCACTACCTCATGCCGCCAGGAGATGCATGATGTGCCCACCCAGGGCTGCTGAGCCAGTGGCCTTCGTCCAGGAAGGGGAAGTTTAGCAGTGAAGCACAACCTACCCCCAGCCATCCAAACACCCTCAGCCTTTGCCTCTTGGTCACAGGGCGTGACCAGGGAGACTGGGAGACACGCGGGAGGTCTCTTGGGCGTACCTTTGCACACAGCGCCACAGGCAGGCGAGGAACAAATAAAATCCAATCTCTGGAGTCCTTATTCCCCGGAGCTTTCCTGGAAAGAGCAGGAAGCTATTGTTAAAAGCACCATCCACAGGCGGTAACCTGGGAGAGGGGTCCCCAACCCAATCGTCACCCCTGTTGCCCAGGAGCGACATTTATCCTGCTCACTGATCAGCTAAGAGGCCAGCAGCTCCTCCCCCTGGCCCAGGCCTGGGAGACAGGGCAGGGGGACATGTCACCTGCCAGGGGAAGAGATGGGCGTCAACTTCAAATCATCCCCACCCTACCACCTGGAAGGGGTCTTAGATTTCCCCAAAGGGAATGTGTATGTGCTTGTGCTCACACACCCATAGGTGTCAATGAGGTTTTGTGTCTGTTGAGTATTGTAAAGTCGAGTCTTGTGTATCTGGGGGTGGTGTCTCTGTGTCCTGTGCACGTGTGACATTTAGGCGCATGGGTGTCTCTGTGCTTGGATATCAGCATGTTGATGTCACTGTGTGTATGTGTGTCTGAGTAGGGCTGTGTCTGTTTGTTTCAGTGTGTAGGTGTGTATACACATGAGTGCGTATGTGTGTCTGTCAGTCTCCAGGAAGCCCAGGAGGTAAATAGATATAACTTTAGATGCTGGAGGAGCATAAGCTATCTCTAGAGCTCAGTCCCTTCTTCCCCACTCTTCAAGTTACAAAAGGAGAAATCAAAGCTCAGAGAAAGGAAGGGGTTTTCCTGAGGTCAGGCAGCAGCAGAGAGGACTGCAACCCGGGTCCCTTCTTGGCTGTCAAAACCCATCTACCCGGACACTCCATACAAGCTTCATTTCCAAGGTCAACAGCTGCTCCCTCCCTGCCTCCATGCACGTAAGGGCCAACTGAGGCCATCATCTCCACTGGGCTTTGAATCGGCTGCTGAGAAGGAAGAGGTACCTAGACACAAGTACATCTATTCCAGGCTCTGCGTAGAACATTCACTAGTATAATACACCTTTGCTGTGGGGAAAGAGTATGAGATGAACGACTGGCTACTGAAGCCTGAGAGATCCCAAGAGAGGCTGGGTGGTCCCTGCCCTCAAGGAGTCTGCAGGAGGTCAGGCAGGTAAACCAAAAACTATGACCTGGAGTTAAAAGTGCTTACCTGAGGCATGAACAGATTCCTGAAGGATTCTGCACAGAGACAGGGGCAAGTGATTGGGCCCAGAGGGTTGAACAAAGCTAGTGAGGAGGTAACATTTGAGTTTGGTGACATTTGAGAGAGACAATGTGGTATGTCAGCAAGTATGTCAGACATTGAAGAGAACGGGCACTCCAAGCTTGGGGCACAGCTTACACACAGGTATCTTATCAACTTCCTGATACTTTATTCTAGCGGGATCCAGCTCCTTCCTGGACTATGCTAACCATCTGATTAGTCTGTCCTCCGTGTCTCTTGTCTCTGCTCCTGTCATCTCCACCATCTGGAACTTACTCATTCTTTCAGCAAATGTGTCCGGGTCACCAAAAAGCACCTGGCCCTGAAAGTAGTATGGGAGATACAGATGGGAATTGAGCACAGTCCCAGTCTCTAAGAGCAGGAGATGGGAGTAGTTAACAGTCAACCAACCACAGCTCCTTGTTTTCTATGTGCTTGGTCCTGTGCTCAGTGCAGTAAGGGATGAGAAGACCACGGGGAAAAGGAAGGAAGCTCACTGAGGGCCTTGCTGTGCTGTGTTGTTGAGTCCCCGCAACAGCACAGAAACCTAGGTCCTGATGGCCCCATTTCTGGAAAAGCAAGTTGAGGCTCAGAGAGATGAAATGACTTATTTGACGTTGCACACAGTGTGCAAAGTCAAGCCAGGTCTGTGGGACTCTGGAGTCTGGTTTCTTTCTGCCAGGCCCAGCTGACTGCCTGCATAACAAGGAACATGGGCTTTGGAAACTGCTGTTTCTGCTGTTCTTTCATTTGTAGCCATCTCTTTACTGGGTCCCGTAATCTTTCAGCTATGTTCCTTTTGAAACTATGCAACCCAGACTGGGACTTGAACTCTTTTAATTGACATCATGCACCTGGTCTCAGGACTTAATGAAGCTCAGATTCTTGACGTCTCGTCACAGAAAGAATTCAGTGAGAGACAAAGTGATAGGTAAGAAGTGGATTTATTTAGAGAGACACACACTCCACAGATGGAGTGTGGGCCGTCTCAGAAGGCGAGAGTGGCACCAGGGTATGGGGTTGTCAGTTTTTATAGGGGTGGGTAATTTCATATGCTAATGAGTGGGAGGGGTATTCCAGCTGTTTGGGGGATGGGGCAGAGATTTCTAGGAATTGGGCCACCACCCACTTTTTGATCTTTGATGGTCGACCTCAAAACTGTCATGGCAGAGACACACATGGTGAGTGTGTCACTTAGCTTATGATAACGTATTACAATGAGCATAAAATGAGGCTCAAGGCCCACTTGAAGTCACATCTTCCGCCATCTTGGACCTAGTTAGTTCTAACCTGTTTTGTTTTGTTTTGTTTCTTTTTTTTTGCGGTACGCGGGCCTCTCACTGTTGTGGCCTCTCCCGTTGCGGAGCACAGGCTCTGGACACGCAGGCTCAGCGGCCATGGCTCACGGGCCCAGCCGCTCCACAGCATGTGGGATCCTCTGGGACTGGGGCACGAACCCGTGTCCCCTGCATCGGCAGGCAGACTCTCAACCACTGCGCCACCAGGGAAGCCCTCTAACCAGTTTTTGTCATGTCCTATAGCAATGTCATTCTTTTAAAGGCTGTGCCCTTCCCCCTTCCCTCCTGTTTCACTTTTGGAAGTACCAGCAAAGTCAGCAGTAGGGCCCCAGGCAGTAGGTGGCTTGCTTGCCCTTGGGCTCAAAGAAAGTGGGATTGAACATCCCCCCTCCAAGGAGCCAATGTGGGCCCAGCAGTGCTGAAGTCAGAGTACAGGGGGAGGACTCAGGGGACATGGCTGGACCTCCTAGTCCTCTGTGCCTTCTAAGAAAGCATCTCTGCCCAGAGCTCTTCACTTCTCAGACCAAGAAAGGAAGTGTGCACTGAGAGGACCCAGTAAGGCCACGCACAAGAAACTCTCAGCATTCTGCTTGCTTGGAGTAAGTTCTCCATAACACTAGCTGAGAAAAAAAATGGCTAGACTGAATGTCAGCCATAACGTTTTGCAGGTTTTCAAAATCTGTTTTATGACTGAAACTTCACAATCTGCCCTGTGATTAGGATTTGCCGCCTCCATTTCACAGATGAGAAGCTCTGCCTGTGTGGAGGTGAACAAAACACAGCCCTCACCCTCAGAGAATCACAGTCAAGAAACATGAACACACAGTGAGACTCTAGGGTGCTCAAGCCTGCGATAAAAATAAGCATGGAGGGGGAAGCATAGGAGCACATGAGGGACTCCTTTTCCAACATGAAGAATTAGGGAAGGCTTCCTGGAGGAGGGGACATCTAAACTGAGACCTGAGGATGAGTCAAAGTGAGGCAGGCAAATGGGAATAGGAAGGAATGGTAAGCGATAGAACAAAGCTTCCAGCCCAAAAGCCCAAGTTCAACCCCGTGGTCTCTTAGAAGCCTTGGTTTAACATTCCTTAGATGGGTGTGGTCTGAAAAGGTTTGGCAACAAGAATCTGGGGTGGGGATGGGAGACCAAAGAGGGGATAGCTGATTCCACCTCCAAAGTCAGTTGGTCCCCATACTGGAGGGGACTCTCTCTACCCCGCCCTGTCATAGCCGTCCCCTTCTTTGGAAACCCTACTCAGACCCTGGGCTGGGCTGCTGCCTGCCTTCGGGTGCCTGCTCCAGTTTTCCTGTATCATGTCTCCTTTCCTGGTGAGCTGTGGACTCATCAAACCTAGAAGCCCAGGCTTCGGCAGTGTACCTGGCTCCAGCCCCCATCCCAGATCAGCACTCCTCCCTGGAACACCCTCACTGGCCACAGTTTCGGCACAAGATTTCGCTTAGGGGTAAATCCTAAAACATTTTCCAGACCAACAGCATCTTGGCATGTAACTGAGATGGAGGGGGAATGGCTGGGTCTGGAGTCAGGAAGACCCGCCTTTGAAAGGCAGTTTTGCTACTTACATAGCTCGGCAAGTCATTACACCTCTCTAGGCCCCAGTGTCCACACAAATATAAAATCAGGCAATAACATCAACTACACAGAATTCTATGAAGAGTCAGATGAGACAATACATGTGAAAACTGCTTGTAAACTGTTCAGAGGTATATGCACACGTAGGTGTTATTATTGCCGTGATTGTGGTCGTGAATAGCGATAAATGTTCATTCATTCAACAAGTATTTACCAAGGGCCCATGTGCCAGCCTCTGCGCTCAGAGCTGGAATCTAGCAATGAACTGAGTAGATGCGGGGTCTGCCCTCAAGGACTTCACCATCTGTGACAGAGATAGACATAGACAAGTTCAAAATAATATGATTTGTGCTTGGGTGGGGGAAGGCACAGGGGTTGAGGGTAGCCAGGACAGTCAGCTAGCTCAGCCTGGGAAATCAAGAAAAGTTTTGCAGAGGTGACATCCCAGTGAATAAGCTAGGGCAGGGTCTGGGAAGAGAGCTCCAGATAGAGGCGACAACATAGGCAAAGGCCAGGAGGCAGGACCAAGGGGTCAATTTGGGACACCACAGAGTGAAAGAAGAAGTGGAAAATTAAGCAGTGCATATCCACTTGGAGATAAGATCGAAGTTGACTATATTATGTTGATGTCTTTTAAGCGGATTGCAAATAATTTGTTGATTTTTTTTAAAAAGTAAAAACACAAAACTATGACACATAAGTTTAGATCATATAACAATTGTCAGAGCCTGGTGGTGCCCAAAACAAGAATTCAGGTCGCAAAATATTGCCATTAATACCAAGTGTTTGTCTGTCAGCTCCAAGTCAGCTGGAAAGGCGGGACCTCTTTCCTCGTAGTGTCCACAAAAGTCCTAGGTTTCATTCAGATTGGCTTGCTTTAGGTCACATGGCCTCCCTAAACTAGAGGGATGCAGTGATCTGATGGGCTAGACTTTGGTGGACAGCAGGGCTATGGTAGTTCCCTAGACAATATAGCAAGGGGCTGTTATCAGAAGGGGCACAGGAGATAGGGAGGTAAAGATAATGGTAGGTAAAGACAATGTACGAAATTAGAAGTTCTTTCCCTTTCTATTCTCTTTTGAGAAAGCTCAGAGTCATCCCAGGAGGCATTCCAGCTTCGGGTTCCGTATTTTCTCTCATTTAATTGGATCCTTGCTGTGGCCCTTCTAGGAGGGTATTATCATTCCCATTTTACAGATCACGAAATGGAGGCTTAGAGGGGTAAAACCCTGTACCTAGGGGCCCAGATATTAGAAGGGGAAGATTCTGGATTTGAGCCCTGGTATCTCCAAAGCCCATCCTCACTGCACGTCACCAGGCTGCCCTGTTGGTCCCTCTGCTCCCCAGATATTTCAGGCACATTTTCTAGCCCCGAGGAAAATTTGAATGGTACAGCCTTCTTGGCTGCACTGGTTTTCCTGCTCAGGTCATTCCCCTGCAACTTGGAATCCAGACCCGCTTGTGAACACTTGTGTTCTGGGCTCTGTTCTCCTAAATGAATAGGGCAGGTGGAGAGATGGAGCCCAGGAGTGGGACTCAGCCAGGGTGAGTTACATGTGGATTTTGTCCAAGCCTCCTGCCTCCTCCTACTGTCCTCCACAGCCCGAAAGACAGAGACCTGGGGCAGAAGACAGGAAGCAAAGAGTAGCAGTCATTCCCATAGGGACCGCCCTTTAGAAGTTACGAAGCCACTGTCTGAGCTGATCTCCAGCCTGCAAGGCGGAAGAGCAGATGCCAGTGTCATGCCCATTTTACAGATCAGGAACATGGTCCAGGCTGGAGGAGAACCCAAACGTTGTGGAGCCATAGCTTGTGTTCAGATCTCCAAGATATCATGTCCCAGGGTTTTTCAATTCTCAGAAAACCTCTCCGGAGGAAACCAGACCCAAGCTTGGGGTCCTAAAGGAGTCGAGGGGAAGGGGACCATGGTTCATTGTGTGCCTACAGGGCCCAGGTGCCAGAGCTAGCGCTTCTCCACCTTGGGTCTCATTCACTCCCCACTCCAAACCTGCAAAGCAGGTAGCATTGTTTTGAGGCGTGGAGAGGAGCTTTGACCTAGCCAAGGTCAGGCAGCTAGGAAGGGGAATTCAGACCCCAAGCCCTGCTTTCCCATGACCTTCACTCGGCTTTTAGAAGAAAGACCTCCCTGCTACCCACAGCACGATGCCCTGGGCTCCCACATCAGGTAGGGGCTAATTGGAAGGCAGAGCGCTGCAAACTTCCCGCTTGGCGCAGAGCAGCCCCGCCCTCCCCCTCTCCACCTGGAGGCAGGGCCATCTGTTCCCTTTTGTCGGGATGCAGGGGAAGATGAAACTAAATTTAAATACTAATAATACTTAACATTTGTCTGGAAAATGTTCTGCACGCTAATTGCTGATTAATCCTCCCCAGGCCCCAGAGAGATTCTGTCTGTATGTCCCCATTCGGCAGACAGGCTGATGGGACCTGGACCAGGAGGCTGGAGGGTGGCTTCAGGGCTCACTGGGCAAGAGTGAACCTCCATCTCTACTCAGCAGGACGGGGGTGGATGAATAAATTCATCCAATTCATTGCTGCTCCACAGCTAACAATAAAGCCCAAGTTGGATCCAAATTGGCTTGGCCGTCTACCAGCTGCTTAATCACGGGCAGCCCATTCACCTCTCTGAGCTTTGGTTTCTTTATCTGTAAAATGGGAATAATGTTCCCTTTTGTTGCCGTCAGTCACGCACCAATGTGAGTCCACACTGAACGTGACAGACAAGGTTCCTGATCCCTCGTGGCCCACAGTCTGGCTGGGGAGACAGATCAAGCAAGATAATTACAGCTGGTGATAGTGAAGTTGTTAGGAAACAATTTGTCAATGCATTCTTTTAAACGATGATACACCTCATAATTTTTCTGGGTGATAAAGTTGAAACCGCACAACTCAGATGGGATTTGAACCCACTGTGTTTTAATTAAAATTGCTCACCTGGTGTCAGGACTTACTGAAGCTCGGGTTCTTTATGTCTTGTCACAGAAAAGTTAGTGAGAGACAAAGTGGTAGGTAAGAAGTGTATTTATTTAGAGAGATACGCATTCCATGGACAGAATGCCGTCCATCTCAAAAGGCGATAGTGACCCTGCACTACAGGGTGGTTAATTTTTATGGGCTGGGTAATTTCATAGGCTAATACGTGGGACGATTGTTCCAACTGTTTTGGAGAAGGGGTGGAGATTTCCAGGAATTGGGCCACCGTCCACTTTGGGGCCTTTTATGGTCCGCCCCAGAACTATCATGATGCCGGTGGTTGTGTCATTTGCATATGCTAATGTATTACAATGAGCATCTAATGAGGCTCAAGGTCCCCTGGAAGTTGAATCTTCCACCATCTTGGACCTAGTTTGTTCTAACCAGTTTATGTCGTACCCTCAAGGGCTATGTCATTCTTTTAAAGACTGTGCCTTGTCCCTTTCCCTCCTGTTTCAAAGTGACTCCTATTTTTCTTGCAACGTTCATCTAGAAATCAGAGATATGTTCCCAGACTGGAGGAGGTGGCCACAGTGGACGGAATCATGGGCCCAGGAATTTTGTTGTGGTTGGGAACACCCTAACATCTCCTGGCAAATCCAGGGCAACAGCAGCTCTCCACCCTTACGTTCCCAGGTAGGAGATGGCTGCTTCTAGCATTTTCCACATCTCCCCTCTTTTATCAGTCACCTTTACGCTTCCCCAGGGCTTCCAGAGCCAGGCCTTTCTTGTGGAGTCGGAGGCTGGGGCCACGTGGTTTTCCAGCTGTGTTCTTTGAAACCCCAATATTCCACAAGAGGCCTTGGGGGCTAACTCAGGGATGAGAAGGGACCCATGCAGGGGTCTCCAGCCCCCCACCCCCACCCCAGCCAGCACAGCTGCATTCCAAACATCTTATCTATTTTCAAATTTATCTGAAAAAAGGATTCCATTTCTTTAAAAGAGGTTGAAAAATAGCCATCTTCGTGGAGATGACTTGGAGTCAGGAGACGAGGACTTAAATTCAGACTCTATCGCTTAACAGCAAATGACTCCTAGCAGGCTGGTTGCTTCGTCTATATAACGGGGTTTCCATCTGACCAGAAGAATGATACCACATGGAGAGCAGTGCTTGGCTCAGTGGAGGGACACAAAAAACATATTTAAGCCTGAATCTTTTCCCCTGAGTGTTTAACAAGATAGAATAGAGCTAGGTTACAATGTCCAACTTCACCACCAGGTGAACCCTACTTGAGAAGGTCATGAGATCCGCAAAACAAACGCACACCTTCATTTATCAAGGCTGTAACTTCAAAAACTCTGTGTAGCCCATTCATTTAAAAATAGGAGATGCCTCTCTCTTTAAGAGCTTGACGTCTAGCCTTCCATGCAGGGTGAAAAATCAGCACGATTCATGGCAGGACTAAATCGAGAAAGCCCGCACGAGCCATGCTGTCCCAGTGACAAGGTGTGCAGTTATTCTGAGACACGGCAGGGCTGAGAGGGTCTCGCCACTTCTTCACTAGTCGGTGCCAGAGAAAAGGATGAGCGTGGCCAGGAAGCAAGGAGATTATCTTGCAATGATGTCTCGGAAATAGCCCCTGCTTCCACACGTGTGCGGAAGCAAGAGGGATCACATGTGGTGTGACAAGACTTCTTTCTATAGCACGTTGAGCTCAAAGAACCTCCTCTGCTCTGGACACAAGGGTGTCATCTCTGGTCGTCAGTACAGTTTGACAGAGGAAACCGGGGCCTGGGAAAGTGGGTAACTTACCAGCCTCCCGCACAGCAGATGGTGGAGCTGGGATTCAAACTGAGAACTCTCTAACTACAGAGGTTCTTTGAAAGTGGAGATGAGGAACGTATTGCATTTTATCACGTGAATGATTCAAGAAGCAGAGAGCTTGAGGGGGCCGATGAGACTCAGACAGTGGCTGCTGGGCGTCCCCATTTCTAGGAAAGCTTCTCACCCTATACCACAGCCCCCCCATGGCCAAACGTAACCCCAAAACTGCACATTTTTACACAGATACAAACACTCAGAGGTACAGTCAGAACCCATGGCTACACAGGTGCGTACCTTGTGGAAACCCCCGGCAGGTGCACATAGGCTTACCCACGTGCTTATGTTGGTACAGACTCAGTGACACACAGAGGCCCGCCCAGGGAGCAGTCACATACGTGCATGGAGACAGCACATACACACAGGAGACACACACCAGGAACACACAGCCTGAACCTACACGTGGAAACGACTGGAGCATGGAAACGCTGTGTGCCTGTCCCTGCTCCAGACAAAACCCTGACTTCTGATCCGTAGATTCCAGGTACTCCAAACCTCCTCCCCACTCCACCTCTGCCCCTTGCAGCACCAGAGGATTGAGGTCCCGGCTCAGCAGGGACACAAGGGCACCTCTACTGCAGAGGTGGCTCTCAGTCACGTCCAAGAGCCATGGTGTCTCAGGGCCATGGTGTGGGCTGTCAAGGGGTCTCCCTTCTTTGCCTTAGACCAGAATGGCATGGTGATTAGAAGCACAGAGTGGGTGAGAATCCAGGTCACCTCCTGCCCAGCTGTGAGTGACCTCAGACTAGTCTCCCTTCTCTCTGAGCCTCAATTTTCTCATCAGCAAAATGGGGCTATGATACCTACCTTGCAAGGTTTTAGTGAGAAATGAGGTGAAGTATGTAGAACACCTAGTAGGAGCTGAATACGTTTCATTACCTTCCCCTTGACCTTGCCCTTCCAGCGCTCACTGCTCAGTGCAGCGGACAGATCCACACCTTTCAGTCAGCCACAGGCATTCCTCCACTTGTCTCCTCTTTCCAGGAGCTCGGAGAATTATGGAGAAGATAGAGGTCCAAACTGATAATAATTGTCTAGCAGGAAGTGGTGGGAAGGAGGGGACACAGGGCGCTCTGGGAGCTGGGAGGAAGAAGCGGCAGTGCAGGCTGCCCAGAGGGGGCGATGCTGGGGCTGCCTTGCAGGATGGTGCTACAGGGCCACATTACAATGGAGAGCAGCAGGCCTCCTGGTGCCCCTCGTAATCATTTCCTCGACCACCCCCACCGTTGCTGCTTAGTTAGCACCTATATGTGCTATGCACTTCACGTACGTATCCCTGTTCAATGAATCAATGCTCGCAACAATACAGCCCAGAAGCTGTTATTACCTCATCTTCCAGAAAAGGAAACCAAGAGAAGGGATGGGACCTTCTCAAGGTCACAGAGATCTGGGCCAAGCCTGACTCCAAACCCTGAGCTCTTCCTCTACGTTCCCCTCTCAGCTGCTGTCGCAAAGGGACCCCCGTGACCTGACTGTCTTCCTCCCCAAGTTCACGGGAAGCCACAAGGCATCCTCCCGACCTGACATCTCTTCACTCAGTGCGTATGGAAGGATGGCCATGGGGTCGGTGCCCCCTCGTTCCCCAGCCCTGCTCCTCTGGCCCCTCTTGGCCCTCGGCCTCAGTGGCCCTGCTTGCCCACCTGCGATTGCCAGATGGCTCTGCAGTAGCCCCAGCGTGGCTCTGGCCTTCTGCGGATTGAGGCAGCCTTTCCGAGCCCGGGCATCTGCTAGCGCTGCCTTTCTTAGACTCTCTCACTGTACGTCTGACTTGTGACAACCATTTCACAGAGGAGGAAACTGAGGAAAGTAAGACCAGAGACCCCAGAAATGAGGGCCAGAGGCCATGGGGAAACAGTGGGTCTGAAGGTCTAATGACCCTTCTCCTTATTGCATTCAGGAGTCATAGCTCCAAACAGCAAACAGCCCACAGGCTGAGCTATGACTGAACCGGGCTTCCCAGAGAATGGGCTGCTGAGAGAGGCGAGCTGCCAGCCCAGCAGGGTCAGCCAGCCAGCGACCGGGGAGGTCAATGCACTGGGCAGATAACATCACTGTCTGGCAGGCAGTCTCTGAGTCAGTCGGGCAGGGGCAGTTGGTCAGACGACAACAAGCCAGCCCTGGCTCACACCCTCCTCCAAGTCTCCATCTCTGCCTTTCCTGGGGGCTTTGGGAGGAGGCGCCAAGCTCAGATGTACATATCTCGATGACAGCCTGACCTTCCTCGGCTCCTGATGGGGCCCTAGGGTATCAGCCCGCTAAGCCCTGAGCTGTGAACAGTGGCCCCCAGGAGCACACATTGTGTTCTCTCTCTCTGTCCTGCCCCCCCCCTCACACACACACACACACACGTGCTTACTGTGTAATGTCACACGCATGCACTTATAGAGTCATGCCCACCTACACAAGCACACACCCAGGCACACACATGCGAGCACGCACACACAGGCATGTACACACACATCCTCACCACAGCACACATGCCACCTCCTACCTGTTCATATTTTTGTAATGAAGGCACTCAGGTTTCCCTGCCTAAATCTGTCACCTAAAGAACTGAAGAAGCCTTTTAGGAGAAGAAGGAGGTCACTCCTCACCAGCAAGGGGTTAATGAGAGATCAAGAGAGCAAGACAGGGGTGGCTGCCTCTGCAGGGCCCAGCAATAACCCTTCAAAATTATAGGGGGCCTCTGGGCAAACCAGCCATGAGAGGGTTTGCAGGAGACACAGAGCAACAGAGGGCTCCACCCCGCCCTCTTTCCCTGAGATCTCTGTTCACTGCTCCTCACACAAGCGCTCGGTCAGTTTTACTGCGTCCTCCCCTGCGGTCGTCTTGCCTGGTGTGGCACAGTCAGCATCGCTCTTGACCTCGGTTTCCTTGTCTCTAGGACAAGGTTAATGAGCCTTGTTAAAAGGAAGTGTGGGTTTACATGCAGTGCTATCTTGGGAGAGTTTTGCGAGTTTTGGGAGACTGAAAGCGCTGTCCAAATGGCAGTTATTAGTGGCCAGCTGGAGGTCGGGGGCGGGGCAAGGGGCAACAACGTAGCCAATGGGTGTGTCACAATTTTAAATCTTAGTGGGAAGGCGGCAGTTGGGGTGGGGAAGGAGCACCAATAGAAATGGGGGTGCCCGAGATAAATAACAAGGTCCAAGCACAGGCAACTATATTTGAATATCTTGTAATAAACCATAATGGAAAAGAGTATGAAAAAGAATATGTATATATAGAGACTTCCCTGGTGGCGCAGTGGTTAAGAATCCGCCTGGCAATGCAGGGCACATGGGTTCGAGCCCTGGTCCGGGAAGATCCCACTTGCCGTGGAGCAACTAAGCCCGTGCGCCACAACTACTGAGTCTGCGCTCTAGAGCCCACGAGCCGCAACTACTGAGCCCGCGTGCCACAACTACTGAAGCCTGCGTGCCTAGAGCCCATGCTCTGCAACAAGAGAAGCCACTGCAATGAGAAGCCCGTGCACCACGACGAAGAGTAGCCCCCCGCTCGCCGCTACTAGAGAAAGCCCACGTGCAGCGACGGAGACCCAACGCAGCCAAAGATAAAAATTAATTAATTAATTAATTTTAAAAAAAAGAATATTTATATATGTATAACTCAATTACTTTATTGTACACCAGAAACTAACACAACATTGTAAATATACTTCAATTTAGAAAAAAGAGAATAGTGAATTAATAATAACCAAACAAAAAATTCCTGTAATTTTTTTTTTTTAAAGTCAGATTATACGGGTACTCAGATAATCCTCGGTCATATAAAAAAATGATTTATTATTCTGAATTTTCTTTAACATGAAATAAAATATCTGCTGTTCAAAAAAAGAAAGAAATGGGGTGCTCAGAAAGGCAAGAAGCTTCTGTTTTCTCCGTCAGGAAAGTGAGTGTCTATCTCACAGAATTGGTCATTTATTCATTCAACAAACCTTTATTGAGCTGCTGCTATGTACTAGGCACTGGGGTTACGGAGGCCACCAGAGCCAGACAAAGACCTGCCCCAATGGGCTTCTGTCTACTGGAAGAAGACTGTCCACAAGCATGCAGATGACGGTCCCATTTGACAATAAGTGCTTCTTAAAAAATAAAATAGACAAATTATCACCCATGACTAGGAGGGTAGCTTGTTTGGTAGGAAAAATCAGACAGTCTCTGAGGGGTGGCCTGAAATTGTCTTGCCAGCTGAATGAGAAGCCACCAGCCATGTGACGAAAAAGGAGAACAGCCCAAGCAGAGAGAACAGCAAATGCAAAGGCCCTGAGGCAGGAATGAACTTGTCATACTTGGAGAAATAGAATGATACCCCATGAGGCTGAAATAAAGTGAATGAATATAAAAGGGGGAGTAGAAAAGTGCATTTACGGAGGACAGAAGGGACCATCATGTAGGACATTGAGGATGACCAAATGGGGTGTTTGTCAGCTGCAGGTGCTAAGAAGATGAATCTGTGTTTGGGGCCTGGATTATACCCTAAACATTGTTTCAATGCAGGAGCCCCTGGGGAAAGATCGAAGAGACTGGCACAGACACAGAGACAAGGTTTGGTGAGCTTCCAGACACCCCTCTGCCTAGAACATCCCCTAAAATGATCAGTTCTTAGAGAGGGAAACCCCAGGCGAACCTGACCTGTGACTCCCGGAGGCCTTGCCAGCGCCCATGACTGGGTGTGGCTGTGGATTCCACGGCCAGGGGCTCACTCTCCTGAACGTTTTCTCATTTTAACTTGTTAACCACCCTATGCGAGAGGTAATAGCAGATCCCTTTTCTGGACCATAAACCTTAAGAGGCCAAACATTTCTCAACACCTTCACTGTCTGTCTCTCCCAGGGAACAGCAACAGCCTTCTAACCCACCTCCTCGCTTTCAGGTCCCTACCCTGAACTGTTCTCCACACAGCAGCCAGAGAATTCTCCTTAAAAGGCAATCAAACCTGTCCCTCCCCTGCGTATAACCCTACAGGGATCCACTACTCTCACACTAAAATCCATAGTCCTCTCTGGGACCCTTCTGGCCTTGCACGGGCAGGCCCTTGCTGGCTTCTCGTGGCTTGTTTGCCCGACTCTCCCCCTGCTCCCCCAGCTCCAGCACACTGGCCTTCTGTCTACTGCTCCAAAGCACCAAGCTCATTCCTGCCCCAGGGCCTTTGCACCTGCCTTTTCCTCCCCTTGGCAGATTATCCCATCGTGCAAATGTCACCTCCTCAAGGAGGGCTGATCTCTCTAGAATAACCCTTCCCATGGCCCCTCCCCACACCCTTGTGTTAACTTTCTTCAGAGCGTATATCACTGTCTGAAATAACCTTGACTTTTGTGTACTTAGGCATTGTCTGTTGCCCCTGCTAGACTGAGAGCCTCCTAAGGGCGAGGCTCTCATTGGTAGGGCCTGACACACTGCCTGGCACAGAATGAGAGCTCAGGAAATATTTGTGGGATGAATGGATAGACGTATGTCCAAGGTCACATGGTTGTATGACCATGTGACCATACATGGTTGTCAAGTGACAGAGGCATGACTTGCACCGACAGAGGGGTGACTTTGACCCTCTGAGGCCAGAGATCTTCTCAGGGCCCCAGGACAGGGAGGGAACTCGGGATGGGTGGTCCTAGTCGCAGGTGAAGGGAGCCACTTGAGACGTCATCCTCTTCAGCCTGAGTGATACAATGGCCCGTCTCCTCGCCCACCCCTCCCCGTCCTAAAATCACTGGGACCAGACCTTAATCATGGACAGCAATCCTCCTGCCACGTGGTTCCCGTGGCTCCCTCCTCCCTTCGCTTTGAGGCTTGCCTTGCAGCTACTCACTGCTGACCACGCCCCACGCACACCTCAGCCTGGTGCCAGGCCAGTCCTCCCCAGGGGTGGGTACAGGGCCCAGCACCGGCCATTGTGCGCCCCCAGAATCCCAGTCTGCGCCCCCAGAATCCCAGTCTGCGACTCTACAGGACAAGCAGGACACACCAATTCTCCACCCCTTGGGTTCCCAGGGGCTCAAGGGAGCATCGGTCAGCCCTGCGATGGTGTAACCAGGCCACAGGGTTGAGAGAGGAGCCCGAGGACTCAAGCTCCAGGCTTCTCTGCCCCCCTCTAACTGTGTGACCTTGGGCAGGGCATTCCCTCCTCCGAAGCTCAACTCCCTCATCTGCAAAAGGAAAACAGGGTGGATTTAATGATCTCTGAGGGATCTTCCAGCTCCCAAGAGATAGAAAGGGCAAAGCAAACCAGTCCACCTCTCTGAGCCCCATCTTCCTTGTATACAACATGGGAGGGTACTTCTTATCTTGGGGGACATTGAGATGAATCTAGGAGGCAGTGATGCCAAGGACACAAAAGGAGACTCCAGACAGGACCCTGAGTACAGAAACAGAGAGACGCGGGGCTGGAGGGGGCTTTGGGTACCAGCGGAGGAGATGGGCTCATCCCAGGCAATGTGGGACCACCGCAGGAAGCTTCTGAGCAGGGGAGTGATATGATGTGAGTATTTTAGGAAGATTCTTCTGGCAACACAGCACAGGTTGGATTGGAAGAGCTGTGTGGAGGAGGGTGAGTCGCATTTGTGCCTGGAAAACGCATATAAATGAGGCCCCCCTCTCTCTCTCGCAGTCCTCCAGCATCCGAGGCAGTTCGAGAAGCACGGCTAGGGCAGGGGGCTTCCTCCTCCCTCACCCAGATTGCATGTAAGGCCCCAGGGCCGAGGGCATGCTCCAGGGAAGCTCCAACTGGCTCCACTTCTGAGCTGCATTAGCCCCTTGGCAATGATAAAGCACTTTCTTGCACATCACCTTTGGCCATGTCGGTCCAGCTCAGCGCTGCCGTTGAAGCTGGAGAGCTGGGATTTGGACGCAGGGCTATAGGACACCGAGTCCAGTGCCCCTCCACGCAGAGTCACAGAGACTCCGGGGGAAAACGGGCTAGTCCCTGGAAACCTGTCTGAGCCTCAGATAGGCATTCCTCACCTCAGTCCAGGGCAGGATTAGACAGAGTGGGAAGCCTTCCTCACCCTGAGGCCCTCCACCCCAGAAGGGGCACAAGCCAGCAGATACAAAAGTTGCCCAGACCCAGGCGGGCCCCGTTACTTGGTACCAACCATGACGGAGTTAGCCCTGGCTTCCCCAGGTCCCACTCATCATCAGGGGAAAGAGAAGGGCACAGGCAACCACCGTGGAGGAGAGGGTGCTGCTGGCCCTACCTGGGACCCCCCCACCCCCGTGGGTGGCGGTGCCCTGTGAGGCTGAGGTCTTCTTGCTGTCAGTGAGTTTTCTGGCCAGGGGTGCTGGCAGCTGCCTCACAGGGCCGATGATCTAATGATCACTGCTTATTCATTCAACAAACTGTCTTCAGTGCTTGCTTGACTGCCAGGTCCTGGGTACGGTCCTGGAGACCAAGGGACATTTAGACAGATCCCTGCCCTCAAACAACCCATAGGCTGGTGGTGGATGTCGGAAGTTGCAGGATAGTAAGTGTGCAATTGGAGGCACACAGCTGGCTGCAAGAGACAGGGATGCCTCATCCAGCCGGCGAACTCAGGAAGGCTCCCCAGAGCCCACCCAGCCTGCTCGGACAGCTGGGGGCCACGGGAGCCAGGTACAGAGATGGGCAAGGAAGAGGGAGGAGTGTCAGGGCCCAAAGACAGAATGGACAGATTGCCGTTGATGGGCTCATATGCCCGTCGGTCAGGAAGTGTGCCCCGATGAAGCGGCGCTGAGCTGAGTCGGCCAGGGATATAAGAGCCAGGTGACAAACAAAGGCGTCCCAGGCAAAGGGAGAGGCAGGTGCCCAGACACAGAGACAAGAACGAATGGGGTGTTTTCAGGAAATTGTAGTAGTTCAGTGTAACTAAAGGAGAGGTGGTGGGGTGTGGAGTAAGATCCTAGAGGGTCACAGGGACTAGATGGCAGAGATCCTTGTTCACCGTGTGGAAGAGGTAGGATTTTATGTGGAAAGTAGGGAGGAGCTCCTGCGAGCTTCTGTGCAGTGGGGTGCCACTGATCAGATCTGGGGCTGGGGGTGAGGGTACTAGAGGGACCAAAGTCCAGCTAGGGAGCTGGGACAACAGTCCAGTCTGGTGCAGAGGGTCTGGTCACTTAGTAGTGGTCTGGTGACAAGGTGGACGGTGGGTAAAGGAGGCTGTGACTCAAGGGGGCCGCAGGCAGCAGGGTAAGGACACAGGCTTCAAACTCCCCAGACCACCAGCTTCTACCTCATGCTGTCCAGGCCCCTCAGCTAATGGGACCCGTGACCCCTACCCAGGGCTACCTGGGTGCTTTGTGTACAGGTTACTTAACCTCCTCATGCCTCAGTTTCCTCATCTGTAAAGTGGGGATGTCATGTGCCAGTAAATGGCAGGGCTGCGATTTGCACCCTGGCTGTCAGCCCCAGGGTCCACATTCTAAACCGCCCTCCTGTCTCCTGATTGTCCTCGTGTCGCCAGTGGGTGACACAGGCGGCGGGACACAGCAGCGAACAGAACAGATGAGGTTCCTGCCCTCGTGGAGATTTTATTCTAGCTGGAGAGGCAAGCAATAACCACATAAACAAATGTACTTAAACAAATAAAGATAAAATCATTTCAGACAGTGGCAGATGCCATGAAGACCATTTAACAGAGATAGGAAGTGGCATTTGAATAGAATTTAGATAGAGTAAAAGAGGGGCGGTCTCTTTAAGGAGGCGATGTTTGAGACAAATCTGAATACCTAGAAGGAGGCAGCCAGGTAAGGTTGTGGGGGAAAGGTGTCCTAGGCAGAAGGAACAGCAAGTGCAAAAGTCCTGGGGCAGCAACAAGCTTGGCAGCCCAAGGAAGACAAAGAGTGTGTATGACTGCAGTGGAGCTAGCAAGGGGAGAGTGGTGGGCTAGAAGGCAGGGGGAAGAGGGCCCTCTCACATTGGGCCTTGGGGAGCCAGGAGACGACTTCGAATTTCATTCTAAGTGTGGTGGTTTTGTTCCAAGCTAATGGAGGGTTTTAAACAGAGGCAGGCAGTGATCTAATTTGCATTTTCTCAGGATTCCTCCGCATAGCAGGAAGACTGTGTTGGTGTGTTTTAACGCCAACCAGCGTTGCTGTGCATGCGGCAACCACATCCACGTTTCAGCAGGTACCAACAGAGAATACCAGTTAGCCAGTCTGCTCCTTTGGATAGGGCTGACCTGTCCGATGTCACTAGCCACCTCCAGTTGGCTGTACGCAGCTCGAGGTGACGTTCTTAGTCATCGGGCAGGCCAGCCACCATTGAGCCAGAGGAGAGGGATGGACTTGCTGATTCCATAGGAACGCATGATGGTGAGTTTCAGAGCACTGGACCTCAGCCTACATCTTCCTAGGACTATTCCCACAAAAGCCCAGAATCTTCCTTAGGCCTGGACATATCTATCGCTCACCTCATGCACACGACCTCATGCAATGCAGACTAACCCCATTCTAGAGGTTGGAGGTGCAAAGACAAATAAGACTTGACCTTGAGGGGCTCCCCGCCCGGTGTGGGAGATAACACATGAGCAGAGGCTCTGGCTGAGTGAGGGGAGCCTGGTCCGTGAGATGAGGGAAGGCTCCTGGAGGAGGAGTCCTGTGACGTGGGTCCTGATTGGAGACCTTATAGGAGAAGCTGGGCTTTGGTGCTGCCCTGGGCCGGTTCACGTCTCTTTCCGACTGTGTACCTCCTGCAGGTCCCTCAACCGCTCCACGGCTCCGCTCCTCCTGGGAGCTCCCTCCTGGCACCATTCTGGTCATGAGGTGACGTGACATGTGTAAAGCACCAACTACAGTGCCCTGTAGTGCCCTCTCAGTAAACGTGAGCCCCTCCTGGACTCTTAATAAAATCATCCCTTTAGGGGGAACGGACCTGTGACTCTCAGCATCAGAAGCGTGGTTTTGCACGCCTTCCGTTTGCCACATGAGTCAGGGGTTCCCAGTGCCCCACATACACGCACGCTACCCTTGGGGGCTGTGCTGTCCATGCAGTGGCCACAACCACTGCAGCAAGATACGCCAGATACGCATCGTGAGAGAACTGCACTGATGCTGAAGAAAAAACTCAAGTTCACATATTTTTTGAAGCAAAAATTAGAGGGGATCCAAAGATTTCCCTATAATAACGTCACACCCAGAAGGATAAGGGCAGAAAGATTTGCTGCCACGGGGCCAGAGGTGGGCGAGAGGTCTCCCGTGCTGCACCACTCGGGAAGACTCCGGCAGGGCTGACATTTGGGCTGGGCCTTGAAGCAAAGGCGAGTCTGGATGGATGGAAAGAGTGAGCCAGCAGGTGCATGAGTGGGTGGCAGACAGAGGCAAGAAAGCCACAGCAGGCACAGGGAGCATCTGGAGTTTCTCTTTGGCTGGGATTTTCTGGATGTTAGTGGACTAGGCTAGAGCAGAGGTTAGAAAGGTAAGCTTGGGCTGTGCTGTGGAAGGACCCTGACCACCAAGGCAGAGCACTTAGGCTCCAGCCAACACAGCCGCATTTCCCAAAGCACGTGCCTCAAAACCCCCCTTGCCTTGATGTTCCACACGGAAAAGGTCCGTGACCAAATAAGCTCTAGAAATGCCACACACTAGGCCACCTCTCTGAGAATCATAATCCAAATAGCACATCAAAGGCCCTGAAAATTCCTGCAGGGAAATATCTGTTTGACTTCATTTAGCCCAGCGGTCCCCACCCACTTGCCCAAGGGCTGCCTTACTCACAGAACCCCTGTTCACACCTGCACAATCCACTTGAAAAATGCCAGTGGAGAAAGGAGTGAGCTGCCAACTGTTTCGAGCAGGGTCAGCGCTGCGTGGTCAGAGCTGAGCTCACAGAGGAGCTATGAGTCAGCCTCACGAAAGGGATGTGAACGAAAGGGATGCTGAGGGAGCCAGGCAGAGGTGGGGAAACACGTTAGGAGGCTGGGCCGTGGCGCAGGGGGAGCTAATAAGTCCTGAGGAATCCACAGGGAAGGATGGAGGGAGGGAGGGAAGGAGGGGGAGAGGGAGGGAGGGAGGGAGGGAGGAAGGGAGGCAAGAGATGGCATGGGGTGAGTAGTCCGGACTCGGACCTGGACGTTCACGCTGACCAAGGCTTTGGACTTGAGGAACCAGGGAGATGGCAGAGCTGCCGCCTATGACAGTTCTGATGGGAGATGAAGGAGTCCAGTTTGAGGCACCTTGCGTGGGAAGAGCCTGTGGGCTGGTGGCTGTACCACTCTAAAGCCATGAGCCTGTTTTCTTGTCTCCCTGAAGCTACCCTCAGGTTAGGGAGTCGGAAGGAGGTCCTACATCCTCTCTTCCGTAACTGAGCACTCAGTCAACTCCCTGTGGTTTAAGTGGGGGAGTCCCTGGATGAAACACTCCAATGCCATTCATTCCCTCAGTAAACATTTGTCAGGCCCATCCTGGGCAGGCCAGGCTCAGCCCAGTGCCGCAGAGGTGACTCCGCCCTCTCTGAGATGAGTGGCTGTGCAGAGTCACCAGACAGGCAAATAAGAGCTACCTGGCAGCCTGCACAAAGTCCCGATGGGGCAGGGACCAACTCTGCCCAGAGAAGGAGGCATGTGTCCTGGGTCGTGAACAATCATGAGACGAGGAAGGGCACCCTTGGCAGAGACAACAGCAGTTCAAGGTGCAGAGGAAGGCTTGGAGAAGGGGAAACACAGGGCTGGAGTGAGATCTCATCCCAAGAAGACCCTTCATGGCCTAGACCTCAGGTTTCCCACCTGTGAAATGGGTGTAACAACCCCCATTTTAGCTTCCTCTGCGAGGTCCACAGAGGAAAGCCTGTTGACACTCCTTCATCCACTTCCCAGGCCCTGTACAAGCCACGGGGGTCACTGAGATGAATAAACCTCGAGACCCAGGTGGGTTCCTTCACGCCACTGACAGATATCTATTTTTTACCTCTGGTGCTGCGGAGGTGGTTATTGTTGGGAACAAAGCAAGGCCTGTCCTCAGCTCCCAGGGGCCCGGTTCCAGATGTGCCCATCTGGCAGCCGCGCTGTGGTCCTGGCACAAGTCTGAGGATCCATGGGCCGCTCGGGAAGAGGCAGATGTATTTTGACAAGACTGCCGCAGCTTCTACAGTATCCTGAGTCAAAATAAGCCCTTCTCATGGGCAGCCCCTGGGACGGGCTATTTCTGCACCACGTTCCTTTTTCCCACATGGGGGGATGTGGGTGGGGACTCAGCAGCAGCGGTTCCAGCTAAAAACAGGAGCTGCCTCAGCTGGAGCTCATGACATTCCCCTCAACAGAGGCATCAGCTCGCTGCCTGTCCTGAACTCAGGAAGTCTTTTGTGTGGGATCAGACTCAGATAATTCCCCCCGAGGGTATGGGCAGTCTAACCTCAGGAACACTCCAGCAACCCTCCCATCCCAGGGGGGTCCCACATCATAAAAATAAGTCTTTCCACGTGTACAGAACTTTGCCAGTGACAGTGTTCTCTTGCCCATACAGCAACTTGATGAGGTGGCTGCTCTTGTTCCCATTTTAAAGATGAGCAAACTGAGGCTCAGAGAGGTGACCTGACCCTGGAGGGGATGAAGGAGAGAAGATCTGAGTCCAAGGCTGTCAGAGTCTCTGGTGAAAAGAAAGAGGCTGGGAGGGAGGACATGGAATTGAGGCAAAGGTGGCTGCAGAGTTTCTAAATTTCACTGGATCAGGATCAAAGGGCAGGAAGGCATGTCACCTGAGTCCCTGTTCACTGTGATGGGTACCATGCCAAGTCACTCCAACAGAGAGCAGCTCATTTTAATCACCCAAACAGTCCTGGAAATAGGATTTGTTATCCCCATTTTCTGGATGGGGAAACTGAAGATCAGAGAGACAAAGTGCCTTCCTGCTTGGCTATAAGGAAAGCGGTTTCAACCTGGGGTCTTGCATCTGGCAACCAGGCTGCAAGGTCTTTGCTTCCTTGGTGCTGCAGGAGCTGAGGCCAAGGAGGGCTCAGGATGGAGGGGAAGTGAGGGTGTTCCAGAGGAAGCAGGGTGGGTGGTTAAGGTGTCTGCCGGCGTTTTCCGTGGCACAGAAGCCTGGGTCCCTCAGTGACTGCAGGTACTTCGGTAGGTACCAGTTTAAAGAGCAAGTCCTTCACTGAGCTTATTTCTCCTTTGCAGTTCTCTTTCAATGTTTCCATTAAGCCTGTGAGACAGTCTCGGGCTGAGTCCTCACAACTCTCCAATATCAGCCCCTCCCTTTCATTGACCTGAGACTCAGGCAGCTCCAGGCCCCCAGAGCACAGACCTGGACAGCTGGATGCCCACACGTGGTTCCTTTTCATTGCGTGTATGTGTACTATTACCCCTCTGCAAGTGGCACTGGTTTTCCGGTGTGAAGAGGCAAGATGAGGTTTCCTTTTTAAATAAATGTAATGAAGGGTTTTATTTTTGCAAGTGAGTGGAATTAGAGAGTGATGTTAAGTAAATAGCAGAGGTGGTATGTAGATGTGACTAACCCGTGAAGGTTCTACTCCAGGGAGAGAGGCTGGAACAGGCGGGCTCCTCACCTCTGGGCCGGGCCTGGCACCAGCTCCACGTGGCGTCGCCAGAACTCACCGGTGGGACCCCTGAGAAACCGGCTCCAGCACCCCTCCTCCCGCTGAGCATGAGGTCTTCTTGGTCCTGGGCCCCAGCGCCAGCACAGGCCAGCGCAGCTTTGCTGACAGATGTCTGTCTGCTGCCCCCTGAGATGCACTGGGGAGAAGGGAAATTGGCCCTCAAGGGAAGAACCATGAAAAGAGAAACTTGGAACCTCAAAGAGGCAAAAGTACAGAGCAAGCAACTGTCCACCTGACCCTTTCTCCCACCAAGATCCAAGTTCAACCTTCTTGAAGAGAGCAGAGTGGTAAAGGGAGGTTCTGGAAACACACAGCCCGAGCTCAGGTCCAGCTGCCTCGCCTGTGCTGGGTGACCCTGAGCAAGTGGCTGCACTGCCAGCCAAGCCCCTCCTCTGCAGAATGGGATCGTCACAGGGCCCACTTCCTAGGGTTCTTGGGAGGGCCACCTGAATTCAGCCAGGTGAAGAATTTATAGAAGCCCTGGCACGTGGCTTGCACCCCATACGTGGTGCCTGTTATTCTGTGTTAGGCACTGGCTAGGCAATTTCCAGATGTTATGTCAAGGCTGGCATCAGCCCTGCAATGTGGGCTCAGAGAGGTGCAGTGTCTTGCCCCAGGTCACACAGCCAGGAAGTGCTGGGGCCAGGGGAGGAATCCAGGTTCTCCAGCTTAGCCTGGTGCCCTTACCACGGCACACCTGAGCTTTCCCCCGACCCTCACTTCCCTGCCCTCAGAGTCCCCCCATCACCTCACTGCTCATCCCTCCCTTGACCTTCACAGTTAAGATGCTTTTCCTTTCAAGAGCGCACAGCCAGGCCTCCATCTGCTGGGTCGACCTTTTAGTTCCACTTCAGCCTTTCTGCTACTCCTGCTGCTTTCCAACCCTGCCCGCATTCCCCCATTAAAGTCACTAGGAGAGCAAGTGCTCTTTTCATTGCATGAGACCGAACCTCAACTCAAACTAGGGAAGCAAAAGAGGCCATATAACTTCTCTGAGCCTTAGTTTGCCCTTAAGTATAGCGGGGTCATAATACTATACATATACAGTTGATGTAAGGATTAAATGAGACAACGCATGTTAAAGCCTCAGAGCTGTGCCTAGTAGATAGTAAGTGCTCATTATTAGTATTATTCCTTGTATTGTTGTTGTTATTATCATTACTACTCCTCGAGGGATGATGGTCAGAGACACTGCCCCAGTTTTCACAGAACGCACTGTCTAGTATGGACACAAAGATAAGGAAGCATCCCAAATCACAGGTACCCTATAATAGAGCAGAGTGAGGGAATTTTGCAGTGTCAGAATGATACATCACTGCGGTCAAACAAGTGCACAATGGTCCGCGGCCACAGCGGGAGTAAAAAAAACTGCACAATTCATTTATTCAGCAAACATTTACCAGGCGCCCACCACGGGCCAGGCACTGTGCCAGGCATCGGCGCGGCAGCAGTGGCCAAACAGACATCATCTCTGCCCCCGTGCAACCCCCACCCAGTAGGAGAGATAAACCTGGAACAAATCATTACTGAAGTTCAGTGGAGCTAAGAGGAAAAAGTACATTGTGCCATAAACATTTCTACCAGGAAACAGAGCTTAGTCTGAGGGTGTAGATGGGGAAGGCTTCTTTCCCAGAGGAAGTGGGGATTAAAGGGGATCAGAGGAGAAGTGGGGAGGGCAGTTGGATGAGATCTGGAGAGTAGAGATTACAAGAGATATTCAGGGGGTAAAACCAGCCTTCTACTATAAGGCAAAGTGATCAGGGTGCAGTTTAGAGTCGAAATGCCTGGGGCCTAATCCCAGGTCTGCTGTGACACCTAAGCCAATATAAGAAATCTCTCTGAGCCTCAGTTCCTTCATCTGCATAATGGGCACCAGGCCAACTACATCGTTGGATTAAATGTAATAATATACATGGCGTAGTTAGCACAATGCCAATCGGTCCAATTTTAGAGATAGAAAATGATATAAAAGTTAAAGTTGTGTAAGGGCAAAAAAGGACTGTATTAGTTCGTGTAACTGAACAATTCAAGGGCAGTTTTCAGATTTCAGGAAGGGCTTGATCCAGGAGTCACGCAATATCATGAGAGCCCTCTCTCTCTCTCTCTTGATCAGTTCTGTTTCTCTCTGGTTTGGCTTCCCCCTTAGGCAGGCTCTTTCCTCACCATAATCCTGAAGCTCCAGGCTTATATTTTCTCAGCTCAGTAACTCCAACAGAGGAGAATTTTTCTAATATTTCCAAAACAAGCTTCAGGACTGAGTGTCCCTGGACCATCTGAAGTCACATATCCATCCCTAAATCCTATGCTTGGGTTATGTACCAATCCCTAGAGCTTGAGGGAAAGAGGACTTGAGGACTCCATTCAAACCACATGGCCAGAGAACAAGAGAAGGGTGGATCCTCAAAGGAATACTAAGAGGCTGAATGGAATCAAAGCTACAGGACAAGCTAAGATAGCCCATGTCTACCGTAGCAAATACACAGAGACACAGGGTGGCCATGCTGCAGCAGTCGGTGACACACTGACAGTGCTCAATAACCACTCAGTGTCTCCTCAGCCTGAACCAGCCATAGAATGAGCCCCATCTCCCAGGCGGACATCCCGATCCCAGAAGAGCAGAGGGGAGTGCAGACTCCAGGACCAGATAGGTTGGATGCAGATCCCGAATGGCACCTTCCATCTGCATGACCTTGTTTCGTGTCCTCTCTCTGCCTCTTTCCTCATCTATGAAATGGGCATAACAGTAATACCTCGTAAGGTTGTTGTGCAGCGTAAACAAGGTAGTATGTATAAAGCACGTGGAACGGCAGCTACAGCACACCGCAGCTCAGTCAGGTTAGCTCCTATTATTACCATCATTCCACAGGGGCTCAACCTCAGGGGTCTTGTTGATTTATACCTCTCCACAGGTAAAAGCCCTTCTCACCTCTTCCGGAACATCCACCAAAAGACAGTGCAAGGCCACATTCAACTTCTCCCTTCCACTTGGTGAAATTAGATGGAAATACGAAACTTTGGGGCAGCAGGAAATCTGAGTAGATCCTGCAATCTGGTGGGGTCTGCGGCCAGCCCTGAGTTAGAGGGAGCTCTTAGGAGGAGGCATCAGAGACCCCTGGACCACCCATGTCCTCCCAGTGACCAGCCTCCCCCCAGGTTACAATCTCTGTGGAGGTCTGCTCAGGAAGCCAGCTTCTTCCCAGCCCATTTCCAAGGCGTTTAGCAGCATCCTCCGTCTGTCACCTGCTTGACCCTGCAGGTGACCCAGTGTAAGGACCCTGCCATCCCCTCCCTGAAACATCTAGGAGGAAAAACTGATGAGAGTAGGAATAAAAGAGGAAACTCACTTTCACGAAGCACGCTGAGTATGTCCCACACTCAGCTGGACCCTTGTTTACAGGTCCTAAATTAACCTTCATCACGACATTAGTTACCATCCCCCGCCCCAAGCTTCAGGTGAGGAAACTGAGGCTCAGAGAGGTGAAGTGACCTGGCCAAGGTCACACAGCTAGTGAAGGAAGAACCCGGGGGCCCCGCTCCAGGCCTTTAGATGCAACGTCGCAGCTCCCGCCACGCTCAGCACTGAACCGTGCCGGGAATCTAACAACCGGCAGCCCAAATCCAAAGAGAGAGCAGGTTTCCAAGGAGAAGGAGGAGAGGTGTTGGGAACATGCAGTTATTTACAGGATGCAGTGTGGGTTGCTGCAGGAGAGAGGGAGGTTGACTGAGGTTGACTTGCCCAAAGTCCACAGTCGGGATAGGAACCCAGTTCTTTCCATGCTGCCCTGCCCTGGGAGAGACGATGTGGAAGGCAGTACACCCGAAGAGGTGTGGGAACTCACTTACCAGGATTCCAGAATGCTCCATGCCAAGGCCTGGGAGCTGTGTGCCTGAGGCGGAGGTGGCCAGAGCACACCCGCACCCTGCTTACCTCTCTCCCCGAGCAGAGGTAGCACCACACTTCCCAGTTCCCTGAAGTCAGTGAGTCCAAGGTACTAGGTTCGGCCAACCAATGGTGAGCAGAAGTGTCGATATCAGTGAGAACACTGGCCAGAAACATGGAACACTTCACGTGGGCCATTTGAGCAGAGCTTCATGAAGGTGCAGGCAGGACAGGAAGGTCCCACAGGGACAGTGCAACTCCCCGGGGCCAGCTTTGGTGGGGAGCCATCGCCACCTCTAAGCCTGAAGGGCAAGGAGGGAGTCGTTGCCAAGCCTGGAGAGGGTACATATGTGGAAAGGACCGCTTAACAGAAGCAGTGGCCTTCAGCCAAGGGACACTCTCATTTTGCTCTTTTCTCGCCTCTAATCCCTGCCAGTAACTCCCATTGATAAAACCCAACCAGAAGCCCAAGGGCAAAGGGAGCCTGTTGGTTGGTCCATAGCAATGAGCCTCCTGGGCCCAGAGCTGGGTGGGGAGGGGAAGAATGGATCTGAAGGAGCAACCAGGAGCCAGCCGGGGGCAACCACTTCCCAGCTGGGGCTGTGGGGACCTCTGTGATACTCCAGCTCTCCCCTCCTGCCACAGTGGCCCTGGAAGCCGCACATTGAGTTGGTGGCATCATCAGATGGTAGCGCCCTCCATGCGCCTCATCCACCTTGCACGGAATCTTCCTCTTCCAGCCACAGCCCAGTGTGGTCTGACCATTACAGTCAAAAACAAAACAAAATAAAACAACAAGCTAAAGAGAGATGTCCTAGAGGCATTGCAAGGACAAAGGCATCTTTTGGAAAACCTTTAAAAACCGATGACTTAGAATCAGGAAGCTTACCCAGGTCAGTGAGGCCTTGAAACGATGCATTCCAAAGACACCCCAAAAGTCACCTTGAGAAGGACTGTGGGAACAAGAATCAGAGGTCTTTCAAATCCATCAAATGGAAAGAGGTCAGATAAAAGACCGACAAGATGCTCAATGATCACAGTTCTGGGAGAGAGCTCAGAGATGAAAAGGAGAAATCCGGAACATCTGAGAGAGCCTCGGCCTCAGTCTTGACTAGGGAGAACCTCAGGGAAATTCTTGCTCCCAAATTGCTTTTTGGAAGTAGAGGTGCCAAAGGCACGGCTCTGTCGGACAAATGTTCCAACCCCAGTTGACAAACGAGACGCAGACAAATCACCACAAAGGGATGGCAGCCGTCCAAGAATGCCGATGCCACTCAAGGGTGAAATTGCAGAGCTCTTGGCCAAAAATATGTGCATTTTTGAGGGGATGTGGATATATGAACTGGGATCTGTGGATCTGAAGTTTGAGCTTTGGCAAAGCTTTGAGCAAGGACCCACATGTGAGTTCCTTCTTTCACTTAAGTCAACATTACCGTGGGGACCTTGTTGCACAGGTGAGGAGGTGTCATAGAGACAGAAAACTGGGACCAGGATGATCAGCTCCTTCTTGGGATGTGAGAACATTAAACAGAGGGTCCTTTCAGGGTCAGAGCCTGCTTGATTAGAAGTTTTCTTTTTTTTTTTTTTTAACATATTTATTGGGGTATAATTGCTTTACAATGGTGTGTTAGTTTCTGCTTTATAACAAAGTGAATCAGTCATACATCAGAAGTTTTCTGAAGGAGGGGGCATACAGCTCCAACGTTACAGATTCCAGCAGGTGACAAAGGTAGAAACCTCATTCAAAGCAACTTAAGTAGAAAGATGGTATTTACTGGTCACATAATGGAAAAGTACATGAGCAGATGATGCATAAAGGCACACTGGGATCTGGACGCTTAAACACTGTCATCAGGAATTTGTCTCCTTCCCTTCTCTTGGCTCTGTTCTACTCTGTGTTGGCATCACCCTCAGGCAGCCTCTCTCTGGGTGGTGACAAAAAGGTCCAGCTGCTCAGGCCCACTTTCTGCCAGCCTTACAAACCCCATAGAAATAGAAAGCCTATGTCTCATTGGTTTTCAGCTAAAGTCCTAGGGCTGACTCTCATTGGCTTAACTTGTGTCATGTGCCAACCCTGAGCCAATCACAGTGTCCAGAGCTAATAGTCATCCAATTGGCCAGCTGTGGGTCTAATGCTCGCTCACCCATGGGAGTGGGATGTGGAGTCAGCCCCACCCAGACCACAAAGCCTAAAAGCGGAGGAGAAAGAGATGCCGAAGAGATACTAAACAGGCCAAAATGTGTGTCGGCACAGCAGACAACACCAAAAACATCCCAATGCCAAAATACCATAGTGATGGGGCCAAAGCATGGAAGGAAATCTTGGGGTTATGTGTATGGACAAAGAAATGCAAAAAAAAGGGGACGCAAGTACAAGATTTAAAGGAGGAGGCCAGCACTATAATTGGGGTCTGCGGCCCAGCAAGGAGCCTAGGTCTCCAAGTTCCCCGACCTGAGATGGGGACCTTAAGGCCCACAACCATTTCAACCCCCAGAAGGTAGGGCTATGCAATGCACAAGTTTTGCCTCTGGAAATAGTCGTCGAGCATTCACAGTGAGGAAGTTCACTGTCTGATGTTGGAGATTCAGGGATGAGCAAGACACAGTCCTCGCCCTCAAGCAGCTTACACTCCAGTAGGCGGAGACAACCAAGGATGTACAAATTAATAGAGGAACAAAATGAACATCAGAGGCGTGGAGTGCACAGAACAGGGAGTGATCTGTAGGAGAGGAATCATGGTAAACAGGCTGGCAGAGGAGGTAGAAGGCAGGCCAAGGGAGGCCCCCACGGGTCTGGACTTGCTGTAGGCAATAGTGAGTCATTGAAGGTTTCTGAGAACAGGAGTGACACAGCAGGAAGATGTTTCATCATCTTAATGGAGCCAGACAAAGCCCAGAGGAGAGTCACAGAGATGATCAAAGGGCTGGGGACAGGCCTGTGGAGGGAGACGACAGAGTGAGGCCTGGAAAGATGAAGGCCAAGCAGAGCCTTGATCTAAGTCAGGCAGAGGAGCACACCGCTTCCTGACGCTAGACCAAGACACGGATGGAGCCGCACCATGAAGTCACTGAGAATGTTGCTTTGTTTAACTCCCATTGAGAAAGTGAGTGTCACACATACAAAAAATGTCATTTATATAACTGTGATCCCCACCCCCCGGAGGGGGTGTAGGCTGGAAATGGGGAATAAATCACTAATAAAGAGGTTCTGGTAGAGTTCTGAGCGGTCATCGTAAAGGAAGACTGAGGGGCACCAGGGCGTCTCGGGATGTTCCGTATTCATTCACGAGAAGACCACTTCCTGAGGGCCGGCTTTGAGCCTGGCCCTCCTCTAGGCTCTGAGGCCAGAGACAGGAGCAGGCTTCCCCTTGTCTTATTACATCATAGCCCTACCACCTTCTGAAACAAGCCAGCTCCCTGCGTGTTTACTGGGGCAGCATCTGCTTCCCCCATCACACAAGACAGAAATTTGCAGGGTTTTTTCTCTCCATTGTATCCCCAGGACCTAGAGGAGTCCCTGACCTGTAGTGGAAGCTTAGAACATATTTGCTGAGTGAATGAATTCCTCACGTTCGGTGAGTCCCCGTCCTCAAAGGGTTCAAACTCTAGGGAAAAAGCCAGACAACAAAGCCAACGTCAAGTGTAAAATTTCATTTCAATGGTGCTACAATGAGAGGTCCATGTGGGAGCATATAGGACACCCCTGACTCAGCCCTGCTTCCCAGAAGGGATTCCTTTATACTTTAGCTGAGCCATGATGGTCAAAGTAAAACAGAGCAGGTAAAGCTCTTCTGGGAGCAACCAGTATGGGCAAAGGTGCAGAAACACCAGGTGGCAGCAGGTACAGGAGTGATGGAGCATAGGTGGCTCTTAATGGAATTGGAGAGAGCGGTTCTGATCCTGGAGGGCCTTAAGGGCCAATTTAAAGGATTTGCACTTTCTTTTTGTGCCAGTTAAGATCCTTTTGCTTGTGAGAAAAGACAAAACTAAAGCCACTTAAAGCAGCTTTAAGGACAACAAAATGGAAGGGGTGGTTATCGGCTCATAAAAATGACAAGACCTAGGAGAGCTGTGGGCACAGCTTGATCCAAGGTGGAGACAATGTCACCAGGCTAGGGTTTCTCCCTCTCCTTTTCTCGGCTTTACTTGCTCTCCGCATTCTGAGGCTCCATATGGTAGCTCCTGGGAAGCCCAATTCATAGCCCAGTGAAGCTGAAAAGAGAGTCCATTTCCCTCAGCTCAAGCAGAAGTCCCGGAATTGAGTCTCTCTGGCCCTGACTGGTCTGATTTGGGTCATGTGACCACCCCTGAACTGATCTGGGGAGCCATGGAGACCTAAGTGCTGATTGGCTTAGCCCAGGTCATGTGATCCATCCGCGGCTCCAAACGAAATACCCCGGTTGGCTCCTCCCGAGCTGATGCCACACGGGGGAGTGGGTGCTAGGTGGCAAAAGAAGCTGTGACCACCATGTGTTTCAAGGAGGAGAGTGATGCAACTGGACCCGTGTTTTAGAAAGCTATGATTCTCCTACAGATTTAGAAACCAGTTAGAAAGTCAGTCTGAAGACAAGAGCAGAGGCAGGAGCCATGGTTAGATGGCTGGTGTTAAGAGTCAGGTTGAAGCGAACTGAGCGGAAGGGAGCAAAGGACTGTGACAGAGAGGGCTTTTTTTTCATTTAAATCCTTAGGACAGAGTTCCAGGGCCCTGACCTACAGCCACCATCACTTTTGATCACCTCAGACTTGGAACGCCCAGCCCCATTAAGGACCAGCTTGTGGCAAGGTCCCCATATAGGTGCCCTAGCAGGGTCACCTACACTCTGGGACCAGTTGCCCCAAAGCTGCAGATCCCGGCTTGGCTGCCAGCAGCCCACCTAATCCCCCTCTAAAAATGTGGCCACCTGTAGAGACGTACCAAGCTCCAATACTGCTAATGCTGCCACTTCTCAGCTGTGTTACCCTGAACGAGGCCCTTAACCTCTCTGAGCGTGAATATCACTATCTGAATATAAAGTGGAGATGATGACATTTAGGGTAAGGGACGCGTTGGTGTAGGGATTAAATCAGTTAAAGATATGAATCACCTACCACAGTGAGAGGCTCAGTAGATGAAAATTCCTTCCTCTTCAAACCTTTCAGCTTTTCCCTGGTTTCATCTTCCCGACACCTCTCCAACCCCCTGTTTGTTTGCCACATAAAAGGTGGTTTTGTTTTATTTTGTTTTTTCTGGCAGAAAGAAACAACTGGAGGTTGAGTGGCATAGACCAGCCATTTTTAGATTTGTGGGTAGAAAAAAGTCCTCTTGTTCTCAGGCCGGAATCTAAGCTCCTCTGGACTTCCTTCAGGCGATTCCCATTTGGGGACATGATACTCCACTCCCTTGTGTGGTGGAGAGGAAGGAAGGAAGCCCAAAGAGGGGGTAAAGAAGTAGAAGAGGGCTTCACCTGGTGGCGCAGTGGTTGAGAGGCCGCCTGCCGATACAGGGGACATGGGTTCGTGCCCCGGTCCGGGAAGATCCCACATGCCGCGGAGCGGCTGGGCCCGTGAGCCGTGGCCGCTGAGCCTGCGCGTCTGGAGCCTGTGCTCCGCAACGGGAGAGGCCACAGCAGTGAGAGGCCCGCGTACCACAAAAAAATTTAAAAAATAAAAATAAATTAAAAGAAGTAGAAGAAACATCGCCCACCCCTAGTTTCCTCTAAACTTCAAATTCTTCTTTCTCACTCCAACTTAAATGAACTCAGGGGACTCAGGAGGCAGAGTTCTCTGGCAAAGAAGATCATAAAAGTAGGCTTTGTCTAATGATTGCACAGCCCCAAACTCCAGAATCCCCGCCTTGCTCAGGTGCTGGAGGGAAAGAGGATTAACACTTGCTGAGATTGTGCTGCGATTCCCTAAACATTGTTTTATCTGAGCCTCACAATCACCCTGGTAGGTTGGGATCATTGACCCATTTCACTGAGGAGGAAGCTGAGTCTCAGAGAAAAACCACACTATCTGGAAGGGGCAGAGAGCTGCTGAGATTTCACCCATGTCTCTATATGAGCAGAGCTCATTGCTGTCTCCTCCACAGTGCCTCTGAGATGACTCCGGCATCCCCAGAGCCAACCTCCCTGTCCCTTCCCTGCTTTGGACTTCCAATCCCATCTGGCTTACAAGCTGTGTGTTTTTGATTCTCCTCCTCAGAGCTGCCTCTTCACTAGGATAGCACTTAGTGTGTTGTATTATCATTGACTGTTGGTGGGCATCTCTCCCCGCTCACTCCTGAGTGCTTCAAATCACAGGCTCTGATCTGAAAGGATCTTGAGCGTGTGAATTGGTCCATGTGTTATCTCTCTGTGGAGTATTCGCCTCTCTTACTGTGGAATAAAGAGGGGGAAGAGAAACTCCAAAAGTTCTTATACATCTTTGTCTGCCTAGGACAGTGCCTGGTGTGTCATAGGCCCGCCACACAGGTTTGATAAATGAAGATTTGAGTGAAAGGAGACCTACCACATAGGGTTGTCATGAGCTGAAAGGGCTGAGATCTATAGCATCCTTGGAACAGTGCTTGGCGTACTGGATGTGTTTTAAGAATGTAATGCTGAGTTACAACTGGGAAGGAATACTTACCCAGGAATTAGGAGTTTCATTAACTTGCTGTGTGGCATTGAGAAAGTCCCTTCCCATTTCTGGGCTTCTGTTTGTTCATCTGCAAGTTGAAGACACCTGATTAGATGAACAGAAATATACCTTTTCAGTGCTGACTTTTTATGCATGTTTCATCTCCTCCCTTCACTTCAACTCCTCCCAAAACATACACACACACACACACACACACACACACACACACACACACACACCCCACGTGCATACCCGTCAATCTCCAAGACAGAATTCTGCTGCCTCTCTGCCCTTTCTGTCTTTCATTTCCTTTGACCAGAAGCTCCATGAGCTTATTAAACTTTGTTGTCCATGTTCCTCAGCTATGCCTGCTTTAGTAAAACAGCAATAATGTCCCCTGAGATTCATTTTATTAAAGAGCAAAATCTGCTTTGTGGGCCAGAGTGTGCTGGTCCTAAATGGAAAGTAGAAGTCATTTCCAGCTCTCTTGCTCCATAAATGCAGGGGTTCTGCTAGCTGCCTTTGCACTGAGATGGAAAGAACATTTATCTTCACAAATGTAGGCAACACCATGGAGGCAGCCCTGCAAGGGACAAGGGAAAAAGCCTTCCATTCCAAAAGGTGCGGCGAGACCAAAAAAGAAAAGTTCTTCCTAGAACAGGAACAAGATTACACGGCAGGTTCTCTTCTAACTCCACAATTCTAGACATTAAGATTCACAGGATTTAAGATTCTAAAGTTGTGAGTGAATGTGTGTAATTAGTTGCATCTAAGCTTCTATTAGTCTTAAAATACTATATGATTCCATGATTAAGTATTTTTTCCTACAAGACCAGGGTCCTATGATTCTCAGATTCTATTGACCCAAGACAAGGGTTTTTCAACTAGTGGGTGTATCCAAAACACCTGGGGTCTTGGTAACCGATGCAAATTTCTGGGCTCCAAGATTTTGGTCTATCCACGCGGGATGAGCCCCAAGAGTCTGCAATGTTTTTAACATGTCCCCCCAAACCGCAGTGGATCTGAGTAGGAGGGGGCCATTCTTGAACATACAGTGTTTAGAGAGCCTGTCATTCTAGATTCTGTGATTCTAAATGTGATTCTAAAATGGCCTTTTGCTTATGATTCTAGCATTCTGGGACTCTTATTCTGTTTCCACATGCCTAAGGACAAGATTCCAAGGTGTAGAGACTATCTTTCTGAGCAAGGGTTTCACAGGGGGGAGGGGAAAAGAGACCAAGTGTCATGAGGTTGGAGGGACATTCTAGAAGGGGGACTTCCTGAAGGCACAGAGCAAACGTTGATGCTGCACCGATTTGCCTGAGCAAGTCCAGTCCTAGGACTCAAATGAAGAGGCTTGGTGAGGGGCATTGGCTGGCTCTGGGGTGACATGAGCATCTGGGGTCATCAGGAGGAATTCCGGATGGACAGGGAGATCCAACCATCTCCTGGAGAGTTGGAAGGGCTGAGGTTGGAGGAGGGGAGGCAGAAATCACAGCAGAGAGCTTGAAAGAGAACCAGTGGCAAGGGAGGAAGGAGTTATCCCCAAAAC
This sequence comes from Lagenorhynchus albirostris, assembly GCF_949774975.1. Taxonomy (NCBI): domain Eukaryota; kingdom Metazoa; phylum Chordata; class Mammalia; order Artiodactyla; family Delphinidae; genus Lagenorhynchus; species Lagenorhynchus albirostris. The sequence continues at coordinate 150,550,153 of NC_083097.1, forward strand.
ATCCTCCCCGTGCCTGTGTTGGATGGTAGGGGAAATGCAGACTGGTTTGGCAGACATGAAAATGTAAGGTTTCAGGAAAACTCAGGCTGAGAGGGAGTTAACTGTGTGGGGATGTCCCTGGGTACAGTGTGTGGGCTGAAAGAAGACTGCCTTGACATGCTAATGAGTGCTTGGATGTTGGAGGGTAGGGATGAGATGAAGGGTAGCAGAGGACCTCTAAGGAGCTTGTAGGCAGATGCTGGGCTGGGGAGGGGCTCTGAGTTGGGGACAGGGTCTGGAATAGAGAGGGTTTCCTCAGGAGGTTCCCATACCCACTCCATGTACCACCGATGAGTCAGGATTCAGATGAGGAACGTGGGACCCTCTTTCTGAAAACAAAAGTGGAGAATGGAGAATCCAAAGTTCTCCAGCTTCCCAGATGGGGCAGGTTGGGTTACCAAGCATTTCTCTGGCGGTGGGAGCGGTGGGAGAATGGAAAAGGAAGGATCAGTAACTCTTGGCGATACATTTAGCCTGTGTGTCTGCACAGTGGTGATGACACATTCCTGGCTGCACATACAAACCCCTTCTGCCCCACACAATGACAGTGACACATGTGCCAGCCCATTGTGACACATTTACACCTGCACCCTTACCACCAATGATGGCAGCATTTCAAATTGATGCTAACACACTATGTGTCATTTCTCATGGACAGCAACACTTAGGACATGCACCATTGCACAGAAATGGTGATATGTCCCCAGAACTTTTGCATCTGACACAGTCTAAGTAAATGGCACCCTCTGTGGCTGTACAACCTGCAGAGCTGCATCTAGTACCCATGCCTTACACCCCAACCAGCACGCAATGCCATTAACATATTCCACTGTAACTGCAACCTACTTAGCTCTACACCCAATAACACTCTCACACCAGAGTCACTTCAAATCGGGAGGGATACACCACCGCACACTGAGAGTCACATGGTGTCAAACCCACGCTTGCCCTACTAGAACCTGTATCCCTCCACATGGATGCTGCCCGCTCCCACCTGCACGGCCCCCAGAGGTGGGCACACACACACAAAGTCACCTTTGCACACCAGTGGTTTGCCTTCACGCCGCGTCACCGCATGTTGAAGGAGACAGACTGGGACCCTGACCTCACAACCTGACAGTGATGGTACCATAGCCTTGTTAGTGACAAGAGGGGAGGCACCCGTCAGATGAGCAAGGTGGCCTGGAGCCCTTCCCTCTGCACCACCCCCATAGTTCTCTTTCTGCCACCCCCACAAACCAAGACCGGCTCTGCCCCTGCAGGCTCAAGCTAGAACGACAGGATGTGGAGTCAGCATCTGGAGCAATCAGATGTCTCTCTGCACTGACCGGCTCAACTCCTCGTTGAGGTCAGGGCCAGCCAGCGAGCTCTTCCTCATCTCCCACATAGCAGCCAGCGTGCCCTTTGGACGGAGGCGGCTGCGGGGAAGAAATGGGTTGACCTTTGGACAAGAGCCATGCTCACTGATCACATTTATAGTCTGTGACAGCTGTCATTCCTCACACACTCTTCCTCAATCCTCACACAAAGTACTGACATTAGCTCTCTTGATTGGCTTGTTAGTGAACCTTCAAGGCATGTATGTATCATTTTAAAAATCTGGCCCCAGGCCCCAGCCCACAGGGCTCATCAATAAAGGTGGAAATTAAAAAAAAAATCAAAAAATTAAAAGAATAAAGGTGGAAATTCAGCATCAGCCGGGGTAAGACACCGTAAGCAGAGCCGCATTCAGATCTTACCAGGTGTCTCTTAGAAGCTGTCTACAAAGCAGGGTCTGCAAGGGCCAAGGCTCAGCGTGGAGGGTGGGGACTTGCAGCAGGCTGGATTAGAGATGCAGGAGACGAAGGAAAGGCTGGCAACCCACGTGACATGAAGACCCCAATCTGAGTGTGAATTCATGGCAGGTTTTTTTTTAAGTGAGAAACTAGAGAACAGGGAAGATGATAAATGTCAATGTAAAAAAAAATATATCGGCAGAGCAAAAATTACATTTCCATAGGCTGTGGGATGTGTCAGAAGAGATGCAGCCCAGCCTGGTGGAAGGACCCCAGAGCTCAGTGTCATGCAGGCATGGGCTGGAATCTTGGATCTGCCAAAGACTCACTGTATCTCCCTGGGCCTTGTCTTCCCCATCTTGAAAATAGGGGTTTATGTGAACTAAAGGAGAGAATGTAATTTATGCAAAGCACCAAAGTGAGCCCCTGAGACACAGTAAGAAATGTTTATAATATTTAGCAACATTTCTGTAGTTATAAAACAGTATTTGGGAACCATGTCCAGGCTGGTAACACTGAACAGGAACAAGTATTCATCTTTTCACTACCTTTTTTTGACAGGAAGCATCAGTGGCTCATGTCATCCCCTAATTGTTCAAAGGATAAAGCCACCAAAACATGACTGAGCTGTCCTTTTGTTCACCAGGAAGATTTTCTGCAGCTAGACATGACTCATGTCAGCTCATGCAGTTCTTAATAGGCTCATAGAAACTGGGGTTCAAAGGGTGCATTAGCTGTCACTTACTGCCCAACTGCCATCTTCCAGGGGTAGGGAACTCAGCACCTCACATGAGGCAGTCCGTGCTATGGTTGGACAGCTCCAGCCGGTAGAAGGTTCTTCCTCTCAGAGCTTCCGTCTGCCTTCCTTTACCTTTCCTCCATTGCCCCAATTCTGTCTTCAACACTAGTAAAAACAGTAGTCCTTTTCTTTCCTGGCAATGGTCATTTATTCATTCCACAAGCATTCTTTAGCTCCTGCTTTATCAGGCACCAGGCTAAGTGCTGGAATTACAAACTGAACAAGACTTGTCAGTCCTTCAAGGGCTAATCCCCCTTCAGCATTCTCTCCTCCAGGTAAAACAGCCTTAAATCCTTCCACCATCCCTCATTGAACCTGATTTCCAGACACCCACCACCCAACCACTTCCTTCTTCTCTAACCGTACTCGAGCCTACTAAAGTCCATCTTAAAGTGTTGTGTCCAGAACTGAGCTTAGTATTTTTCTGAAGGCTAAGTTGGATTTTTAGCCCAGCTTAGTTAACATCCATGTCAAAGGCAATGCCCATTGTGGAAAAACCCCAATTGTAACTAGAGTGCTGCCAGCCAGGTCCCACTCACTGAGCTTCTGTTCTAGGAGAACAGGGAAGAGGAGGGAGGAGGAAAGAGGCGGACTATGGCTCTTGAAATGACGGGATGTCAGATCTCCCTTCCCAGAACTCCCCTCAGGCATTAGTGGCAATTCTAAGTCACTCTAATCAAACAGCCTCCCCTCTGCCCCTTCCATTAGTGCCTGCCTCTGGAAAGGGAAGAAAAATTAAAAATGAGCTGACAGGCCAACACAACACAGAAGAGAAAACTCAGCCATAAAGGGAGGGACTCCCCTACACCCAGCCCCACAGCCTGTAAGGGGAAAACAGAGATAAGCTTCAGAAGGTGACTCTCTAGATGAGGAAGGTGGGTCCACCAATGGCTTCTGATTTGTGGGGAGTCCCCCATTTTGAGGCCTCTGCTGTGAAAATGTATAAAGGAATACTCCCCCCTTGTTGGAATAAAATCATGCCTCCTTCCTTTCCCAGATCCTGTCCTTCTGCAGCTCTTGCCGCTCCCTTCTTGGAAGGAAGCCATCGCCTTACAGAAGCAGGAGTCATCTCCACTCTGACATAACCCCTGATTGATGCATAAACTCCTGCAAATCTTTCAAAGGCCTGGTGCAAGGCTCCTCCTCTCTGAAGCCATTTTCCTACACATTGGGCTGGATTAAAGGAAGCATTTTGGAGCCAAGAAGATGGCAATCAGAATGGAAAGGCTCATTAGGAGAGAGTCATAAAATGAAAAATGAGTGTAAGCAGAGGAGGAAAGGCCGGGGTGAGGGACAGATGTTGCCCTGCCTCTTGGTGGTCCCCTTTCTTCCCAGGGCAAAGGAGAGAAAAAAATGGCCTTCTAGAAGAGGTTTTGCCAAAGAATTCCTTATTCTTCACAGGATATCAGATCTAGAAGGGCCTAGCAAGTGACTTGCCCAAGGTCTACAGCAATTTTGCAGCAGTCTCCTCCCTCGGGGTCCACGTGGAATGTTCCTGAACCCCTATGGAGGCCTTGCCCACATGACGCATCAATGTTTTCTGAGTGCTCATGCGGAAGGACAGGATACTGAGGGGCTGCAAAGATGATCTGACGGTGGTCTTGTCACCCTGTAGGAGCTCACAGGCAAGAGGCATGCAAACAGAGGAAAAGGGGACCCTGAAACAGGGGTGTGCCTGGAGGTGGCAGGACCTCTGAGGATAGTGTGACCAGTTCTGCCTGGAGGAATCAAAGTGGGCTTTCCTGAGCAGGCGATCTTGTATTTCTGCTTTAAAAAAAAAAAAAAAAAAAAAAAACCTTCCCTCCATCCCCTGACCCGCACTGCCCCTCAGAACATTGAAGCAGCAAGCTTGTGGTCCTAAGAGCTGTCGCCAGGATACGCAGCTGCAGGGGGGATTGCTGGGGATGTCTGGAGGAGAAGATACAAGAAAAGGTGGAGGAGGAAAGGGAGTGGAGATTTTTTTTTTTTTAAGAGAGGGGAAAGGAGAGAGAAAGGGAAAGGGAAACGGAGGGGGGAGGCGGAAGAGGGAGAGAGGGAAACAGGGAGGGAGGGAGGGACGGAGAAAGGGAGGGGGGAGGGAGGAGAGAGAGGGGGAGAAAGGAGGAGGAAGAGGAGAGGGGGGAGGGAGGGGGTGGGAGGGGGAGACAGAGAGAGAGAGAGACAGAGAGAGAGAGAGAGAGAGAGAGATTTGAATTTCCCATCTGGAAAGGGAGAGGTAGCACGTCAGGGTCTGGCTGACGGGCGCGATTGGAGGGCGCCTCCGGCAGCCGCCCGAAGCAATAGCCGCGGCCCCAGCTCACCGGGCGGAGTTGCACGAGGCGGCAGCGGGAGCTGGAATAGCAGAAGGAACCGCCTCGTTGAGTTCGGCCGGAGCCCTGCAGTGGCTCAGACGGTTGCGAGGACCTCCAGGTCGGTGCTGGCCACGGGCCGGGAGGGCGGAGCCGGGCTGTGGGCAACAGGGTCTGGGCTCTCGCCTCCAGGCCGCAGCGCAGCCCGGGAAGCTGCAGGGTATGGTTTTCGGGGGCACAGCTCCCCAAGACTGCCCGGGCGCGAGAAAGGGAGGCTGCGCGGCGGCAGCAGGGACGCTCCAGGGCGCGCTCGCCGTGGTGCTGAAAGGACAGCTCCCCGCAAGGGGGAAGCGAGCAGGCGGAGGGAAGGGAGTGAAGCGGGAGCCAACTGGGAAGGAGGGGTGGGGCCCCGAGATGGAGACCCTCGGGCAGAAGCCCGAAGCTGCCCGGCGCCCGGGGAGCCAGGACCGCCCCGAGGGCGGCGGGAGACTCAAGTCTGAACCTAGAGAACAACTTCGAGCTCTTGGGGTAGGGATGGGGGGACGTCGATCTAAGCTACTTCAGGTTGTGGTTAATCTGGAGCCCGCCAGGGCCCTCTTCGCCTAGGGAGAGGGAGCCGCCCCTGAGGGGTACAGTTCGGGTACCGGAGTGAGTCAGAGGGCGGCGGGAGTGGGGCGGACAAACCGAAGGTGCAGGGGAGGAGAACCTAAACGTTGACTGGGGGTGGGGGACGAAGAGGACTCTATTTGTCATGGAAGGAGGAGGAGCGGAGGTTTGGGCTGCACCTGTCAGCTGCCTGGGGTCATTAGGAACGATCAGCTCTTCGCCCTCGCCGGCCCCACTCTGCCCCCTCCCTCAGCAAAGTTTGAGACCAGGCCAGGTCTTGAGGTTGGAGCTCTAAGTGTTGGGGGGGAGGGGTGCTCTCAGTGGCCAACCGTGAGCTCGAGGCAGAACTGCTGGCTACGTTGATCTCGGTGGGGGACCGATAGAGGGACACCAGGATTCCTGTCCCCCTCTTCTGCCGGGAGAATACGAACCCCCCGCCGCTTCCGCTTTTCTGCAGGAGCCAGTCCTTACCCACTCCCATCCTCCACTGCTCCTTTCCCTCCCCAAGTGCTTCTCCCTTCTAGAGGCATGGGGCGGGGGAGTAGAGGGACATCCCCTGTCACTGCACCGCCATTAGCGTAGGGTCCCCCTCAAAAGGCAAATGAGTGTTGAACTGACTTGCAGTGAATATGGCCTGGACATGAGCTATTTAAAAAAAAGACAACAGATAAACAGCCACAAGGACAAACCCTGCAGGTGCCCGAGTCTGCTTGTCAGATGGTGGGGTCCAGTCCTGAAAACCTCCTGGGGCTCTGATGGCCAAGCCTGAGGAGGTGCCTCAGCTGCCTTCGGGTTAGGATGGGTTAGGAGGGAGCCTGAGAGGGGAAGCTGGAGGAGCATCCCAGGCACGCTGAAGGCAAGGAAACCTGGTGCTGCAGCAGCATCACTCCCCCACCCCTCCGTGTGTCCCCTCCCCCAGCCTAACGTCCCCACTACCACCACCACCACCACCACCCTTCCCGTGCTGGGATAGACCAAGTCTTCCCGCAGACCCGCTGAGGAGCGCCTCCTGGCGGTCCGGCCAAAATCCTCAACTGCACGCAACCTGCTGGACCTCAGCACTCCTACAGGCATATGGCAAAATATCTACACACACGCCTGCACACACGCTTACGCAGAATCACAACGTTGCCTAAGTTCAGAGTTAGACACGCAGGAGCATACCTTGAACGCATACACTCTCACATATTCGCTGACACACGTTAAATTCAACCCAGCAAATACGTCCTGAGGCTCTACCATGAGCTAAGAAATGTTGTAGATGCTGGGACAGGAGAAAAGCACACGATACAAGCCCTGCCCTGGGAAGAGTTCAGAGTGACTGGGAAGGGAAAGACACAGAGCTGGACAGAGTGCATGAGCTGGAGGCAGGCAGGGCTGTCCTAGAAAGCGCCATGGGTCTCAGAAGAGGAAGACTCCATCACATCTCACCGAGGAGAGATTTCACGGGAGGAGTGATGTATGAAGTGGACCTTTGAAAACTAATGCTGCTGCTGCCACTGATGATGACGGTGGTGATGACGATGACAGCGAATATGTACTGAGCACCTACTATGTGCCAAATGCTGGGCTGATCACATTTGCATTATTTCATTTAATGCTTACAACATGCATTGGGTATAGACGTTATTGTCTCCATCTTGCAGATGAGAAAAGATTAAGTCATTTGCTCAAGGTCACTTAGGAAGTAGTGGGGCCAGGAACTGAACTGGCAGAGATGAGGTTAAGAGGTTCCAAGGATGTAGAAATAGCAGATGAACAGATGCCCAGGAGTTTTTGGAAGGAATATGTGTGGAGGTATAGCTGATAAAGAGCCACATACAAAGGATAGGAAATGAATGGTGAGGCAGGCAGATGTTAGACTCTGCAGGACTTGAAGGTCAGCACAAGGACTCTAGCTGGTTTAACCAGGCCATGGGGAGCCACTGCAGGATGTGTTTGCATGAGCAGATCTGCCCTTTAGGAAGATTAATCGGACAGCCTTGTGGAGGATAGATGTAAGGTAGGGGAGGGACAGAGTTAGAGATTATGCAAAAATTCAGAACCTCGAGGCCCTGACCAAGGCATTAGCAGCCATAGGAGAGGGGATGTGTGGATGCAGGAAACACTGTGGAGCTATAATCTCTGGACCTTCTTCCTCAGCACCCCGTCCCAATTATAACTTGCCAATTCCGTGTGTGGTTTTTGCCCAGCGTCTACCTCCCCAACTGACTGAATGCTGTGAGAACAAATGCTATGACCCCCTTGTTCCCTGCCACAGCCCCAGCACTCAGAACAATGCCTGGCAGAGGGTAGATGCCCAAAGCATATTTGTAGTGTGAGTGAATGAATGAATGAAGAATTCCCTGACCGTGGAGTTTTCCACTGAGGCAATTGGAAGAAGGAATGCTGGAGGAAAAGGTGGCTGGCGGGGAGGGGAGACAAGGATGAGGTTGATCTTTGGATAGAATGAATTTAAGAATATCCAGCAAAGAGTTAAATGTGCAGGTTTGGGGAGAGGGAGAGGGAGAGGTCTGTGACTGAAGAAGTGCATAAACCAATAAGGGTAGGTGAGATTTCCCAGGTAGACAGTGGGAGAGGGAGGGGCAGTGGGAGGGGGAATCAGCAAAAAAGAAGACCATTGGAGAAGTAAGATGATGACCACAAGAGTGCTGTGTCATATGGCATTCAGGAAATTCAAGAAGAAGGCTGAAAAAAGGCAGGGTGGGTGAGAGGGAGGTAAGGGGTCTTCATCGGCATCTGATACTACAGAGGGATGGAGAAGGAGAAGGAGGGCTGTGAAAACATTCCTGGGTCTGGTGATTAGGAGGACTCTGGCAACTCTGAGTAAGGCAGCTTCAGCAGCAGTGCAGGGGCTGCAACTCTCCGATCTCACAGAGCCAGAGGGTTTGACTGGGAGGTGAGGAAGTGATGACACCAAGTGGAAACTACTGGATCATGAAGCTAGAGGGCAGAGATTAAGAGAAAGATAGAGTTCGGAGCAGGAGCTGGAGAAGGAAGGGGATAAAAGAGGTATGGAGAAGAGATTGAAGGTGTGAGGAAGAGGGAGTAAAAAATGGATCAAGGAGAAGGTGTAAAGAGGGAAAATCTGGAGCTCAGGCAGATGGATTGGCTTCAGGGGGAAAGAGGGAGACTTCTTCCTTGGGAGTTAGGAGGGAAGTTAATTGTTTTGGTAATGATAACAAGAACCATTTACTGAGCCCGCATCATATGCAAAATACATTTCATAGATTAATTCTAAGCCTTCAAAATGGTATTATAATCCTCGCTCTATAAAGAAGAATGAGACTCAGAGAGGTTAAGTCAATTACTCACTATCACACAGCTAAAAAGCACCAGATTCAGGATCTGAGTCAGGTGTGCCTGACACCAGAGCTCACAAGCCTTCCGCTGTACCACACTACATAAAGTGACACGGAAATCACCTGCTGAGAGGGATGGGGTAGGAGTAGGTTGGGCCTTAAGAAATTGGTTAGTGGAATCTCTCGACAGGGTGAAGAAATTGCTTAACAGCTAAAAGGGCCGTGCTGGGAGTCAGCAGCAGGACCTTGAGGTGGACCCAAGAAGTTTGGCTAAGTAATCCCAGGAGGCTGGGAGTAAGAGGCACCTGGAGTGACAGGATGTAAACATGGAGAAGACTCATCCCTTGAGTAGATTACTTTGCATGCGGGGGCTTGGGGTTGGTAATCAAAGTTTTCTGAATGAATACAGGAAGCAGAGGAGTCTGGAGAAGGAGGTGGTTTGGTGACAGAGAGGTGGCATGTTGAGGTTTTTTTTTTTTTTAACATCTTTATTGGAGTATAACTGCTTTACAGTGGGGTGTAGTTTCTGCTTTATAACAAAGTGAATCAGTTACACATATACATATGTTCCCATATCTCTTCCCTCTTGCGCCTCCCTCCCTCCCACCCTCCCTATCCCACCCCTCTAGGTGGTCACAAAGCACCGAGCTGATCTCCCTATGTCATGCGGCTGCTTCCCACTAGCAATCTATTTTATTGCAGCTCTATTTACAATAGCCAGGAGATGGAAGCAACCTAAGTGTCCATCATTGGATGAATGGATAAAGAAGATGTGGCACATATATACAATGGAATATTACTCAGCCATAAAAAGAAACGAAGTTGAGTTATTTGTAGTGAGGTGGATGGACCTAGAGTCTGTCATACAGAGTGAAGTCAGTCAGAAAGGGAAAAACAGATACCGTGTGTTAACACGTATATATGGAATCTAAGAAAAAAAAAGGTCATGAAGAACCTAGGGGTAAGATGGGAATAAAGACACATACCTACTAGAGAATGGAGTTGAGGATATGGGGAGGGGGAAGGGTAAGCTGTGACAAAGTGAGAGAGTGGCATGGACATATATACACTACCAAACGTAAAATAGATTTCTAGTGGCATGTTGAGTTTGAGTGGTGCTGTGGGACATCCAGGGCAAGGCAGGCAAGAGGGAGGCAAGTGTATTTCTTGACTTATTTATTGCCTGTTTCACACACACACACTCACAGTACACACACTCCCAGAATGTAATCTGCACGAGCACAGGACTTTGTCTGTCATGTTCACTGTTATATCCCCACTGTCACTGCCTGACACATGACAGGTGCTCAACTAATACTTACTGGATGAATGAATATAGGGGTCTGGTGCTCAGATAAGACATCTAGCTGTCATCAGTGTTAGCAGTCATAAAGCCCCTGGAAAGGGTGGTTCTCCCAGGGAAATATTAGAGATGAAAAGGAGATAAGGACTGAGGTCAGAGTCCTGGAGAACACACTTCTGAAGAGGCAAGAGGAAGAAAAGCAACAGCAAAGGAAGGGAGGGGAGAAGGAGCAGTAGGAGAGGAGGGAGAGGAAAGAACTGAGTCACAGAAGCAAGAAAGGAGAGAGGTTGGAGGATACAGTGGGGTGGCTAGCAGTTCAAATGCTGCAGAACTGCTTCAGAAGAAGAGCTGGGAAAAGGGCCCAGAAGATCATCTGGTTCAGGAGAGATGCTTGCCAGAGCAGCAAGTTAGGTGCCCTGTGGACCAATTTGAAACATCTCAAATTAGAGTCCTGCGTCCTCCACAACCACCTGGCAATTCCTTGAGCTAAATGTAAACACAGAGGAGGAACCCAAGAGTTCCTGAAATCATTTGGTTATTATTCTTTTCCTGTTCTTAGAAATGCCGTCTCTTTACAATGTTTTTAGTCAAATGAAAATATCTTGATTGACTGAGCTGAGCCACCTTCAAACTCAGAATTCTAGATCAGGGTGGGTCCTTCTGCATTTCCTGGAAATCCTGTTCCTTTCTGGCATGTCCTCATAAACATGCAATCAGCAATAGCTGACATTAACTAGCACCTGCTACACACCAGGCACCTGACCAGTATCTTCTCTTCCCCTTCATACATCAGCACAGGGTAGACTTAATACTCCCTCATTTTGCAGGGAGCAAACTGAAGCTGTCCCAGGGAGCCACAGACAGTGAGGGTTGGGGGGGGGGCCAAGATTTCAAACCAGGTGTGACTGATACCAAAGTCCCTGTGGATGGTTTTCTACTCCATCATGACTTTCCTGAAAACAACCTATCAGGTGATCTGATCACGTGGAAGTCCTCAAACTCTCAGGCCCCATGGTATGAAAAGATTTCAGTCTGCCAATATGTTTTCTCATTTTGAAAGAAACGAGGAAAATCCATCATCAATAAACAGCCAGTGACCTTGAACTCAACTTGGTTGCAATATCCAGCCTGACTCCTCTGCCACCATTTCCCAGGACCCCTTTATCCTCCTAGCAAATCAAAAACACCCCAAGTCTATGTAGAATGAAAGTCCTGGGGGAGTAGGCCTGGCCCAATTTGACCATCAAGGTACATGACACTTTGGCTGTTAGATCCCCATCCCCATGGATATCCCCCTCCATGCTTGAAAAAGGATTTGCGGTAGTTTTGCCTATGAAAGCACCAGTGAAACTGAATGGTTAAAATAAAAAGGAAGTCTCTGAGAGTTAGAGCATCTGGGTTCAAATTCTCAGGGATGCTAGAAGAACGGAGTAAGAAAGAGGCCAAGTATAGAGGGAGGCTCCAGGCCCGCTACCCTTCCCCTCCCACTATGGTTGGAACAGTTCCATTTTTATGTATTTTGCATATTGAGATTCCCATTAAGATTTTATTTGGAGAAAATCTTCTGAGGCAAAAAAATAATAATAAAAACTGAAAGTCGGTGATTTAGGGAGAGGGAAATGAGGACAAACATAAGCTGAGTGGTTATGAGGCCCAGTGCTTGGTAATTTAAAGGCCCTTAGCCCCAAGAAGATTATTGTGTCTCCAACCCCCTCTGTGTAATTCAAAATAAAAATCAATATTAAGCTATAAAACTTACATGTTTTATGCAATGAAAATAACTTATTTCTCCATTTGTCTAATTTCAGAAGTCTGGATATGTTCATGTAAGCTGGCTGTTCTCAATTTTTCACCTACCTCTTATTTGCTGGGGCCCCGAGCGCAAGCTCACTCCTTCTAGGGCTTGATGCAGTGGTCCAGGCTGGAATTCTCTCCAGTCTCCACAGTATCCCTGAGAAAGGAGGCACAGCCATCTCTATCTCATAGAGGAGGAAATGGGGGCTCAAGGAGATTGGATAACTTGCGTGGAATTCCCATGGCAAATAAGGAGTTAGGGTGGCATTAGAACCCAGCTCTGCCTCTGTCCAAATTCTGGGCTTTTTCCAACATGCCTGGCTTCGATCAAATTAAAGCAACATGGTCAAGATGAAAATTTTAAAATAGGGATCAGAAGCCATTTGGCAGCACACATGTGCCTGGCACATAGCAAGTGCTCAGGAAACAGCCCTTTTCCATCCCTTTCCATGCGATACCAGGCACTGGGTCTTGGCCTCTGGCTGATGGTACCTGATGCCTGAACCAGGGTGACCGGTCGTTTGTCCAACTCCACTGCCCTGCCTGTGCAGAAGCTTCTCCCATCTAACCCCCAACTCTTCTTTTGACAGGTTGCCACATCTCCCCAAGCCAGGCCTGCCTGAAGTGCTGCATGCAAATTTGGCTGCTGGCTAGGGCACATTAAACAGAGTTGTAGGCATGGACTTCGTCATGAAGCAGGCCCTTGGAGGTGAGGCCCTAGCCCTGCACCCCATGCCCGCTACCCAATCCAGACCCAGGTGGGAGGGGCCTCAGCACACCAGGCCCCCCCCATCCCCAGGCTTGCCTCTATGACCCTGTCCTCTCCCTCCCCAACCCATCCCCCACAGGGGCCACCAAGGACATGGGGAAGATGCTGGGCGGAGAGGAGGAGAAGGACCCTGATGCACAGAAGAAGGAGGAGGAGCGGCAGGAGGCACTTCGGCAGCAAGAAGAGGAGCGCAAGGCCAAGCACGCACGCATGGAGGCCGAGCGTGAGAAGGTCCGGCAGCAGATACGAGACAAGGTCAGCACCACCCTCTTGCCCATCCTGGAATGTAAGGGGTTAAAAGGGTCTCCCAAAACCTCGGGCTCCCTTGAATCCCAGCTCTCACCTTAGACCTAGTTCTCTCTGAGTCTCACTCTTTTCATCAGAAAAATGCGTGTCAAGGAACACCTCCCTCAAGGACCGTTCTGGGGATTAAAAAAGGTGGTGGATATAGTAAGTGCTCCCTAACGTTTGCTGCTACAGGTCCACAACCTTGTACCCAAAATCCTGGAGACCAAACAAGTTTGGAGCCCAGAATTTGGGGATTTTGGGAAAGTACTATAGCGCCCTGAGCACTGTTATGTGTCACTCCCAGTGAGTTTGCAGCTGCCACCCTATGCCAAACAGCTCAATGCTTGTCTGCTCATACTGCGATAAATCAAGGGTATGAGTAGGCTTCCATCAATTCCAGTCAAGTTTTGTCACCAAAATTGGGCCCAAAGCCTGTGGGAGAACATTCAGTTTTCAGATCTTGGAGGATTTCAAAAGAGCAAAGAAATTATGTGGGCAGGTATTAATTTTAAAGGAAACCCCAGGCACCATCTCTCTTTTATTAAATACCAACTGAAGGCAAGCACAATCCCACAAGAAATGTGCCCTTATCCCCATTTTATAGATGAGAGGACCCATGGGCTCACAGGGAGTTCCCATGAGCTGCCTCAGCCACATGTGCATGACCTTGAGATCCAGCTCTCTCCTTGCCCTGTTCATGCTCCTCTCCACCCTTCCCCTCCCCAGTATGGGCTGAAGAAGAAGGAGGAGAAGGAGGCTGAGGAGAAGGCAGCCCTGGAGCAGCCCTGCGAAGGGAGCCTGACCCGGCCTAAGAAGGCCATCCCGGCAGGCTGCGGGGACGAGGAGGAGGAGGAGGAGGAGAGCATCCTGGACACGGTGCTCAAATACCTGCCCGGGCCACTGCAGGACATGTTCAAGAAGTAACCGGCCCTCCCACCACATCCCCACTCCACTTGTTACTTTTTTTTTTTTTTTTTGGTTCTTTCTTTTCTTTTTATTCATTTAAGTCTCAGTTCTGAAGGGGAAAACCTCAGTTGGCCTCTGTCCCCCTTCGCTGGCCAGGGGCTCCTCCCCCTCAGCACTCTTCACACTCCCTTCATCCCAGGGTATCCAGCCTCCACCTCACTCCCAAGTTGCTTGACAAGAAGAAGACAGCTTTTCTCCAGCAGGGGGTATTGAACCCAGTACAGGAAGCACTGGGGGGGCCCCCTCCAGAAGCCTAAGGTCTGTGCTGGTGTGGTAATCCCCATACATTCCTTCATGCACCCCACTGCCAGGAGGACCACTGTCCCCAGCCAGCCAAAGTAATGACACATTCCAGCCCTGCCCAGCATGCTGACCTTTGGCCTCTAAACCCCAGTGGGCCTCCAGGTCAGGGCAGGGGCATTGAGTGGCCTGGCTCTGAGGAAGGGAGTCAGGGTAAGTCTGTCCTGTTAGGGCCTAGCCTGAGGCTGGCCTGTTCTGTTCTGGCCAGGCCTGGGTCTGGGCAGGAGGCTGGGGCTCTCCTTCTTTCCTCCCTCTGATGACACCCAGTCTAGGAGCATTCCTCTCCCAACCCCCACCTGAAGAGGCCTAGCCCCTGCCAAGCCAGTCCCTCCAAATGGATCCTCTATGGACTTTAACTCATCTATGGAGGGGCCCCAGGGTAAGGCAGCCCCTTGTTTCTTCCCCCCACTCCACTTAGGTCCTGGAGCCCCACTGCCAGGTTGGGCCCGGCTTGCCCAGCCAAGGGGCTGCCCAGGCCCCCCAGAAAATACTTGGAGCCATTGGGCAGCGATGGCCCATGCCATGGGACTCCCCCATTGGTGCAGCCAGGCTGCCCCCCTTCTTATCCACCCCTCTTCCTCACCTCATCCTGTTCATGTGCTTCCAGGGCCCCACGGTCCACAGGAGGACCCTTCCTGGCCAAAGCCCCAAACTTTTTGGGAAAAGCCAGTCCCCAGTTGACAGAGGGCATCTGTTCTTTCATCTTATTGGCCAAGAACAAACTCTCCTCTGGGATGTGTGAGACTGGCATTTGTTCCCCCCACCCCGAATTGTCAAGGCCTCCTTCTCAGTAAGCTGTGTAAGAACTGGGAAGCCATGGAGCAAATGAGAGAGGAAAGTGTTTGTCCAGGCATGCGTGAATGTACATGGCAGAGACTGCATCAGCAATTGTATGCCCAGAGATTATACATATAAGCCTATGATTAGAGTGTCTTGAGATTGTGTGTGTGTGTGTGTTAGTCAACATCCCTGTGTGATGTATGTTAGGCAGCCTTGTGTATGTATGCTTGTTTGAGGTGGTATGTGTGAGTTGAGATTGTGTCATATGTGTGTACTAACCATCTCATATGTGTGTTAGAGCTTGCATGTGTTAGCTAGTATCTGCATTTGTTTTCAAAAATAGCATGTATGTCAGGAGTGATGAGAATGTGTTAGATGTTGTAGAAGTATGTGTTTGAGAGAGTTGCCAGATATGCTGAGACTGTTGTGTGCATGTGTTTGGCTCTGAAAAGGCAGTTGTGTGCAGGACGTGTGCCTGGGGAGAAGGAACATAGGTAAGATGACCCCTCTTGGCCCCCAAACCACTAGTCACAGATGGCCACATCCAAGAGGAGACCTTGTCCTTGGCCTAGAGTCCTCCTGCCCTTGGAGGGTTCCTGCCTGAAGTCCTCAGAAGTCCACTGGGACAGACCCAGGCAGTGCCCCAAGAAGCCATGCTGGGCCCCCACCAGGGCCTACCCCAAAAGCAGGGGATAAGGAGGGGGCGACTTGCCTGTCCCGAAGCCCCTGCCCCATTGGCCCCAGTTTGCATTCTGCAGGTTTTCCATTTTAGTGAATTTATGCTTTTATTTCAGAGAGAGACATGGGTCTTCTCTGTCTGTTTCCAATAGTTAAAGCCATATCAGTTAGACTGCAATACTTTAAAGACGAGACAAAACAATCCATATGTTTAGGGAATTAGAAAAGTCCCCTGGTCTGTCCCTTCTCTGGGGAGCAGGGCCTCAGCAGCTCCAGCTCCCTGGACTTGCCCTTCTCCCCCGCCCACACCCCCTCCCCTGTGCCCCTGTGTCCCGTCCCCCCAGGGGGCCTGTGTCTGTGTCTGTACCTGTTTCTGTGATGGGGAGCCACCTTGCACCCCTGTTGTCTGCTTGTCTGTTTGTATCTGTTATCCCGGGCAGGATGGTCATTCTCAGGAGCCCCGGGGTCCTGGGGCAGAAACAGGCAGAGCCCAGTCCTGGGCCCCAGGCCTCCCCAGACCCTGTGTGTAGGTCCTACCTGGACACAGGGGTGAATCCCAAGTGTTCAGAAAGCTCTCCCTCTTGACAGGGGCCCGCAGACCTCAAAGGTGGTACCAGGGCACAGAGAGTGCCAGATGGACAGTGAAGACCGAGGCCCAGGGAGCTTCAGATGAGCAGGCCCGAGGAACCCCAGATCCCCAAGCGACATCCCTCCCAGTCTTCACAGCCCCTCTGCACCCCCAGAGCAGGCTCAGGGCTTTTCCCATATGAGAGTGCCTTCCAGGCTGGCTGGCTTAGTCTGGTGCACATCCTGGACTCCTTTAGACTCCTCCAGCCTGCTTCTGAGCAGGACGACTGGAGGTTTTCCTGGAGGCAGGGACAGGGGGAGAATTTCTGCCTGGGGCATACCACCATAACTCTTGGGTCCAGGGGAACACGATGACCATCATTCCTGACACAGACCTTACTGTGGAGAGAGGCTAATATGTGGCCCAGAGAGGATGTCATGTGCAAACACACTTGTGGGAGCACAAAATATTTGTGAGGTGTTGGAGCAGGGAAGGGATGGTCACATGAAGTACCTGGGGTGGGAGGTGTATAAGGTGGGAGGGGGAAGAATGTGTCACACACAAATGGGGCCGTGTGCACGTGACACACTTAGGAGGTGGGGCAGGGAGGGAGTGGCCCCAGAATTCAGCATGCGCACACACAACATACAAGGGAGACGTCCCCCAGCTAGGAGAACAGGAAGAAGCAATCATTGCATGTGGGTGAAGACAGAACAAAATGCCCGCTTGCCAGGGACGGCCACTGCTGTGCTGTGTGCCTGGGAGCGGACCAGCAGAGAGAAGGGAAGTGCTTCTCTGGATCTCCTGTGCTGGGCACTGGCAATGTCCAGAATTTCCACACAGGTACATCCTCTGCTCCAGGTCCAGAAAGTGTCCTTAACTACAAAGGTGTCTCCTCCAAAGGCAAGCAGGAGGTCCAGAGACCCTCCCAGCTGTGAGAGAGGGAGAGAGCCAGAGAGAGAGAAAGGGAAATAGAAACAGAAGTTCTTCAGCCCAGGTCCCTCTCAGGTGGGACAGCTGGTGGACAAAGCAACCTCCCCGAAGGCTCAGAGCTAGAGTAAAATGGGGTGAGCCAACAGCCCCGGGAGCCCCTGGTACCCAGCCAGCAGGGTTGCCCACCACCACCACTGAACTGCTCCATCCTTCTAGGTTCCTCAAACCCTTGACTGCACAGGGGGCTGGGGGTCAGACTGGCTCAGATGACGGGACATCTCTCAGGCCTGAGGACATGACTCCCCCCACATGTCCCCTGCTCTCCTCCCCACTCCTGTGCCCCACCCTCTTCACTGGAAAGAGAATGAGAGATGCTCCTGCTGGCCCTCGGGTGGGGATGGGGGTCCTACTGAGACCCAGGTGAGGACGACCATCCTGCTTGCGTGGGGGAATCCATTTCCCACTGTGCTGTGTCCTTGTTGCTCTGCTTCCTTTAAATGTGTCAGTGCCTGGGGGGAGGGGAGGGGCAACCCCCATGCCCCCCTGAACCTGACCAAAAGCCATGGCTGTTGCTCCCCCTTTGTATGACGCAGATGCTAAGATGTACCAAACAACCATGACAACAAACAAAAGACCTTGTACAGCAGCTCTCGGTCTGTCTGTCCTCTTCTGTCCGCCGGCACTGCCAGAGCTCCATGGGATGCCAGCTGAGAGGAGGGGGGCCAACCCACAGAGCTCAAGAGGTCCCAGAAAACCTTCAGTTTTACCCTTGCTTCTGGCCAGGACACTCTGGCAATGACCCCAGAAACCAGCCAAGGCTAGAGTTAGGACTGGCCCCAGAGATTCAGGGCCACTCACATCCTGCCCTTCAAAACCAACTGACAATCCCAGGAACTGGTAGTCCAGCTAACACCCCACACCCTGTCTCTGGCCACCCTTCCCCCCAAGCCCCGTGAGTGTGGCATCCTGACACGGAATCAAGTCACACGGGTAGGCAAAGGTCCGTCATTGGTTGTCCCTCCAACACTGATGGAGTTCCTACCTCTGCTAGTCTGTGTGCAGGAGGCTGGGGACACAGAGAGAGGATGCATTGCTCCCGGACACAGACACATCCCAGACCTTGTTGAGGAGTCAAGAATAGACCACACTCGGCTGCCCCCCACCATCACCGTGCCTTAAGCTAGGCCTCTTCTCTCTGCTTGCATAGGCACCTCTCATTCCCCACACACTGCTCTCCTAGCCTGTATCTCTTCCCTTCCACCCATCCTCTCCCCACCACCCCACCCCACCTAAAAGACTTATCTAAAATTCAGACGTAACCATGTCACTTCCCTGCCCAACACCCTTCAATGGCTTATAGGACAACGTCAAAATTGTCAAAATGGGCCTGTGTGATGTGACCCCAGCTGGCTAGTTCCAAGCCCACCTAACTGCTCCAAGCTCCCCCAGTCCCCACACATACCATGTTGTTTTGTGTTTGCCTATTCTGTCCTCTCTGCCTGAAATGAAAGGTACCCTTCCCCTTTCTGGTGTATTCCCAACTTCTCAAGATCCAGCTCCAATGTCACCTGCTGTGTGAAGCCCACCCTGACATAGCCCTGTCCCCCCGTCCACAGCAGAGTTTGTTGCTGTGTTCACACAACACAGAGCATTGTGGCTGAATGCTCAGACAGTGCTGGGTTTGCTGGTGGGTTCTGTCACCTAGAAGAGTGATCTTGAAGAAGCCACTTAACCCCTGTGAGTGTTTTCTTGTAAGTGAGATGGGATAAGAATTGCTCTGACCTCCACTGTGGTTGTGAGGCATGAATGGGGTGCTGCCCGCATCCTCTTAGCACCATGTGCCAAGCATTCAATGGATGGAGGCACTGTGCAAATGATGCTCTAACTGGGGTCCCTGCACATCTCTCTCACCAACTTGAGAACTCTATAAGGGCAGAGCTGGCTGGCACCCCAATGCCTCCCAGCATCTACCACAGAATCTAGCCTACATTGGGTGCTCAGGAACCCCAGTGCTGACTCAGCCACATGGTCAAGCCCCATCTCCTTTACTTGGTGGCCACAGCCACTTTTCCCTTAGCTCTCTGCACTTACTGGATAGTGCAAGAGAGGAAAACCGGACCCCTCCCTCTTCTATGCGCGGACATCACCTCTCCTGCCTGTTCTACCAGATCTTCCCAGGAGCCTGGGCTGGTCCACTATGGGTAGCACGTCCCCTGGACTCTTGGAGTGTGCAATGGGAGGCTGTATTAGTTATCTACTGCTGCATAACAAATGACCACAAACTTAATGGCTTAAAACAACACATGTTTATTACCTCACAGTTTCTGTGGACCAGGTGTCCAGGAACAGTTGGGCTGGGTCCTCTGCTTCAAGAGATCTCACCAGGCTGCAGTCAAGGTACAGGCCAGGGCTGAGGTCTCATCTGAAGGTTCAGCTGAGCAAGAACCACTTCCAAGCTCACGTGTTTGCTGGTGAGATTTAGTTCCTGTTGGATTGAGGGCCTCATCTCCTGGCTGGCTGTTTTCCAGAGGCTGTCCTCCATTCCTTGTCATGTGTGCCCCTCCATTAGGGCAGCTCACAACATGGCACCTTGTTTCCTCGAAGCGTGTAAACCAAAAAGGCAATAGAGAGCATTGGCTAGTAAGATAGAAGTGTTATATAACCTGATCCTGGAAGTGAAAGACCATCACCTTTGCCATATTCTACTGGTTAAAAGTCACAGGCCCCAACTACAGTTACAGGGAGAGGATTACAGAAGGGTGCAAATACTGGGACAGGGATCGCTGGGGCCGTCTTAGAGTCGGCCCTCAGAGAGGCTGAGGCAACTCCTTCCCTACAAAGGAATAGGAGTTGAGCAGGGCCTCAGTGGAGCCAGACCTCAAACGTCTTCAGGCCCAGATGGTGGCGGAAGTGTCTCTGAGCTGGGCAGGGGCCAATGGCAGGCTCCCCTAGGGCTTCTGCAAGACTGGGGCCATTCCCAGAGCTGGAGGTTGGGCTCCAAGGGCCTTCCTAGGCTGGGAATTGGAGAAAAAGGGCTGATGAGGGCTTCAGGCTTCCCTGGGGGTCCATCTGTGTGCTCCACCAGCATGCCAACCACTGTCTCCCCAAGGTCCAGGTCCCTCCTCAGTAAACAACCGAGCCCCAGGCACTCAGATGATTCCTTGCTGCCCCCGTCTCCTCTCATTTACACTCAGTAGCACCCCGAAGTGCCCTGGTGGGAAATGCAGCATCCTCTCACTTTGGGTCCTGAATGTCTTCTCCTAAAAGTCAGTTAAATCGAACTTACTGAGTTCCTACCACTTGCTAGGCACTGTACTAGACACCAAGAACACCACTCAACAGCCCCTTCCATCCAGGAATCTACCCAGGCAAGTAAACAGACCAGTTACCCATCTCACCATGTGCAGTGATACAGGCAAACTCGGGGCACTTGAGGAAGGCTCCCTGGAGGAGGTGGCATCTGAGATGAGTCTTAAATGAAGAGGAGTCAACCTGGTGGAGAAGGGGGGCACTCAAGGCAGAGAGTCTGGCATAGTCTGACATGGGTGGTGGGAGTAGGGGAGGAAGAGGTGGGGGATGTCTGCAGGAACTTGAGTTATTGGTGAAAAGCTGAGAGCCTGGGGATGTCCATAGGGGCGGTGGGGGGACATCACATAGTGGAGCTTGGGCTCTTCCTGCAGGTCTTGAGCAAAGTGTGACATGATCAGATGTGCAGGTCGAGGAAGGTCATTAGGGCTGTGAGGAGGATGAACTGGGAGCCCAGGGAGGAGCTGGTGCAATGTCAAGGTCAGAGATGGTGAGGACTGACCTCAGGCAGTGGCAAAGGATGGGGGAGAAGTGGGCAGATCAGAAGGCCATATAGGAGGGCAAATTATCAGGACTTGAGGATTGAATGGGAGGGTTATGGAGGAAGGCGGGGTGTAAGCCAATGCCTGTGTCTCCATATTGTGTGGTTCCATTCTCCAAGATCTAGAACATTGGTAGGAGATAGATTTGGAGGAAGATAATGACTCTGGTTTAGGGCTTCTGGGTTTGAGGCGCCTGTGGAGAGTCCAGTAGGGAGTCTGGAGGGCAGGAGAAGCAGACCATGTGCTCAGTGGGATAGCCCTCAAATGGGGCGACATCTTGACCATTTACTTCACCACAGGGATCAAAGCTACACGAAATCAAGAAACCTGGAATGGGAAGAGGATTTAAAGTCAAGTCCATCCTCCCATGGAACTCAGGAGTCCCTCCTGTGCCATCTGTGGTAGAGGGCACTCTACTTGCATTCCCGGTAGTGTGGGAGAGCTCCTTACAGAGGGACAGGTCCCTTCTTTCTCCAAAACTGAGAGCTGCCAGGAGGCAGGGAGTTAATGAAACCCCCTCGGCATCCCATTAATTGACTGCAAAACCCTGCTTCTAGACCACTCACTTAGCACTTGTAATTAATTGGGGCTTCTTGCCTGATCTGAGAGGTGGTTCGATACCCCCCTAGGGCAATGTTTTCTTAGCTGGTATCCTCCAGCTGGAGCTGTCTCTACACATTGGCCTCTCCATAGTGCCCTGGCTATGAATGCAGACTCCTGCCCTTCCTTCCTCTCTGTGTGAGCTCGGGCACAGCTCGAGCTGAGTAGTACCGGCACATGGTACTCCACTCCACTCCACTCCACTCCAAGCACAGAGCTGAGTAGTACCGGCACATGGTACAGGCTGAGTGGCTGGGGCTAGGGCTAACATTACCACCTCCTTGGACACCAGGTCCAGGGTATCCATCCTGTCCTGGGACAGGCCCAGTGGTCTCCAGCCACATTAACTCCCCGCTGCTCTCATAGTAAGAGGCATTTGGCATGACCTTGTCTACAGGAGGGTCAAGGCAGCCTACCTTAAAGTACGAGGGGGCGTGGGGAGGGAGCTTCCACTTACTAGGCCCCTGCTACATGCCATCCACAGGGCTGATTGCTTTAAAGGCACCACCTCTGCTCATCCTGACAGGAATCTCTGAGGTCAGGATTATGCCCATTTTACTCATGAGAACTCTGAGGCTCAGAAGTAGAGGCTTATAATGGGAATAGGCATAGGCTTTGGTTTTCAGACAAACATGGCTTTGAATCCTGATTCTTTCCGTCTGGTCTTGGGCAGATGGCTCAATTTGTCTGAACTTTGGTTTCCTTATCTTTAAAAATATATATATATATTGAGTATAATAATGCTTAACCCCACTACTACAACCAGGTGGTAATTCTGAGGGAATTAAATAAAATAATGTCTGTAGGTCCCCTGGCACAGTGCCTGGCATGTAGCAGGTACCTAAAAAGTGACAGCCATTACTACAAAATGCTACTACTACTATGGGCAGACTGATGAAGACAAATAAGAAGAGGAGGAGAGGAAAGGAGGGAGAAGACACGGAAAGGAGAAGGAGAAGAATTAATTCCATAAAAATCCTCAAGTCATCCAAAGAGTAAATTGGGAAGCCTGGATTTAAAACCAAATCTGTCTCATGTCTTTTCACTGTAACACAAGACAATCTAAGAGGCAAGGGTCACAAGTGAGAAGGGAGGCAGAAGGGAGTAACTGCCTTTTCCAGGAAGCTCTCTTCAGCTCAAAAGACACTTAGCAACATGGGTAATTTGCATAACAAATTACCCCAAACTTAATGGCTGAAAGCAATGAACATTTCTTTTCTCTCACAGTTTCTGTGGGTCAGTAATTCTGGAGTGGCTTGACTGGGTAGTTCTGGATTGAGGGCTCCAGTGAGACTGCAGCCAAGATGTCAGCTGGGGCTGCAGTCTCATTTGAAGTCTTGACTGGGGCTGGAAGGGCCACCTCCAAGACGGCTCAGTCACATTGCTGGCAAGCTGGTGCTGGCTGCTGGCAGGAGGCTCCCTTTCCAGGCGGACCTCTCCTGAGGGCTTCTTGAGTGTCTTCACCATACGGCAGCTAGCCTCCCCCAGAGTGAGTAATCCACGAGAGCAAGGTGGAAGCTACGACATCTTTCATGACCTAGCCTCAGAAGTCACCCACCGTCACTTCTTCAACATTCTGTTGGTCACACAAACTAGCTCTGATTCAATGTGGGAGGACACTACACGGGACATGGGTACCAGGAGGAAAGATCATTGGAGGTTGGGGTGGGGGGGGTCGGTGTGTGCATCTTGAAGGATGCCTACTTCACAATGCACACCTCAGCCCACCTTCAGCCGCCAGTCAACTAACACTCCTTCATTTACCCATCCACTCAGCAAACTCTTCCCAAGGGCCTCCCCATGGTCAAACACTGGGCTAGGCACTGCTTTTCCAACCTGAATCTGTCATGGTCACTGGAGCTCAGAGTCCAGACACACACCAACACACAGCAAAGCCCTGTGAACAAACATTTGGATTTTTCCCTTCAGTCCTGGTTTCAAGCCTGGCTTGTAATGTTGAAATCATTTGACCTTGAGCACCTTATTTTACCCCTCAGGGCTTCCATACAAAAAGATAATAATATCTGCACTGCCCAGCAATTGCAACAAATGTATTAAAATACCCAGCACATAACAAATTCTCAATAAATGATGACTCATACTTCCAATATTATTACTTTAAATAAATGGAGATTGCACTCCCAGATCTGGACAGCAGCCCCATCTAGGCTTCCCCTGCGCCCCCCCCAAGAGAAGATTGGGCTCTTAGATCCCAAGGCTGCCCCCTGAGTCCCGCCTGTCACCTCCTCCCAAAGGCCTAGCAGAGCCCTGCTGTGGCTCTGACAGCCAGAGGCTCCCTGGTGCCAGCCCTAATCAGAAGCTCCAGCCGAGACCTCAAATTGATTTGCCATCATTTAGCTGGGAAGCGAGAGCTCTTCTTGACTCGCAGCCAAAATCCATTCTGTGATAGCAAAGTAATCACCTACATGGCGGTGTCGGGAGACTGTGATAGAGATCTAGGACAAAAAGTCTCCATCCTACCCCCCAGAACCCGAGCCTCACTGCAGCTCGTCCCCGGTCCCCCTCCCTCCTCCTGCCTGTGTGCGGGCTGCTGTGTGTGTCCTCACAAGGAGGCATGTGCCCCCCGCCCCACCCCCTCACATACACACACCCGCACTGCATGTGGTCTAACGCAGCGAGTGGCTCTCAAATTTTGCAGAAAGTGCAACTACCTGGGGATCCTTAAAAAAATGCCGGTGCCTGGCTCAGTCCTCCAGACATTCTGATCCAATCGGTAAGGGGTGCACCCTGGGCACTGGGGTCCTTATAAGTTCTCCTGGTGGTTCTAATGGACAGCAGAGTTGGGGGAACTGCTAGTCTCATGCACACAGCAGTGGCTTCACCTAGATGCACGTCCCTCCACATTCATTCAGTCACTCGCCAGTTGTTTATTGAGCACCTACAATGTGCCAGGCACTGTTCTAGCAGCTGGAGACGCCACAAGGGACAAAGTTACGGCCCTCATGGAGTTGACATTCTGGTCAAAGAGGCAGATAAGAAACAAAAGAATAAGGAAAATACATAATATGCTAGATGAGAATAAAAATGCTTGAAAGGTGACATGTGGCCAACGTCACCTTTGTATGACACCTGGGTCATCCACACACAAGCTTATAGCAGCTACCCTGTCTACTGCTGACCAGCTTCTGAACGTCAGCCAAACCCAGACTGAGTCTCCACCTCAGCTATAAATGACCCCAACGCTCACAACGACCCCAACCCTGGCCACACACTAAGCCCTGACACCAGACACAGGGTGAGGTTTAACCCCAGTGGCAGACAAGCCCTAAATCTTAGTAGTCCCTGGCCATTTGCTCAGGCCCCCAATTCTCCCATGAACCCAGTACTTCATGTGGAAAATTAAGCCTCTCTAGCCCAAACTTAGCCCTACTCTCCGAAACTTTCCCTACGCCCCACCGGGTTTTCTAAGGATTCTTACTACTAGAATCTAGAGGCACAAGAAAACAGATGGACTAAACAGATGGGAAAGGCCCCCGAGTGGTAAGCTTGTTGATGCTGGAAGGTCCCTTAGAGAGCATCCCACCTCACCCCCTCATTCTACAGTCAGGCCCAGAGAAGTTAATAAGTAACTCGCTCAAGGTCACACAGTGAGTCCACAGCAGAACCAGAATGGGAACCCAGGCCTCCCCTCAATCCAGTGCTCTCTCTGTCCTCCCTCCCTCAGAGAGAGTAGGGAGCATCACTCATCTGGTAAAACAGCTCCCAGAATTTCCTTTGGGAACCCACTTTTCCCCTGTTCTCTACCCAGGGTTTTGGTCAAATCCAACCCACGCAGTACCAAGTATTCCCATGGCCCTGTGGTCAGATGTGGGCTAGACTCAGGAGCCAGGCGAGGCAAGGCTGAGACCCGGCAGCTTCTCTGGTACACTTGAACCTGGGGACTATGGGGCGGGAGTGGCTGCTGCCATGTGGTCATCTCACGTGGGCTGAGGACTAAGCCAACCTGGGACGGAGAGGAAATTTGACAGATGAAGAGAAATGGAGCTGCAGGGACATCCTCTGACCCCCTACCAAGCCATACCTAGAGGAATTCCTACCTATGCTTCTTTTTTAGCTTCATGAGTCAATAAATCCCCCTTGCACTTAAAACCAGTTTGGGTTGGGGTTCTGTTACTTGCAAGCCTGACCACTACAGACAGGAATCCCTTTCTGGCTCTCCCAGCAACTCTCTTGCCTGCATCAAAGCACCTGCTTTCTGACCCCACCTGCCCTTTGCTCTTGGTGTCCCCAACTCTTAGAGCTCCACAGAGCATGGTCCCTAAATGCACATGGTACTGCTTCTCCCTTCCTCCACATTGTGAGGGGCAGAACAGTGTCCCCCCAACAAAGATGTCCACATCCTAATCTCTGGAACCTGTGAATATGTTGTTACTTTAGACAGCAAAGAGGAATTAATCCTGCAGATGAAATTAAGCTTGCTGATCACCTGACTTGAAGATGGGAGATAATCCTGGATTATCCAGTTGGGCTCAATGTAACCACCAGGGTCCTTAAAGAAGAGGGAGGCAGAAGGGAGAACCAGAGACATAGCAGCATGAGAAAGACTCAGCCTAACATTACTGGCTTTGAAGGTGAAGAAAGCGACCACAAGCCAAGGAAAGCGGAAAAGGTCCCAGAAGCTGGGAAAGGCGAAGAAATGGATTCTCCCCTAGGGCCTCCAGAAGGAACCTAGCCCTGTCCACATTTTGATGTTGGCCCAGCGAGACTGAGCCCCATTGGATTTCTGATCTCCAGAATTGTAGGAGAATAAATGTGTGTTGGTCAAGCCGCTAAGTTTGGGGTGATAGGAAACTAATACACACATCAAAGGACCCTGATGTTGCATTAGAGAGATTGGTCAACATTCCATGTCTTCCTGTAGCCCTGGTTGAGCATTTACCATATGCCTGACTCTAAGCTGGATGCTGGGAACAGCAAGACCAACCAGACACTTGACCCCAGCCTTCCAGGCCCCCGCAGCCAGCATGGGGATGGGGGACAGATCTGTAGTCAACTCTGATGGGCAGTGCTAAATGCCATGACGAAGAAGTGTGTGGGATGCTACGAGACCCCACAGTAGAGGCACCTAAACCTGCCGAAGATGGAGAGAAGGGACATGCTCAGGGAGTGTTTCCTGGAGGAGTCAAAAGCTTAGCAGGAAAAGACATTCCTGGCAGAGAGAACAGCAGAATCAAAGGCTCAGAGTGTGAGGAAACATGGCACATTGTGGGACCTGGAGCATTCAAAGGGTTGGAGGGGTATGGAAGCAGAGGCTGCACTAGGGGCTGGGCCATATAGAGCCCAGAATACCAGGATGAATATAGACTTCATCCACAAGTGTGGGGAGCCACTGAGAATTTTAAGCAGGAGAGAGATATGGACAGGTGGCATGGAGGGTCAACCAGAGAGGCTCAGAGACCAACATGGACACTCCAGGAAAGAAGGAAGGGTGTGTGAACTAGGGCATGGCCATGGAGAAGGGAGCAGAGAAGGAGACACTGGAGAGCTAATGAAGAATGGAACAGGCCATGTGTGGCTTGCTGATGGCAGGTCCAGGAAGGAATGGAGTTGAGAATGACTCTGCATTTCCTTTTCTCCTCTAGTGGGAGCCCTTCTCCAAGATGGGGTGCCACAGAGGCAGAGCAGACTTGAAAGGGTTGATGAGAAGAGATAGAGTCAGTGGAACCTGGAAGTAGCCCCAGGAGATGTCCAGGAGGCAGCTGCTCAGCAGAGTCTGAGGTGGCAGGGGGGAGGGGGGGAGGGGGGGAGGGGGACATTTGGGTCAGCACAGATGAACTTCAAGGCCCTACAAGCCAACAGCCCAAGGGCATGGTGGGAAGGGAGAAGAGCAGAGGCCTGGGCAACTCAGTCACTTAACAGATTTCTCTACAATATGGGAGCAGGAAGACGTCTCAAGACTACAAAGAGAATTGGCGGGATACTCAGAGACAGGTGGGACAGGGACTGAGAGTCCAGTGGACACTACAGCCCCCAGCCCAGGAGCCCCCAGGATGGCAGTGCACCTTGGAGGGTCCTAGGGTCCAGATCTGGGGTCAATCCACCTCCCGGCCCGCATCCAAAGATGCTTAGGACACCATCCCTGCTGCCAAGGAAGTGCTGGTACCATGGTGACAGGTTTAGAGCCTGGAGAACCCCCAACCTCAGCCTTCCCCTCATATAATGAGAAGAAGGGGTTCCCTGGTCTGGACGGAGGCAGAGGCAACCTCATCCCACCTCCCGCATCTCCCATGGATGCTTTCTTCCCGCCTCCGCCAAGCTCGCCATCTTAGCCAGCATTTGATAATGGGCTGCCAAGTCCCCTGGGGACAGACTAATGACGCTGCCTCCTGCCTCCTCCCTGGCCTGAGGCTCTGAGCCCCAGCCTACTCCCACCCCTCCTGTCAAACCTCCCACTTCCCCATTGAAGCACTCAGGCCTAGGGGTCTCCATCTGGCCCCCGAATTGCCAGGCCTTTGATGACAAAGGGAGCTCCAGGCTCCGGGGAGAGGCCTCAAAATGAGGAAACTGTCTGGGGCAGGGGATCCTGGAGCCAGAAAGTCCCTGCCTCATGCTTGAGTGTCCTCAGAATATTTGCTGCGTGGCTGCAGGAAACAGGCAGCAGAGCCCACCTGCCACGTTTCTGGGGGCATTGGGCTATAAATGGGTCTTTGGCCCCCAGCACCTAAGGAGTCCCAGCCTGGAAGAGCCAGGGCTTGGACATTAAATGGATGTCTCTGCCTCCCAGTGTGTGACCTTGGGAGAAGCTTCCTAACTTCTTGGAGCCTTGGATCTCTCGTACGTAACATGGGGACAATGATACCCCTCTACGCAGGACGGATGGAAGGAGGTCATATATGTAAAATACTTGACACAGGGCCTGGGGCACAGAATGTTTGCAATAAATTATATGCCAGAATGTTTCAAATTGCACTCTGTATCAAGGACAGGTGTCCAATCAGGATGTGGCTGTTGCCCTGGAAACATAGATTTCTCTGTACAAAGGGTCAGTGGAGGCTGCGGGACTGGACTCCCCTCTCTGGCTCTCCCTAGGCTGGTTCCCCTCCCTCTAGAGGTTGGTACTAATTCGGAAAACCCTTTTCCTCCTCTTGCTTAATCACTGCAAATCCCTGGAGGGCTTCATCAGGCGGAGTCGATGGTTGGGTCCATAGGTCATAGAAGCTCAGATCCTTCCATTCAGCCTCCTTACTCCAAACTATAATCCGGACAGTGTGGGGAGGAAATAGAATGCTACCCACCCCATCCACGGGGCTGACTGTGACCTTGCCATTACACTAGCAAGGGCTATGGTACCCCCAGGTGTGCTGCCGGGACCCTGATTACCTTCCCTAAAGGACTTCAAGGGCTTTCCTGACCACCCAACTTCCCTTAGTCTGGGTCATACGAGACCCATGGACAGGTCTGTCTCCACAAACCGGTCTGTGAGCTCCCCTGGGGTTCTGTGAGGAATTCCCACTAAGTTTGCCTGCAAGTCATCTCCCCTTCCTCTGGGTGCAGGACCCCAGTGTTACTTTGGAGAACCACTCCTCCTGCTCTCTCAGCTCCCGGAGTTCTGGATGCCCAGGTCTGATCTGCGAGAGGGCCACACCCTCTGGCCATTTGATTGGTTCAGCGGTGGTCCTGTGATCCGGGTCTGACCAGTGAAAGGACCCCATTCCCCTAGGCACAGTGATGGACTTGGCAATGGCCTGTGACCCAGGTCTGACCAGTGAGAACCCTACCTGGGGCTTTACCTGGAACCACCAGGAAAGAAGCTCCATCTCTGCCGTGCTGTGGCTGAGCTGGCCCAGTACGAGCCTTGAGCTGCCAGCAGCCATTTACCACCTATTGAGGAAAACCTACCTGGGAGGGCAGCTCACATAGAGGAGCTCAGAGCTGAGCTATGGTGAGAGACACTGGTTCGAGCCCTTAAGGCAGTCTCCTTTCCTTCAGAGAGCAAGGCCGCCCCACATCCCACAGCAACCAAACTTATAAACTCTGAGCTGCAACGTGAATGAGTCTTGGGAGTGACAGCACTCACATTTTGAAATGAGCATTGACCATCAGGCTCAGAGTCAGACAGAACTGGGTGTGGGACCCAGCTCTGCATTCCTGCGTGCTTAACCTCGGGTAGGCCACATCTTCTGTATGAGAGGCAGTTGTATTCTTTTTGAAATGGAGTTAATACCTGAAGGCAAGCCAGGAGACCCCATGCTATTTCTTTGGTTAGAATGTACTATGTCCACCTTGTGAACTCCTACTTAGCCTTCAAAACCCCACTTATTGTCACCTCCAAGCAATCTTATCATTCCCTCCACTCTGCCCGCACAGAGATAATACGTATTGAGTGCTTACTATATGCCATGCATTGTGCTGTTGCATGTAACCTGCACAATAATCCTAAAAGATGGGGACTAAAATATCCCTATTTTGCAAATAAGACATCAGAAACTCAGAGTTTAATTAACTTACCCATGATCATACCCTCCATTCTGGTTGTAGCATTGTCCAGTTTGCTTCATTCTATTCTCCTCTCCCCACCCCCAACAAGACTCTGAACTCCTGGACCTTGTACATCCCTGCATCCCTATCCACTCACCCCAGAGCCTCTACACCAGACGGAAACATCCACGCCCATGCTGACCACCAAGAAAAACTCCTATTTATCTAGCCATTTTTCTCCCAACCTGCTTGGCCCTGACATTCACTGAGTGTTCCCAGGACAGACTGAGGAGAGTGAACGCTAATGTCCCAGGGGCCCACTGGGTATGTAAAGAAGAAAGCTGGTGGCAGGGAGACTTCAGTTAATGGAGAACCGGCCCCTCTGGGTGGCCAGCGTCTCTCTACAGATTTGGAAATATCTGCTGGATACATCATTAAGTGATCTAAAGCAAAGGCAGGACCTATTATAAATGAGAGTTGAAAGAATATCTGATTCTTATTGTATGTATTCCTTTAACAAAACTGGAAGGATACCCAAGAATCTAATACGAGGGTTTATTTGTCGTGAGGGGTTGAGAACAGAGTGGATGGTGACAGGTGTGGGAGTTTAGACTTTTCATTCTATTCTGTTTTGTACTGTTTTGATTTCGGAACTCTAAGAATGTATTGTCTATTTAAAATAAACAAATAAAAAATGTTAAATATCAAAAGAGGATAGCCCCACTCATCTCCAGCTGACTGTTGCCACGCAAAGATGTAGGCCCTGCATTACTGGAGTTTGCAATTATTCAGAAGAAAACAGAATACAGGAGTTTAATGTGAAATAGCCCCATTTTTAAATGTTGGTGATTACTGTATTTCATCAATACAGCACATATTTTCACGTGGTAAAATCGCTGAAGTTGGGGTTCATCTTGCAATTGCTGGTGTGTCAGCATTCTTGAGCTTTTCTTCCTTAATGGCACATAAAACAGAAGCACACCTTGCAATCAGTGTTATAGTACGTTGGATGAAATAATACAGTAATGGTAACGTAAATACATGTTTTAAAATATTTACCAGCCAAAGAGAGCATACCCGAGGACCAGATAGGCTCGGGGCCCCTGAGCCATCCAGTTCTGTGCTACCTTGTCCCGCGAACACAGTGGGGCTGGCTCCTCGGCCACCCCTGGCCTCTCACTGGAGAGGGGCCATCAGCCACCCCCACCGGGGCTCAGCACTGGGGCTAGGAAAAGCAGATGCTAAAAAATGTGTCCTGAATAGGATGCCAGACTGTCAGAAAGAATGATTTAGAGACAAATTGGAGTTGGAGGTGGGCTCTCAATCCACCCGCATTCGACCTCAGTCCCTGGATCCAGCCTGACATTTCCCAGAATCACGGCGGGTGGGCCAGGCAGCCACACACGTTTCCCATGTGAGACACATTCTTGGACTCAGCACATGCCCCTACATAAGCAAGACCAGTCTGATGCCCTTCATCCTCTAGATAGAATGAAAAAGATCTTCCCAGGTGCAGAGGGCATGGATACCTGTTTGTGTTTGTGTTTTTGTTTTTAACTAGCATCTCCCTTTTATTTTGCTCACAGTTTCTCAGTTTTCCTTTGGGAAACCTCCTCTCCCCAACTTCCCACCGAGAGGGGCTGGCCTCATCCCCCTAGCTCTAGGGATGGGCACATGACCCAGGCCTGGCCAATGAGTGTCAGCTCTGGGATTTACCCTAGAACTATTCATCAGTGGGTGGGATGGGGGTGTGTGTTTGACTGCCAATGTTGCTGAACTGGCAGGATGTGGGCCTGGAGCTGTTGGGGGCCATCTGTAGCTCCACACAAGGCCAGACTGCCTCAGACTGAAGCCAACGCAGAGGAAATCAGGACTTTGAGATGGAGAGACAGGTATGTGAGTGTGGAGAGAGAGATTAAGACCCATCCTGATAACATCCTTTGAGCTCCTGGATCCATCCATTCCTGAAGTCTATGCCATCTTCCTAATTATGTGAACAGTGCATTTCTTTTATTACTTAAATTATTTTGAGTTGAAGTTTTATCATTTGTAGATATCCTCAAATATCCACCTGTAAGGTATGGGGTATTTTACGGAGTCCTTATCAATTAGCCAAACACCAGCTAAGGACTTTTTCATCTTTATTTTACAAATAAGTGAACTCCTTGGGGTGGATACTGTGATACACCACTCAGGTACCCCTTTAAGAATAAAGGACCTATTACCCCAGCTGCAGAAAGTGCTACCATCAGATACCTTCAGCTATCAGCACCTTCAGGGATTGCCTCAGGAGAAGAGGATCTTCTCACCTAAGGCGACACCCTGTTCCCAGGGCTTCCCACATCCAGTGACTGACCAACACGGGGATGTAAAAGTCAGGCCGTTTTGCCCCAACTCAAGACAGCTCTAAAGGTCTTCAGCACATACCACCTACAGAATTCACCCCAGGGTCAGCTGAGGCCTCGATTGGCAGAGTAGGGGAACCCGACTTCCCTCTCTGCCCAATCCTGCTTCTGTCCCTTCCCTTCCGCAGGTGTTGATTCTAAGAATAATTCTAATTAAATATCCTACATACTGAATTCTGTCACAGAATCTGCTTTTGGAGAGCCCAACTTGTTACACACAGTTGGTACCAGAAGTGGGTCAGGAAAGCAGACACTGGGATGAGAGTTCAGAGCTGAATCACCTGCTACCCAGCTGGCAGTGCCAACCCGCCTCACAGATAGCCCCCGGCCTGGGTGATAAATTAAGATGGCAGCCTGGGAAAGAGAACTCATTAACTGGTGTGATACATTTGAGAAATATGGTGGAAACAGTAATTATCAGGACAATTGAAATGGGTGGCTGTTAAACCCAATTGATCTGGAAAAAGATAACAAAGAGCAGAGTGTGGTTAATCAGCAGTTAAAAGCTAAATGGGAGTGTATATACGTCCATGCCACTCTCTCACTTTGTCACAGCTTACCCTTCCCCCTCCCCATATCCTCAAGTCCATTCTCTAGTAGGTCTGTGTCTTTATTCCCGTCTTACCCCTAGGTTCTTCATCTTTTTTTTTTTTCCTTAGATTCCATATATACACTACCAAACGTAAAATAGATAGCTAGTGAGAAGCAGCCGCATAGCACAGGGAGATCAGCTCGGTGCTTTGTGACCACCTAGAGGGGTGAGATAGGGAGGGTGGGAGGGAGGGAGATGGAAGAGGGAGGGGATATGGGGACATATGTATACGTATAGCTGATGCACTTTGTTATAAAGCAGAAACTAACACACCATTGTAAAGCAATTATACTCCAATAAAGACGTTAAAAAAAAAAAAAAAGCTAAATGGGAAAGCCAGAGGCCCTTCCACTGGCATTTAGAAAGACTGTCATCTCCCTCCACAGCAGAACAGAGAAAGTGAAAACTTATTCCAGGTTCCGAAGAATGTTTGACTTCAGCCAAGGTAGGTCTGCTATGCCAAGGCCAGAGCCCCAGTTAGGAAAGAGTAGAGCCGTGACACATGGGATGGGGACATCTGAACTGATTCTTCAGATTCCCCTGAACCCTCTAAGCCTGCAGAGGGCTTGCCCCTACCACCCACTCCCATCCAGCACCCCACTGGGGGCTAGCACTTCCTCCTTGCTCAAAGACTGCAGAGGCCACGTCCGCACTCAGGATCCGCCCCACTTCTCCTGCTGCCATTGGGCCAGTAATTCAGGTTAAGTCGCAACAGAAACTAGCCCTGGGCATGTTGGGCCTGATATGGAAAGATGGGCATTATACCCCAAAGGGGGAGCAGCATGGGACTGGATTTGGACAGAGGGTGTTTGATCAAGAGGGTCAGATCATAAGGTTGGATAAAGGGAGTGTTTATCAATTTGGGAGCCCTCTCCCAGGATGCAGGATTCAATACCCTCACAAGTACCCCAGGAGATGACACACACTCACCACTGCGATGGCTCCTAGAAGTAGTGGCCCACATGAAATGAGAAGTACCATGGCAGATGGGGGAAGAAGGGATTGAAAGGCTCAGAGAAGTGGGCACGCCAGAGGAGACGTACTATGTAAGACTGGAAACCCTGCCCCACCTCCAGAGGCTGGTGTTACACGGGGTACCCAGAGGACACACTGCTCAGCCAGGTTGTGAGGAGTGTGCTGGTGAGAGGCCCCCTGCATCACTTGGAAGTTCAATGATGGCTCTTCCGTGTAGGCTGGGGCTGGTGATGGGAGATGCTGTTACATAACTGGGCTTGCTCACAGTGATGGGGATGATAGGAACCTGCAGAAACAGAAGCTGTCCAAAAGCAGGAAGAGGCAATTTTGTGAGGAGTGGTAAGGTAGAGAGGCAGACAGGGGAGTCTGGCCTGCAGAGAGTTATGGCGTTACTAAAACACGGCATCCCTAGGGCAACACAGATGGGCAGCCAACAAGGGTACATCTGCAACTTCAAAAAACATCAGGGATGGGTGGTCAGGAGGCTGACAATAGTCACCCCAATAAAAAATAATAATCCATTCCCCAGTTTCACACCTGAGCAGATTTTTGGACCTGGAACTTATTAGCTGAAAGAAAGCCCATGTCCCCAGGAGGAAGGACCCCAATCCTTCCCCAAAGTTACTCAGATAACTGAATGCTGGGGAAAAGGTTTACCCAAGCATTTCTAGGACAGTTGGACACAGAACTGAAATTCACACTGATACCTGGGAAACGAAGCATCATCACGCTCCCTACTAAGGTGGTCAGGTGATAAAGGAGTTCTAGCCCAGGACCAGCTCACAACGGTTCCAACTGCATCCCCCCACTGTGGTCTCCAAATGCAAAATTAGAACAGACATATTTAGTAATCGGCACACACCCCCTTCTTACCCTATGAGGTAAGAGCTGTCATGATGGGAAGGATGAGTGGGGGCTCTGAAACTGCCCCTTCTGGCTAAAATAGTAAATCAAAAATAGCATCTCATCCCCAGGGGATGACAAAGATTAGTGCCATTCAAAAAGATCTAAAGGATGCAGGGTGGTAATTCTTATCTTCATTCCACGTAACTCACCAGTCTGGCCCCCATGGAAACTGTAGAGTACCAGAAATGCAAGAAGTGGCATTCCCAATTGCAGGTGCCTTGCCAGGTGTGACGCGGCTGCTAGAGCAGATTCATATGAACTCGGGTACGTGTTATGAAGCCATTCATTTGCTAAATGCATTCTCTTCTACCCCAGTCAAGAAACAGAGTCAGAAAGAGTACACGTTTACAAGGAACAGATGACAATATACATTCACTACTTTCACCAGGGCTCTGTCCTGGTGGTCAAAGGAGGTCAGGACCATTCAGCCACGCTGCAGAATGTCACGTTGATCCGTTACTCAGACCATATCACGCTGAGCGGGCTGATGGACAAGAAGTGCCGGCATACTGGAGGCCAGAGGGTGAGAACGAAAACTAATACAGGTCCAGGGGCCCACCACATCAGTAAACTTTCTGGGAATCTAGTGGCCTGGTAAATACTGGGGTATACCTCCACGATAAAGACAAATGATTTCACCTTTCACCTCCCATCATAAAGAAGAAAATACAACGCCTGATGGATGGGTCTGGAGGCAACAGCATATTCCATTAGCTGGGACTACTGCTGCCATCCTATATGCCAGTGACATGGCCCACAGCAAGAAAGTACTTCACAAAATGTTCCAGCTGCTGGTATCATCAGCCTTATTGCTTGGGCCATCCAACTTAGCATATAGGAAAGGCTGCCCCACGAAGTATGGCAACCTCCAAGGAGAGAACCACAGTGGAGACCCTGGGGACTTTTAAGCAAGTGTATAATTTACAGCAAAGAATTATACACCTTTTGAAAAAAAAGGTCATGGTGTGCTCCCGAAAAACAGGGCACCCAATCACGAGACACCAAGCGATCATGTGGCCAGAGCTGCCCC
Organism: Lagenorhynchus albirostris; assembly: GCF_949774975.1. Lineage (NCBI taxonomy): Eukaryota > Metazoa > Chordata > Mammalia > Artiodactyla > Delphinidae > Lagenorhynchus > Lagenorhynchus albirostris. Next base: position 150,586,136 of record NC_083097.1, read on the forward strand.
TCATGAGCTGGGTCTGTCAGACCCACCAACTCAGAAAGTGGGCACATAATGAACTGAACGTGAGCAGGATATGAGTTCACAGCACGCTACACAGCAGGTAGAAAGACCCCTGTTGCCCACCACGATTGCACCAGCACCCTCCGCTCGTATAAACCGCCACATCAGGGATCTTGTGCCACCAGCTGAAGAGGAGGACAAAACCCGAGATTGGTTAGGTCAGTATGTGGCAAATGACTACATCCCTCCACCATGGAAAGACCAGGAATAGAGATACGTTTCAGGCATAGACTTGTCTTTCCCGCCCACGGCTCTCTACCCAAGCAAGGGCTTATGAAATATTTGATCCAGTGGCACGTGAACCCACGTAACATTACATCAGACCAAACAACCCACCTGAAGAGCGATGACCTGGGAGTTGTGGGAGTGGGCCGGCCCACGACCACGGGATCCACAGATAACATCACACACACCACCACCCACGAGCTGCGGCCAGATGGAGCGGTGTAACAGGGTGGAGCTGAGAAGCAGTGGAAAAGCCAACTCAGAGACAATACTTCACGAGGCTTTGGCACCATCCTCCGAGATGCAGTTATCACTTTAAATCAGATCCCTTGTATAATACTGCGTCCCCTGTGGGTAGGACACATGGGTCTAAGAACCAAGGGGTGGAGGCCAAAGAGGCCCTGCTTCCCATCACTCCCAGTGACCCACTTAGGGAATCTGTGCTCTCCATCCCTTAGCTCTGGATTCTGTGGGTTTAGACACCCTCCTTTCCAAAGGGAGGACACTTCTGCCCGTGGACACAGCGAGAGTCCCTTAAACTGTAAGCTACAGCTGCTTCTTTGGCGCTTCAGGGTCCTTGCGTCAGGGGACCAGCAAGCAGGAAGAGGAGTCTCCAACCTGGCCAGAGCGACTGACCTTGGTCATCAGAAGGCCGTCACATTTGGGGACAAGGAAGAATATGTTGACACCTAGGTGGTCCCCTTGGTGCTTCCTTGTTCATTTGGACAGTAGATTGACAGGTGCAGCCACCCCAGCCTGCAAAGAGCAGGGTGACCAGGGTCTCAGTCCCTGCAGAGATGAGACCTGACGGTGAGGGTTAGTGGGGGGGGGGCTGCTGAGGAGTGTCGGTTGCAGCCCTGAGACCACAAAAGCTTCAACGAGGGAGCTGTAGTTCATCTACTAGCCTCTCCCTTCAAATTCCCCCCCGAGGAGCATCTCCCAGAAGTGGTCCAGGACTGGCCTGCAGCGGGCTCTTTCAGGTACCTCCGAGGTCTCCCTGCAGGGACAGAGGACTTATCACCCAGCAGCGGGCGGCCACTGGCAGATGGTTGTCAGCCCCTCCCACTTCATTCCCGGGGTGGGGGGGACCTACACGCAATGACCGATCGACACACAGGTGCAAAGGCCCAGGACTTTTGCCTCAACTCAGGACCCCTGAAACGCCATCCTGTCCTCAGAACTCCCTGCATGGCCCTCTGAGCTTCCATTGAGATGGTATCATAGGTCGGCATCCCCTTTTGCCCACTCCTGTGTCTGTCCTCCCTTCCAAAGACATTGATCTCAAGAGCGTTGCCTAACAACCCCCCTGCGTGCTGCATCACAGAGACCAGCCCAAGGTCATTCCCTGAGCTCGAGCGGCAGAGACACACGGCAGGACTGCTGTCCTGGCCCAAAGCCGGTGCCCCTTCCTCTAGAGCATCGGGTCTCTTTTACCCAGAGACCCAAAAAGTCCACATGTGCAGCAGCCAGAAGGGGAGACACCGAGCAGGCCTCTTCATGGAATTCACAGCATCCAGATTTGGGCTCCATACTAGGAATGTCAGTCTGATTACCTAAGCTGCTGCATGGTGACTGGTGGTATTGCTGAGTCCCACTCAGGGGGTGGGGGCAGGCAGACGTTCAGGCTCAGTTTCCTCAACTCCAGTAAGGATACACCATCAATATTGTGGAGCTTCCAGGTTTGCACGGCTCCTGAGGAACTAATTAGCCTTGCTGCTGATGCAACAGGAATTCACAGCGGGCAACTGGCCTGCGGAGGGGAGGAGAGGCTAGAACATCTCGTTTTGACAAATGGCTTTTGTTTACCCAGGACTGGCAAACAAATGCTTCAAGACATGGTTAATCACCTAAAAATAACAGCACACATGTTCCCTCTGAGGAGTGTTCCTTGCTAACAAGCACAGGGGCCATGGGGTGTTGGGGAGGGGGGAGGTTCTGTGCTCCCCTTCCTGCCCCCCACAGCCCTGTGAGAGCACCCCAAGGCTCTGGACACACATCTTCCTACGCCCCACATCCAGCCTGCCACCCCGCCCCTTCAGTCCCAACAAGCCAGCCCTCCCTTCTGCAGCCCCGGCCCTGGCCCCCAGCTGCTCTCCTGGGTCAGGCCTCACCACTTCTTGCCAGGATTGGCACCCCAGTCTCCTCACTGCCCTCGGCCCCACTCTGTCCAGCTCTGTCCTGCCCCGAAGGGGCCACCCGCTGTAACACACAGGTCTGACCACAGTGATCTCCTGATTAGAACCCTCCCTGGCTTCCGGTCCTCAAGACCATGCCAACCTCATTTTCCCCAACTTGGCCCAGCCATCAGTGCTCAACTCCCCCCGGTGCCCCGAGCACACCCCAGACTCTCACGCCTCCAGGCCTTTGCAGATGCCTGTTGTAGGGTCGCTTCTGTCTACAGTACGCCTCAGTGATTTCAGTCAAGGGCATGGCCTTGAATGACACCTATGCTGGTGACAAATGAATGGCATCTTCTCCTACATGCCACGCCCATGAGTCCAACCTCTTAACTCGATGTCTCATCTTGGTTGTCAAGTAGGCGTCTCAACAATGTGTCCAAACATACACACACACTCACACATATGCACACAAGTGCACACTCATGCATGCACAAACACACATGCACACACATGCACCCACCTTCCTCCTGCTATCATCTCAATGTTTCCAGTTGCTCAGGCCAAGAGCCCTGGGGTCCCCCTTGACTCCTCTCCTCCTCTCCCATCCCCCAACCAACCCATCAGCAAATGGGCCAGCTCCATCTTCCAAACCCATCCGGACTCACCCTCAGCAGCTCCACACTGCCGTCCCATCTCACCTTCGACAGGTCCCCTGGCTTCTACACCTGTCCACCTCAGTCTGGTCACAACATAACCCCCAGGGTATCCTTTTAAAACTGGCCACGTCCTGTCCCTTCTCTGTTCTAAACGTTCCCGCGGGTTCCATCTCAGAGTCAATCTAAAGTCTTACAGTGGCCCACAGTAAGGGTGGCCAAATTTAGCAAAAAAAACATACAGGGGCTTCCCTGGTGGCGCAGTGGTTGAGAGTCCGCCTGCTGATGCAGGGGACACGGGTTCGTGCTCCGGTCCGGGAAGATCCCACATGCCGCAGAGCGGCTGGGCCCGTGAGCCATGGCCGCTGAGCCTGCGCATTCGGAGCCTGTGCTCCGCAATGGGAGAGGCCACAGCAGTGAGAGGCCCGCGTACCGCAAAAAAAAAAAACCATACAGGACACGCAGTTAAATATGAATTTCAGAGAAAGGCAAAATTTTCCTGGGACATACTTACATTAAAAAATTATTGGGACTGCCCTGGTGGTGCAGTTGATAAGAATCTGCCTGCCAATGCAGGGGACACAGGTTCGATCCCTAGTTCTGGAAGATCCCACATGCCGCGGAGCAACTAAGCCCACGTGCCACAGCTACTGAGCCTGCGCTCTACAGCCCGTGCTCCACAACAAGAGAAGCCACCACAATGAGAGGCCCACGCACCGCAATAAAGAGTAGCCCCCGCTCGCTGCAACTAGAGAAAGCCCACGCGCAGCAACAAAGACCCAAGGCAGCCAAAAAAAACTTTTGTAATTATTTATTGTTTATCTGAAATTCAAATTTAACTGGGTGTCCTGTATTTTTCCAGCAGCCAGACATAAAGGCCCGGGATGATCTGAGCCCACCTCCATGCCCCTCCGCCACCCTCCCCCTTCCCCCCCTGCATCACCCCCACCCTCCCCTGCAGCTCTGGCTGGCTTTCCCCAGGGCCCCTCATGCATTTCTTCTGCCTCAGGGACGGTAGCCTCCGCCTACAGGGTTTTCCCCTAAATCATCTTTTGGCCCGCCTCCCAGCCTCCTCTGGTCTCTGCTCAGATGGAACCTGTCACCAAGGCCTGCCCTGACCACCCGATACCAAATAGTGAGCACCATCGGTGCTCTGTCCTATCTTCCTCCACAGCCCGTGTCCCCTCCCACCAGAAAGCCATCTCCTCAAACGCAAAGATTTGTCTGTTGTTCACAACTATATCCCCACACTTAGCACTGTGCCTGGTACATCGTAGGTCCTCAGTAACTATTTTTGGAATGAATGATGTCCTTGCTGTCCCACCCCCAGGCGGCCTGGCGACTCCTCCTCAAACTGCAGGGACACCTGCTGGGCCTATCCTCTGCCAGGCTCTCCTGACCACACGTGGAGGCTCCAGGCAGGGAGCGTCCCCCCTCGCCTGCGCTCCCAGCGGCCGGGGCTGCCCGTTGTCACAGCACAATCCAGCCCGTCCTGGTTGATACATTCCCACAGCTCCAAAGAACTGCAGGTATGCTGGCCACATTTCCTAAATTAAAAAAAAATGTGCCAAGGATGAGCCACATGGTAATGAGGACCATGAGACAGTAGATTTGAAAGATCTGGAGAAAATCCAGGCTGCAGAGTCCCTGAAATCAACAGCTCTCCTTACCCTATATTAGAGCCATCATCTCTCCCCTTATAGGCATCCCCACTAGTCTAGGGAACCCACCAAGGTGAGAATCGTGTCCCATCCCCCTTTTTATCCCCAGTGCCTGGTCGATGCTAGCACATGGGAGGTGCTGAGTAAATGTGAATGAATGAATGAAGTGCATATGTGAGTGAGTAAAGGATTAAATAGCTGGGCTTCCCTGGTGGCACAGTGGTTGAGAGTCCGCCTGCCGATGCAGGGGACACGGGTTCGTGCCCCGGTCTGGGAGGATCCCACATGTCGCGGAGTGGCTGGGCCCGTGAGCCATGGCCGCTGATCCTGCGCGTCCGGAGCCTGTGCTCCGCAACGGGAGAGGCCACAACAGTGAGAGGCCCGCGTACCCAAAAAAAAAAAGAATTAAATAGCTTAGGAAACAAAGAGAATTCTAGTCTAAGGCTCTCTGTAGGGGCTGGTTTGAGCCCTATCCTCCCGAAAGGTAAAGCGTCCTGCTGTTTAGCGCTGCTGAGGAAAGAAGGAGGCAGGGGGAAGAGGTGAATATGCCGTTCCTCTCTCTGGTTCACATCCCACAAAGCACATCCATGGCGCCATCATCTCAGCAGCCCTGAGAGGCAGCTATTATGACCTCCTGGTCCAGACGGAGAGACTGAGCCCCAAAGAGATGGATCCGTTTGCAGAAGGTCACACCGTGAGGGCTGAGAGGAGACGGGGCTGGGATGCACGGCGCTGCCTCGCCAACTGGCCCCAGGTTAAGATGACCATTGGGGAAGGGGCGTTCTGTTCCCTGGATGCTTTTTTTGCACAATCCACGGAGGCCCCCTGAGCAGGAAGGGAGGACAAGTCAGAGTGCACGAGAGAACAGACCCTGTGGCTTTTCTCTGGTCTTCCCACCGAGCGTCCAGGGCACCTGGCCTGGCTTTCCACATCTACATTGTTCCCTTCTGCTTCTTACCATGGTTCCTTGGGCCGTACCAGCTTCAGAGCCAGGCCGACGCAGGCGCCTGCCCTGAATCACCACATTTGTCTCAACATTCTTTTGATATTAATATCATTCTATGCTAATGAATCCGGCCCACTTTGTCCCAGCAGGAGCCTCGGATGTCTGCTGATTAATTTGTGCAGAGCTCTTGGAGGGAGGGGAGGGGAGGGGAGGGGGAAAGGGAAGAAAGGAGAGGGGAATGGAGAGAAGTGTGGTTTCCAGAGTAGAAACAGGTTTCCTCTGCTCACCAGAGACAGGTTCTTAAGCCTGCAGCCAGTTATGGGGCATAAACTAGAAGGCTACTCCCTCCCTGGGTGCTTAACGTCCCCAGTTCAGGAGGAATGAGACGTGCGGGCCCTGCCCCAGGATGCAAAGGAACCCACGGAAGGGACCGGAAGACTGGGCTTCTGCCTCATCCCAGCCCTGGCCGGTGTTGTCTGGGGGCAAGCGTTGGCCTCCCTGAGTCTCATTTTCCTCATCTGCGAAATGGGAGCAAAGATCCCAGGAGAGCACAGTTCATTTAAAGCTCTCAGGTTTGACAACTTGGCTTCCAATTCCAATTCCCCCATGTAGGGGCCAGGTGGCCTTGGGCAAGCCACTTAACCTCTGCATAATGGGAGAGTAAACAGCAGCTACCTGAGTTGCAAGGAGTGAATGAGCTCCTGAAGGTGCAGTGCTCAGCCTGGCACCCAGCAGGACTCAGTGCTCAATGACCTGCAGCTACTGTCCCCACGCACAGCAACAGTCAACTGATGAGGCAAAGCCCTGTGACTCCACTCAGTGGAATATTACACAGCTACCAGAAAGGATGCACAGAAGACAGTGTAGCCCACGGAATGCCCATGTTCAAATGCCTCTGCACTATACCTATTTGAGGTAATCTTGTCTCCCTTTCACAGAAGGGGTAGCCAAGCCTCAAAGAAGGGACTTGATTCGTCCCAGGTCACAGAGTTAAGTACACAGCCGAGCTGGGAATCAAAGACAAGGAAGACGAGCATCGAAATGAAGACTCTTTCCTCTTTGCCATGATTCCTGCACATCAAATTTTAAAAATTGATTTATCTAAGTCATGAGACTGCGGGCATTTCACTCTGGTTTCTGTCCATGTGATTGTGATATTTTTGTGCCGTAGATAATCATTTTTTGAGGCAGATAATAATCCCTGCCCAGTACTCCCCACCTGGCTGATGTGCAGATCAAAGGAGCTAATGGCTAACGGCTGCGTGTGGGCTTTGGAAACAGGAAACGGCTAGGTGCAGGGAAGCAACGGTCAGCATCATTACAGGACCTGGGTGGCTTGGCTTAATATTACACATTCATTCATTCATTCAACAAGCATTCGTAATGCCTAAAGGTACATGTTCTAGTCTTAGAAGATACAGGAGTGAACAAAAGAGATGACATTCCTGCCTTCTTGGAGCTGACATCCTTGTAGAGGAGACAGACAAGAGATAAACAGATATAAGTGTTACAGAGGAGAACAAAGCAGGATAAGGGCAGTGGGGAGTGAGACTCTTTTGTCTACAGTGTCACAGAAGCCTTCTCTGGTAAGGTGACTTGGAGGCTGACTTTTAAACAAAGTATGAACGTAAATCATGATATCAAAAGGAAATGCATTCCAGGCCTAGGAAACAGTAAGTGCAAAGGCCCTGGCCAGCAATATATGTTTGGTGTTCAAGAAATAGCAAGGCCAGTGTGGCTAGAGTGAGTGAGGGGAGAATGATAAGAAAGGGGGTACAGTGGGGATGCAGAGGATATAGGGCCTTGTTGGCCATCATAAGAGCTTCAGAATTAATACTGCTCAACTTGAAAGATACAGTTTATCGTTTCCTCATTTGTTGTATTATTTACATTGCCTTTTCCTTCCAACAATTTCCCATTTCTGACTAGATAAAATGCGTTGGCATGGCATTCAAGGCCTTTCAGAGTCCCCCATGTAACTTTCCAGTCTCTTTGCTCCCCATGCCCCCCCTTGCAACCCTTTCATCCCTCTTCTATGCCTTTGCCCGTGCAGTTCTCTCTGCCTGGCTTCACTCAGGCTCACACTTAACAAATATTTGCTGAGCACCTACTAGGTGTCAGACCCAATGGAAGGTGCTGGGGAAATGGGAACATTTGTCCCCACCCCTGTTCTTCTGGCATCTAGCAGAGACTACAAACATTAACCAGGAATGTGTGGGAAATGAGTATGTGATTTCCACGAGCTGCGAGGCCATGGCAACGGCTAACATAACCACTACTAACAGGGCCACCACTCCGGGGTGGGAGGTGGCCAGGGAGACCCAAGAATGAGCAGGAGTCAGCCGGAGGCAGAGGTGAGTGAGAAGGACCCACCCCTAGAGAACAGCCAGAGGGGAGGGGAGAGGAAGAGGCCAGCCTCATACAACCCGGGGGACCAGTTCAGGAGTCAGGCTTTTATACTGAGGCCCGTGCAGGGCTCGGTGGCCAGAAGGCTCCCCTAACTCCCTGCCTGGCACATCCTCTGCTGCCCAGCTTCCTCCCGGGCACCTGAACCAGGCCAGGAAGGGAGCTCAGCAAACAGGCAGCGCCCGCCCGGCTTAGCGCTGGGTAAACAGGACTCTGCCCCACACCTGCCGCCTCGGCCCAGCCTGCAGCTGCGCAGGGATAAATATTTGCCTACAGCCCCATCTCTCCTAATGAGTATTTGGGCATCTTCCAGGCAGACCTGGCCCCAAGGGAGCTGGCAGGAAAGGGGCCAGCATCAGGCGACCCCAGTGTCTCACTCTCTGGGGTGCTGGGGTGCAGGACTCAGACCAGGAAGACCCACAACTAGGGCATCCCTGAAGGACTTCGCCTGTGCTTCAGTGGGGTCTCAGGAAGCCTGATGCCTGGAAGCCGAGGACAGAGACTGCAGGAAGGGCAGCCCACTGCTACGTCTGGCCAGAGAGTAGCAGCCAATGCCCTCCACCCTCCTCACTCATTTCCACTCCCTCTCCTCCTTCTGAATACAATGCTAGGGATACATTAATTCTACATCAGGTAGGGGAGAGGGAAACCAGAAAATTGTACCCCTCCTCTTTGTGCCTTTTGAATGCTTTTACCTCATGCATTATTAGGTATGCAAATGAGTAAACTGTAAGGAAATATATGTTCTTTTTTTTGGTTATTTATTTATTTGTTTGTTTATTTTACACTAGGTCCTTGTTGTTTACCTTTTTTTTTTTTTTCTTTTTTTTTTATCGCGGTGCACGGGCCTCTTACTGTCGCGGCCTCTCCCGTTGCGGAGCACAGGCTCCGGACGCGCAGGCTCAGCAGCCATGGCTCACGGGCCCAGCCGCTCCGCGGCATGTGGGATCTTCCCGGACCGGGGCACGAACCCGTGTCCCCCGCATCGGCCGGCAGACTCTCAACCACTGCGCCACCAGGGAAGCCCCTGTTTACCTATTTTAAATATAGCAGTGTATATATGTCAATCCCAAACTCCCAATCTATCCATAAAGTCATTCTCTGAGTCTGTTATGTAAATAAGTTCATTTGTATCATTTTTTTAGATGATCATAATTTTTAAAAAACCAAATTGTAAAGAAGAGTGAATCCGTTGAAAATAAAAGTCCCCCGACCCTCCGATCCTGCTTTCCAACTGAACCTCATCTTAACTTGGGTAAGATTTCATTTTTGTTTCGGCGTAAATAGCATCGTGTGGCACATCCTGCTCACCTCTACCTACATGTATGCCCAGGACACCTTTCCACACCCACACACCCAGGGCCACCTTGTGCTTCTCAGCTGCTGAAATTTATTCTGTAGTTTGGATATACTGCGATTCATTACACAGTCCCCTTTGGATGGGTATTTGTTTCCAGTTTGTTGCTATTACAAATAATACTGTACTGAATGTCCTTTTACCTGCATCTTTGCATACTTGCTGGAGTTGATTTGTAGAATAAATTTCAAGCAGGAGACCAAGTGGCTGGTGCATGCTCACATTTAACAGAATTGCTAAATTACCCTCCAAAAAGGCTGTGCTGTCCTACCCAACCACCACCATCACCAGCTCAGGAAAGCGCCTATTCCCCCATCCCCAGGTATGAACCTTTAGCTCTTTGACAAACTAATGGGTGAAATAGTGGTACCTCATTATTATTTCTATTTCTTAATTATTAGTGAGGTTAGACATCTTTCAGGCGTGTGCTTGTCATTTGTGTTTTTTCTGTGAACCGCCTCTTCATACACTTTGTAGATGTTTTTGGTGGGGGGTGTTCTCTCTTTGTTTCAGTTCAACAGTGTTTTGACACCTACTCTGTGGTGGATATTGTGTTCAACAACCTCTCGTGAAGCAGGATAAAGTATGTCCATGCCCAGGCAGGGGCTGGAAGCAGCAAAGAGTGCCTATGTGTGGCATTCCCAAGACAAAAGGGAGCAAACAAGCTATGAATCTTATGAGACGTGAAGCACCTGATTACAAATGGACTGGGCCTCCATTTTCATATCAGTAAAATAGAAAAATACAGTGTAATTCCTGTTCGTTAGTGAAGAAAGCACAAAACAGTTTGTATAAGTCATAGTAATTTCAGGAGCAATTGACAGAAAATCAATCAAAACTGGCATAAACACAAAAAGGAAATTTATTGGTTCATGAATAAAAGCTTGGGCTTCAGACATGGCTGGATTCAGGTGCTCAAACAACATCATCAAACCTCATCTCTCTCTCTTCATCTTTCAGTTCTGCTTTCCCCTGTGTTACCTTCATTCTCAACCTAGATGTACTAAGATGGCCCTCAGCAGCTCAAGACATACCCTGTTGGTTCCACAACCCATGAAGAGTGCCTATTTTCCAGCAGCTCCAGCAAAAATCCAGGAATTGGTTTTGATTGGTCCAGACTGGGTCATATGTCCATCATCAAGTTAATCATTGAGGCCTGAGTGATAGATTACATAAGATGAGGGATGGGATGAGTCCTGTATGAAGCATATGGCCAGAGTATGAGAGTGGGAAAATTTGACTGCCATTACTAAAAGAAAGGGCAGGCTAAAATTACAGATGTCACTACACTGGATTCTAGCCTTGCCTCGTCTGTGTAACCCTGGACAAGTCACTGCTTCTCTCTGGCCCTTTAGTTCCTCACCTGTAAAATTTAGGTATTAAACTCAATCACTGATTTTGATCTTTTATAGATCAAAAATCTGCCTCTTGGCATATTTCCATATCCCTGAGCCAGTGACTCACATCCCTCCCCACCACCATCTTACAATTCCACCATGCTAAAGCCCTGGCCTCTGTGGAAGGGGAAGAAAGAGTGTATACCACTTCCGCCCACATCCCGGTGGTCCTCAGCGTCCAGTCACCTGCCTCAATTCAGATGCAAGGAACTCTGGGAAATGCAATCTTCCTTTACCAAGAAAAGGAAAATGATAAAACGTTTGGTACCTCTGCCACAAACTGTAACATTTACTTATTATAATGTCAATCGCTGAGAACAATGACGTTGTTTTAATGGATCAAAAAGGATAGGAAATTAGATATTTGATATGGATGATAGATGCAGTCATGTTTCGCCCTCAGCACTGACTTTTTAAAGTCCTATCCTTTTTTAAAATTGTAAATATCAAGACAATCCCAGGTTGCAAGGAATACGAGGTGGAAATGCTAGTGACATTTAAAAGTTTGCTTTGCAATTCCAGTATTCTCTGTAATTACACAGAGACAGAAGGAGAAACTTCAGTGTCAAGCTTGCACACGACCCAAGTAACTGAGAGCATAAGAAACTATGCTGGTTGTCTCTGAAATGTTAATATTTAGCATGCAACATATCTGAGGAGTTTTGTTGCATTGATTACAATGTTTAAATAATTAAACATATTTAAAATGTGAAGTTCAAGTATTATACTTGTGGAGGCCTCTGCTTTGGAGAGCACAGTGCCAGGTGACCTGTGAGCTTTATAATGCATGCACCTAAGTGGAGCCCTGCTGGGTGTCCTCTGGCAAGACGCTTCACTTCATTAGGCTTTGGTTTTCTCATCCATCATGGGATGCCTTGTCTAATCAAGGCACTTGGCCAGAGAAATAAAAATTAAAAACAAAAACGTGAAAAGACAGACCAAGATGTGTCACTGTACCATGAAGACATCTGTGACTCAGTTGTCTATAATTTAACAACCTGAAAAGAGCATTAAGTTGAAACATATGAAACTCCTGTTTTAACAGATCAAAAATAGCTGAATGAAATCAATTTTGCATACAATACAGTTGACCCTTGAACAACACGGGTTTGAACTGCAGAGGTCCACTTACACGTAGGCTTTTTTTAGTAGGAAATACTATAGTACTACACGATCCACACTGGGTGAATCCACGGATGGGAAACTGCAGATACAGAGGAACTGTAGAAACATAGGGTTGACTCTAAGTTATAAGCTGATTTTCAACTGTGCAGAGCGTCCCAATATATGAAAACTGGAAGTCTGTGGTCCTTTCCTAGCCCATAGACATATTTTATTATTTATTTTTTTTTTAAATAAATGTATTCATTTTATGTATTTATTTTTGGCTGCATTGGGTCTTCGTTGCTGCACGCAGGCCCTTTCCAGTCGCGGTGAGCGGGGGCCACTCCTCGCCGCAGTGAGTGGGCCTCTCACCACAGTGCCCTCTCCCATTGCGGAGCACAGGCTCCAGGAACGCAGGCCTCAGCAGTTGCGGCACATGGGCTCAGTAGTTGTGGCTCATTGGCTCCAGAGTGCAGGCTCAGCAGCTGTGGCTCACGGGCCCAGCTGCTCCATGGCATGTGGAATCCTCCCAGACCAGGGCCCGAACCCGTGTCCCCTGCATTGGCAGGCAGACTCCCAACCACTGCCCCACCAGGGAAGCCCAACATATTTTATTTTAAAAACACTTACAAATTGAGATATTTCATACAAAAAACAGATTTCTAGTCTCTCTTTAGAAGAAAAAATTCCTACAAGAAAACATATGAGAAAATCTTTGTGATCATGGGTTGGGCAAAGATGTCTTAGCTACAACACTAAAAGATTGACCAATACAAGAAAAAGTTGATAAACTGGACACCATCAAAATTAAGAATTTCTCCTCTTCAAAGATACTGTTAAGAGAATTAAAAGACTGCATACTTGAGAGAACATGTTTGCAAATCAAATATTTGACTTAGAACAATTTGTATCTTGACCATGTAAAGAACCCTGAAATCTTTAAGGCCACAGATTATATGATTCCATTTATATGGAATGTCCAGAACAGGCAAATCCACACAGATAGAAAGTAGGTTAGGGATTGCTTAGGGCAGGGAGGGAGAATTGGTGATGGGAGGTAGGGAGTGATAGATAAAGATATGAGGTTTCTTTTTGAGGTGATGAAAATGTCTTAAAGTTGACTGTGTCGATGGTTACACAGTTCTTTGAATATACTAAAAATCATTGAATTGTATACTTTAAATGAGTGAATTTATGGTGTGCAAATTATTTTTCACAATAAAACAGTTATTCAAAGAAGCAACTCTTAAAACAGAGCAATGAGAAAAAATTTTTAATGGACAAAATATTTGAGTAGACACTTCACCAAAGAAGATATACAGATGGTTAATAAGCACCTGAAAAGATGCTGAACATGATTAGTCATTACAAAATGCAAATTAAAACCACAGTGAGGGCTTCCCTGGTGGCGCAGTGGTTGAGAGTCCTCCTGCCGATGCGGGGGACACGGGTTCGTACCCCGGTCCGGGAGGATCCCACATGCCACGGAGCGGCTGGGCCTGTGGGCCATGGCCGCTGAGCCTGCATGTCCGGAGCCTGTGCTCCGTGGCGGGAGGGGCCGCAACAGTGAGAGGCCCGCGTACCGCAAAAAAAAAAAAACACAGTGAAATACCACTACACACCTATTCGAATGTTTTTTGTTTTTTGTTTTTTTAATACTGACAATATCAGGTGCTGACAAAGATACCAAGTAACTGGAAGACTCAGGCATTGCTGGTGGTGGGAATGCAAAATGAGACAAACAGCCACTTTGGAAAACAATTTGGAAGTTTCTTATATTAAACATACACTTATCATGTAAACCAGCAATCTCACTTCTACATATTTACCCAAGTGAAATGAAAACCCATATTCAAACATAAAAACTTGCACACAAATATTTATAGTGCCTTTTTTGTAATCACCAAAAACTGGAAAATAGTCCTAATGTCCCTCAACTTGGGAATGGATAAACAAACTGTGGTACATCCATTCAATGAGATACTACTCAGAAATAAAAGAAATGAGTAATACACAGAGAGAGAATTTTTTGGGTTACATAACACTTTATATATAAAAATACACATGCATAATCATTGTTTACCCTAGTACAGCAAGGCAAAACAGATTTTTCCTTTAATCCACAGCTATTAGCCATAGGCTAAATTCATGAATCTCTTTGCTACTGCAATAATTAAAATATTTTTACATTAGTTTTTAGCCGAGATAGTCTTATTTGCTCACTAAATGGACTCAGTTTTTTTTAGACATTAGCATTTATTTTAGCTTTTAGAAATAATGATTTATCAACTTTTTATTGCAGTATAGTTGATTTAAAATATTTTACTAGTTTCAGGTGTACAACATAGTGATTCAATATTTTTATAGATTATATTCCATTTAAAGTTATAAAATATTCGCTGTATTCCCTAACCTGAACAATATATCCTTGTATATTATTTATTTCATATATAGTAGTTTGTACCTCTTAATCCCCAACCCCTATCTTACCCCTATCCCCAACCCTCTCCCCACTGGCAACCACTAGTTTGCTCTCTATATGTGTGAGTCTGTTTCCATTTTCTTACAGTTGTTCATTTGTTTTATTTTTTAGATTCCAGATGTAAGTGTTAACACACAGTATTTATCTTTCTCTGTCTAACTTATTTCACTAAGCATAATACCCTCCAGGTTCATCCACATTGTTTAAATGGCAAAATTTATTATTTTTTATGACTGAGTAATATTCCGTTGTGTATGTATACCACATCTCCTTTATCCATTCATCTGTTGATGGAAGCTTAGTTTATTTCCATATCTTGCCTATTGTAAATAATGCTGCTATGAACATTGGGGTGCAGATATCTTTCCAAATTAGTTTTTTTATTTTCTTTGGATATATATCCAGGTGTGGAATTGCTGGATCATATGGTAGTTCTATTTTTAGTTTTTTGAGTAACCTCCATACTGTTTTCCATAGTGGCTGCATCAATTTACATTCCTACCAACAGTGTCCTGTAAGGGTTCCCTTCTCCCCACATTCTCTCTAACATTTGTTATTTGTGGTCTTTTTGACCACAGCCCACAGATCGCTCTGACAGGTGTGAGGTAATATCTCATTGTAATTTTGATTTGAATTTCCCTCATGACTAGCAATGTTGAGCATCTTTTCATGTGCCCGTTAGCTATCTGTATGTCACCTTCTTTGGAAAAATGTCTATTCAGATCTTCTTCCCATTCTTAATTAGGTTGGTTTTTTTTTTTGCTATTGAGTTATATAAGTGGTTTGTATATTTTGGATATTAACTCCTTATCAGTCATATAATTTGCAAATATTTTCTCCTTCAGTAGGTTGTCTTTTTGTTTTGTTGATGGTTTCCTTTGCTATGTAAAAGATTTTAAGTTTAATAAAGTCCCATTTGTTTATTTTGCTTTTGTATTCTTTGCCTGAGTAGACAGATCCAAAAAATATTGCTACAATTTATGTCAAAGAGTGTACTGCCTACATTTTCTTCTAAGAGTTTTATGGTTTAGGTCTTCAATTCATTTGGGTCTTTAATCCATTTGGAGTTTCATTTTGTATATGGTGTGAGAAAATGCTCTAATTTCATTCTTTTACATGTAGCTGCCCAGTTTTCCCAGCATCACGTATTGAAGAGATTGTCTTTTCCCCATTGTATATTTTTGCTTTTATCATAGGTTAATTGATCATACTTGTGTGGGTTTATTTCTGGGCTCTCTATTCTGTTCCACTGACCTATGTGTCTGTGTTGTGCCAGTACCATGCTGTTTTGATTACTGTAGCTTTTTAGTATAGTCTAAAGTCTGCTGATACCTCCAGCTTTGTTCTTTTTTCTCAATATTGCTTTGGCTGTTCAGAGTCTTTTATGGTTCCATATAAATTTTCGAATTATTTGTTCTAGTTATGTGAAAAATGTCATGTGTATTTTGATAGGGATTGCATTAAAACTGCAGACTCCTTTGGGTAGTATAGACATTTAAACAATATTAATTCTTCCAATCCATGAACACATGATATGTTTCTATTTCTTTGTATCATCTTCAATTTCCTTCATCAGTTTTTTAATATTTTTTCAGAGTATATGTCTTTCACCTCCTTGGTTAAGTTTATTTCTAGGTACTTTATTCTTTTTGATGTAAATTTAAATGGGATTTTTTTCTTGCTTTCTCTTTCTGATAGTTCATTATTAGTGTAGAGAAAAGCAACATATTTTTGCTTAATCTCATTTCCTGAAATTTACTGAATTTATTTATTAGTTCCAATAGTTCTTTGGTGGAGACTCTAAGGTTTTCTACATATATATTATCATCTGCAAATAGTGACAGTTTTACTTCCTCCTTCCAATTTGGATGCCTCTATTTCTTTTTCTTACCTGATTGTTGTGGATAGAGCTTCGAGTACTATGCTAAATAGAAATGGTGAGAGTGGACATCCTTGTCTCATTCCTGATTTTAAAGAGAATGCTTTCAGCATTTCACCATTGAGTATGATGTTAGCTGTGGGTTTGTCATAAATGGCCTTTACTATGTTGAGATATGCTCCCTCTATACCAAATTTGATGAAAGTTTTTATCATGAATGATGTTGAATTTTGTCAAATGCTTTTTCTGCATCTATTGAGATGATCATGTGATTTTTATCCTTCATTTTATTAATGTGATGTTTCACATTGATTGATTTGTGGATATTGAACCATCCTTGCATCCCTGGAATAAATCCCACTTGATCATGGTGCATTGGTGTAGGATGCTTTTTATATATTGTTGAGTTCGATTTGCTAATATTTTGTTCAGGATGTTTGCATCTATAGTCATCAGAAATATTGGCCTATAATTTTCTTTTTCTTGTGGTGTCTTTGTCTGGTTTTGGTATCAGGGTAATAGTGGCCTCCTAGAAAGAATTTGGGAGTGCTCCTTCCTCTTCAATTTTTTGGAATAGTTTGAGAAGGATAGGTATTAACTCTTCTTTATATGTTTGGTAGAATTCCACTGTGAAGCCATCTGTTCCTGCATTTTTATTTGCTGAGAGTATTTTTGGTTACTGATTCAATTTCACTACTAGTGTTCAGTCTGTTCAGATAATCTATTTCTTCCTGATTCAGTGTTGGAAGATTGTATGTTTCTAGGAATTTCTCCATTTCTTCTACATTGTCCAATTTTTTGGTATATAACTGTTCATAGTATTCTCTTATGGTTGTTCGTATCTCTGTGATATCAGTTGTAATTTCTCCTCTTTCATTTCTCATTTTATTTATTTGAGTCCTCTCTCTTTTTTCCTTAATGAGTCTGGCTAAAGACATCAATTTTGTTTATCTCTCTAAAAGAAATAGTTCTTGGTTTCACTGATCTTTTCTATTTTTTGGTCTCTATTTTATTTTTTTCCACACTGATAATTATTATTTCCTTCCTCCTGCTGACTTTGAGCTTTTTTGTTCTTGTTCTAATTCCTTTAGATGAAAGGTTTGTTATTTGAGATTTTTCTGGTTTCTTGAGGTAGGCCTATATCACTATAAACCACCCTCTTAGAACTTCTTTTGCTGTGTTCCATAGATTTTGGATCATTGTGTTTTTGCTTTCTTTTGTCTCCAGATATTTTTGGATTTCCTCTTTGAATTCTTCATTGACCTGTTGGTTTTTCAGTAGCATGTTGTTTAGTCTCCACATGTTTGTGTTTTTCCCATTTTTCTTCCTGTAATTAATTTCTAGTTTCATTGATATGATTTTTATCCTCTTAACTTTGTTCAAACTTGCTTTGTGGCCTAGCATGTGACCTCTCCTGGAGAATATACCATGTGCACTTGGAAAGAATGTGTATTCTGCTGTTTTGGAATGGAAAGTTCTGTAGATATCTATTAAGTTCAACTGATCTAACGTGTCATTTAAGGCCACTGTTCCCTTGTTTATTTTCTGTCTGGATATCTGTCCATTGATGTAAGTGGGGTGTTAAAGTTCCCTACTATTGTATTATTGTCAATTTCTCTCTTTATGTCTGTTAGTATCTGCTTTATATATTGAGGTGCTCCTATATTAGATGCATATATGTTAATAAATGTTATATCCTCTTCTTGGAATGATCTATCTATCATTATACAATGCCCTTCTTAGTCTTTTGTTATAGACTTTGTTTTAAAGTCTACTTTGTCTGATATGAGTATTGCTACACCTGCTTTCTTGTCATTATCATTTGCATGGAATATCTTTTTCCATTCCCTCCCTTTCAGTCTCTCTGTGTCTTTAGCTCTGAAGAAAGTCTCTTGTAAGCATCATATAGATGAATCTTGTTTTTTTATCTAATCAGCCACCCTGTGTCTTTTAATTGGAACATTATTCCACTGACATTTAAAGTGATTATTGATTGGTATATATCTATTGCCATTTTGTTACTTGTTTTTTGATTGTCTTTGTAGTTCTTCTCTGTTCTTTTCTTCCTTTAGTCTCCTCCCTTGTGGTTTGATGATTTCTTTAGTGTTATGCTTGTGTTCCTTTCTCTCTAGGTTTTGTGTATCTATTTCAGGTTTTGATTTGTGATTACCATGGGGTTCATGTATG
This sequence comes from Lagenorhynchus albirostris, assembly GCF_949774975.1. Taxonomy (NCBI): domain Eukaryota; kingdom Metazoa; phylum Chordata; class Mammalia; order Artiodactyla; family Delphinidae; genus Lagenorhynchus; species Lagenorhynchus albirostris. The sequence continues at coordinate 150,604,610 of NC_083097.1, forward strand.
TTGACCTATAACTATATCTACTTATTTTAAACTGGTGGTCATTTAAGTTCAAATGCATTCTAAAAGGTCTACATTTTTTACTCCCCTCACCTATATTTTGTGTTTTTGATGTCATATTTTACATCTTCATGGCTATCCCTTAACTGTTTATTGTAGTTATAGTTGATTTTACAATTCTTGTCTTTTAATCTTTGTACTAGCTTATTTAAGTGGTTGATCCATAGCCTTTACTATATATTTTCCTTGACTAGTGGAATTTTCCTTTCCTATAAATTCTTACTTCTTGTTGTACCTTTTCTTTTCCACTTAAAGAATACCCTTTAATAATTCTTGTAAGGTCAGTTTAGTATTGATGAACTCTTTTAGTTTTTGCTTCTCTGAGAAGTTCTCTTATCTCTTCTTTAATTCTAAATGATAACTTTGCTGGGTACAGTATCCTAGGTTGTAGGCTTTTCCCTTTCACACTTTCAATATATCATGCCACTCCCTTCTGGTCTGCAAAGTTCCTGAAGAAAAATCAACTGGTAGCCTTATGGGGGGGGGGTTCCCTTGTATATGACTCTTCATTTTTCTCTTGCTGTCCTTAAAATTCACTCTTTAACTTTTGCCATTTTAATTATGATATGTCTTGGTGCAAGTCTCTCTGGGTTCATCTTGTCTGGGACTCTGATTCCTCTACCTGGAAATCTGTTTCTTTCTCCAACTTCAGGAAGTTTTCAGCCATAATTTCATCAAATACTTTTTCTATCACTTTCTCTCTCTCCTCTCCTTCTGGGACCCATATAATGCTGTTAGCATGCTTGATGTTGTCTCAGAGGTACTTTAAACTATCCTCATTTTTTAAAATTTGTTTTTCTTTTTCCTGTTCTGATTGAATGATTTCCATTATTCTATCTTCTAGGTCACTTATGTGTTCTTCTGTATCACCTAGTCTGCTGTTAATTCCTTCTTGTGTATTTTTCATCTCAGTTATTGTATGATTCAGCTTTGGTTCTTCTTTATATTTTCTAGTTCCTTGTTAAAATTCTCACTGTGTTCATCTATTCTTTCCCCAAGTTCAGTTAGCTTTCTTATTACTATTGCTTTGAACTCTTTATTTACTAAGTTATTTATCTCTGTTTCATTAGGGATTTTTTTCAGGGTTTTTTTTATTGATCTTTCATTTGAAAACATATTCCTCTGTTTGCTCATTTGACTTTCTCCCTGCTCTATGAAATTAGGGTGAAACAATTACCTATCCTTGTCTTGGGGTGTCTTTGTGTGGGAGCATCCCTATGCAGTCTGTGTGTGCCCAGTGGCTTTGGTGGGAGAGCTGTATCTGAAGTAAGCATGGGTCACATCTTCTCCTGGAATATGCTGGAGAGTATGCTGCAGGTGTAAGTATGATACACCTTAGTGGGAGGGGCTAGAACCATAGCCAAGTGTGAGCCAGAGCTTCTCCTCTGCTCAATGGCAGTCACCTCTCTATCAGAGGAGGATTCAGGGCCCAAGGCTTTGGAGCAGAAGTCCTGTGGGTCAGGTCTGAGCTGCTTCTGTTTCCTCTAAGTGTGCACACTCTCTTTGGCAATGGTAGCCTCCACCACAGTGGAGATCAGTGCCAGAGCAAGAGGGACTGGAATCAGTGCCTGATGCAGGCTGATGTATGCACTGGGACAGTCCCAGCAAGCCAGTCAGAGCCCCAGGCAGTTCTCAATCTGTTGTTTCCATGAACATGCTGGTAATGGCTGCCTTTGCCCTGTTCAGAAGCTGGGTCAGGTCCCAGGTGGCTCCATTCTCTTTATTTATTTTTTTATTTTTATTGGAGTATAGTTGCTTCACAATGTTGAGTTAGTTTCTGTTGTAAAAGTGAATCAGCTATACATATACATATATCCCCTCTTTTTTATATGTCCTTCCCATTTAGGTCACCACAGAGCATTGAGTAGAGTCCCCTGTGCAATACAGTAGGTTCTCATTAGTTATCTATTTATACATAGTAGTGTATATATGTCAATCCCAATCTCCCAATTCATCCCCCCTCCCCGGTATTCATACATCCGTTCTCTATGTCTGTGTCTCTATTTCTGCTTTGCACATAAGTTCATCTGTATCATTTTTCTAGATTCCACATATAAGTGATATTATATGATATTTGTTTTTCTCTTTCTGACTTACTTCATTACGTGTGACAGTCTCTAGGTCCATCTACATCTCTGCAAGTTGCACAATTTTATTCCTTTTTATGGCTGAGTAATAGTCCATTATATATATGTACCACATCTTCTTTATCCATTCCTCTGTTGATGGACATTTAGGTTGCTTCCATGACTTGGCTATTGTGAATAGTGCTGCAATGAACATTGGGATGCATGTACCTTTTGGAAGTATGGTTTTCTCTGGGTATATGCCCAGGAGTGCGATTGCTGGGTCACATGGTATTTTTATTTTTAATTTTTAAAGGAACCTCCATACTGTTCTCTATAGTGGCTGTATCAATTTACATTCCCACCAATAATGCATGAGGTTTCCCTTTGCTCCACACCCTCTCCAGCATTTATTGTTTGTAGATATTTTTTGATGGTGGCCATTCTGACCGGTGTGAGGTGATACCTCATTGTAGTTTTGATTTGCATTTCTCTAATAATTAGTGATGTTGAGCATCTTTTCATGTGTTTGTTGGCCATCTGTATGTCTTCTTTGGAGAAATGTCTATTTAGATCTTCTGCCCATTTGTTTATTGGATTGTTTGGTTTTTTGATATTGAGCTGCCTGAGCTGTTTGCATATTTTCGAGATTAATCCTTTGTCAGTTGCTTCATTTGCAAATATTTTCTCCCATTCTGAGGGTTGTCTTTTCATTTTGTTTATGGTTTCCTTTGCTGTGCAAAAGCTTTTAAGTTTCATTAGGTTCCATTTGATTATTTTTGTTTTTATTTCCATTTCTCTAGGAGGTGGGTCAAAAAGGATCTTTCTGTGATTTATGTCATAGAATGTTGTGCCTATGCTTTCCTCTAAGAATTTTATATCCATTCTCTTTAAGTGTGTGCACTCTCCTTGACAACAGCATCTCCGCCCCAGTGGAGAGCAGCATCAGAGCAAGAGAGGTAGGAGCAGACGCCTGGTGCAGGCTGGGGTGAACGCTGGGGTGGTTGCAGGAAACCAGCCAGAGCCTCAGGCAGTTTTCAATCTGCTTCCTCCGCACTGTTCCCTGGAGTAAGCAAGCATGTGCATGAGCTCTTCACAAGCAGAGTATAGCCCTCCAGTAAGTCCCACTGATTTCAAACCAGCTAATGGGACTCATCTTCCTGGTGTCAGACTCCAGGGCTGGGGTACCCAATATGTGGTTTGAACTCCTCACTCTCCAGGGAGGATCCCCAAGCCCATGATATCCCCCTCCTCTTCTGGGTTTCCTGCTAGGGGTGCGGGTCCTAATCCTATCACTTCTCCTCCCTTCCTACCCAACTCTTTGTGGATCCTTCTTTATAGCTTTGGTTGTTGAAGAGCCTTTCTGCCAGTCTCTAAGTTGTTTTCAGTGAGAGTTTCTCCACGTACAGATGTATTTTTGATGTGTTCATAGGGGGATATGAGCTCAATATCCTCCTACTCCACCATCTTGATCTCCCTCTCCATACAGATGTAATTTAAATACACTATGCTAAATGAAAGAAGCCGGGCTCAAAAGGCTAAATGTTAGGATTATATTTATATGACATTCTCACAAAGGCAAAATTTTAGGGACAGGAAACAGATCAGTAGTTTCTTGGCGCTAAGGGTGGGGAGAAGGGTTGATTACAAAAGGCATGGAGAACATCTGAGGGGTGACAGAACTGTTCTATATTTTGATTGTGGTGGTGGTGGATACATAACTGTATAATTTTTGTCAAAACTCACTGAATTATACGTTAAAAAGGATGAATTTTACTGTATGTAAATTATGCTTCGATTGAAAACAAAGAAAAAGTAATTTCTATCAACATTGAACCCACACTCCTGAAAAACCACAATCAATAACCCCCTTTAGGTAGTGTATTTTTTGTCCAGATATCCCTAGTTCCTACCAAGTTAGCTTGACCCATTCACCTGTCTGAACCCTGCAGATAGGTTTTTGTTACCTCTGCACTGAAGTCTTATACAGACCTCCCCTCTCTATTGGTCAGAGCCTGTTACCCCTTCTCCTGTGCTCCTTCAGCCCCTGGGCGGCCCTGCCTCATGGCATTTAAGGAATTAGCCATGTCCCCATTGTCCTCCCTCACCAGACAGGGAGCTCCTTTGCGTCCGTAGTGGCCTGATGCAGAGTGGGTATTAATGAATGTATGCTTAATGAATTGGCTAATAAGAAAAAAGCTCAGGCAAACCCATGAGGGATGAGGAAGGAAACCCAGAGGAGGATCAGAAAATTATCTGCGACCAGATTGAGGAAAGCTTTGAATGCCAATTTAAGGATCTCAGCCTTTATCCTGTGGGCCACAGAGACTTCTTCATCTTCCCCCACATGTGGCAAATCATTCTTTCCCCCTTTGCATGGAAGGCTCTCCACTCGATAGCCACGTGACACTCCCTTCATTCAGGTCTCTGCTTAGACGGTCATCAGAGGAGCTTCCCTGACCACTACTCAGCCCTACTCCACAGCACACCTGACCCCCTTACCCCACTTCGTTTTTCTCCATAGCACTTAGCATCACATATACCTATTTGTTTGCTGTTTTTATCCCCTCACTACAATATAAGATCAATGACAGCAGGGACATTGTTCACTGCTGTGTTCTCAGAAGCTTGATAAAATATTTGTGGAATAAATGAATCCCGGTTTTACAGATAAGGAAATGAGGTCTTGTAGCTAGTAAGTGGTAGAGCTGGGACTCAGACCCAGAGCTTATATCAGTTGGACTTTTTTTTTTTTAATTTTAAAAAAAAATTTTTGGCTGTGTTGGGTCTTTGTTGCTGCGCGTGGGCTTTCTCCATTTGGGAAGAGTGAGGGCTACTCTTTGTTGTGGTGCACAGGCTTCCCACTGCAATGGCTTCTCTTGTTGCAGAGCTCGGGCTCTAAGCACGCGGGCCTCAGGAGTTGTGGCACGTGGGCTTTGGTAGTTGTGGCTTGCAGGCCCTAGAGCACAGCTCAGTAGTTGTGGTGCACGGGCTTAGTTGCTCCATGGTATGTGGGATCTTCCCGGACCAGGGATCGAACCCATGTCCCCTGCATTGGCAGGCAGATTCTTATCCGCTGCGCCACCAGGGAAGTCCCTCAGTTGGACTCTAAAGAATATTCTTTTAACCAGTATCTTGTGGAGGGATCTCAGGGTACAGGCCTTAGAGTCAGAAAGACCTTGGCTTAAATTAGTGGCTCTTCATCATTTTGGAATCATTGACCCCTTCAAATATCTATTGAAGGTTTTAGCCCTTTTCCCTAAGAAACAGACAAAAGTGCAAACATGAAATATTTTGCAGATGACTTCAAGGAGCTCATGGACACTCTCGTACCTTTCCTGAGCATCCTGGCTTGTGTCTCTGGATGAGTCACCTCAGTCCTCTGAGCCTCAGTCACTGCTCTAAAGTGGGGATAATGAGGCTGATCTCACAGGGTTGAGGGAAGATCCAATCAACTCAGTACAAACACCCAGTGTTCAAATCTTGTCAGTTCCTTTCCCCAGTCTCTACCTGAGCCACTGTGTGGCCTGGGTGCCAGGCCAGCTCATGAGACTCTCAGACCCTTATTTCTTATAAACCTTGGTTGCCCCAGCAGGAAAGTTGTATTATCACTCATTTAACAGAATGGATCAAGTGAGATAGCGAAAGCCTCAGGAGACACTAAAGCCCTGGACACTTTTCCCAAGACATCCCCTCCCAGTGCCGCAAATTGCTATACTGTTTCAATTTCAGCTACAAAGAGCTTTCTGCAGACCTAGGGCTAAGGAGTTCAAAGATAATGTGGGTCAAATCCCATTACATCAAATCCTATTATAGTGCCACCTTCCCATGCAGAAGGCTGCTCTCATGGCTGGTTTACAGCCTCCCTGGGGGTGGTCAGGCTGACTTGCCTAGTCTCCTGCTAGCCCAGCACAGAGCCTGGCACATTGTAGGAGCTCCATGACCAAAATCTCCTCTCGCTTGAAGTCAAGAACTTGTTGTTTGGTTCACAGGGTTTCTTTTTTAATAAGACGCCAACATTTGAAAGTCAAGAGAGTTCATAAACAAATTGAGGTTTTTGGCGTCTCTTGGAAAATAGATGATTTATGCCCTGAGGTCTAGTTCCAGCATGTGGAGACAGTCAGCTGGGGATGAATTGCAGCTGCCCCTTGTCTCTTTCAATAGTACCTGTCATGTGTCCTCCAGTCCCTGCAGTCCCCACAGTTCCTATTCTTACACTGCATACATGTCCACCTCCAGCCTCAAATCAACAGGCATGTGAGCCAAGTCCCCTATTTTACAACCTCGGAGCACTATAGAAAGCCCATTCACAAGTACCATCTTCTTTAGCCCATAAGAAAGCTCTGTGAGTTAGGTATTATCATTCCCGTATCATAGATGCAAAAAGTCTCCAAACAACAAAGAAACCCACCCAAGACCACAAAGCTTAGATAAGAGATAAGAGACAGTAAGATAGATAATAAGAGCAGACTTGAGACTCAACCAAAAATTCCTGTTAACCGAAGATAGATTAAAACCTCTAACAATGGCTCCCACTTACTGAAAGCAAGAGTCACTGCAACTACACTCTGGTACAAAGACTCTGAGCCAACCAGAGCTGGTTTCAAATCTGGACTCTGCTGTGTGCAACCACGTGACTTCACCTCTTCTCCGCGTCTCCGCATCTCTAAACTGGAGCCTGCCTAGAAGACCTTCCTCACGGGCTTTTCACTAAGCCTTCATAGATCTTGGTCAATGGATCCAGAAAATGCCACCCTGACTCAAGAATGGAATGGGAGTCGACGTAAGGTTTTGGTTTGCTTTGGTTCTGTAGAGGGTCTCTGAGAAGCCATAGAACTAAAGGCAGTTTCCTAAAAAACTGGGAGCTAGGTAGTCATATTTGAAAATATGGGCTTAAAGAATTATTCAGAGTAGCCTGTCTGATTGGAATAATATGATGAGGGAAGGATCATTATTTATGACTTACACTTGTGGCAAAAACTTGTTGGTTTTCCCCAAGGCTTGTCTTCTTCCTCCTGGTCCCATAGCTAGGCTACATGTCCCAGGCAGCTCCATGCAGCCCAGTGACTGAGTTATGTATGGCCAGAGGAATGTGAGCAGAAGTGATGCATGTCACCTCCAGCACCACCTATAATACCCTTCCCTGCAACCTCCTCCATTCTTCCTCCTCTGTGGCCCAATGCAGACGAGCATATTGGAGGTCAAGCTTTAAAGATGGTGGAGTCAGAGAATGGCAGGAATCTGAGTCCCTGCATCATCAACTGAAGGAGAAATGCACACCCATCAGAAATATCTATTTTGAACAAAAATGAACTTTGATTTCATGTGACCCACTATATATTTGGGGGATGTTTGTTACAGAAGATAGCACTGACCTGGACTAACACAGCACCAATATTTCTGTTATGAAAGGAGGAAGCTAAGAAATTAACAACTGCCCCTCTGTGTTAGACCACAGACTGTGTGGCTTAAACAACAGAAATTTATTTCCTAGAAGTTCAAGATCAAGAGCCATCAGGTTTGGTTTCCTCTGAGCCTCTCTCCTTGGCTTGCAGATGGCAACCCTCAGTGAGGTCTTCCCCCTGCGTGCACATGTTGTCTGGTGTTTCTTATTGGCTGCGTTCTCATTTTCTTTTCTTAAAAGGATACCGGTCATATTGGATTAGGTCCACTCATATGACCTTTTTTTTACCTTAGTTACATCCTTAAAGGCCCTGTCTCCAGTCTGAGGTATTAGGAGTTAGGGCTTCATTACATGGATTTGGAGAGGCCACAATTCAGCCCATAACAACCTCCCAGATTGAATTTTTGGGTACTAAGACACTTCACTATGATTCTCCATGGCTCCCTTACTCCATCATTCTAGGAAAGGGGAGGCCTCAGATGCAGACAGGAGCCTTCCAGTCAGTGTAAAGGACTATCTACCTCCCACCCCTACTGGACAAAATAGATCGACTTCTGATTTTTGTCAGACTTTTGTATAAATGTTTAGCTATCAGGATTCAGTTCCCCCAAATTTTATTAACTTTTTATTTATTAAAATGTCTAATTGCTAGAAGCAGTAGGACTGGGTGTGGGGTATGTAGAAGGGCCTGGGGAAGAACAATGGCTGTGGAATCAGACAACTATGAGATCCAATCCTGACATCACCCCAACCACTAACTGTGTGACTTTGAGCATATGAAATACCCACTCTGGGCCTCAAACCCTCCGTCTGCAAAGGGAAATAATAATTTTATTGGTTAGAATTCTAGTTAAAGTGACAAAACCCTAAGCTGACAAGCTTGAGAAAAGATGAACTTCTGGTCTGACATAGTACATTGATAAAGAAGGCTTTAAAGAGCATTCACTCACAATGACTAAGAGAACAGGAAAGGAAATAACAGCAATAAAATTATGGATACTGGAAAGAAAGTGGACTGATGATAACTGTCTGAGCAGACCAGAGGAAACAGCTTCCCCTCAGCTGTGGAAGAAGGTGGCCAGTTAGAACCGCAAATCTCCAGAAAGGCTCATGAATTGAAGGAACCAAGTACCTCTGACAGGGATGCAAAGGTGGCAATTACAACAGGTGGATTGGTTGAAAGTCAGTTTAAGACAAAGTTGGAATCAAACGATCAAACTTAATACCACTAATAGTAGGACTTCCTGGCATTATTATAATAACAGGACTTTCGAAAGAAGTGCACAGCTTAAACCATCAAGTCTTCTTTCTAGACTATTCAACGTGAATCTAATAAGTCTTTAGACTGAGCTTCCAGTCTGTAGGGAAAACAGGAGAGACAGGAACAAGTCAAATAAGAAAACAATCAGCAAATCTAGATTGTGGGATATTCTGGAAGACAGATAACTAGCCTGGCTTCTTCAGAAAGTTGATGTTCTATATTTAAAAAACTGAAGATATATGACAACCAAGTGCAATGGATCCTGGTTTTTAAAAAATAGGCTAGGGCCTTCCTGGTGGTGCAGTGGTTAAGAATCTGCCGGCCAATGCAGGGGACACGGGTTCGAGCCCTGGTCCAGGAAGATCCCACATGCCGCGGAGCAACTAAGCCCATGCACCACAACTACTGAGCCTGTGCTCTAGAGCCTGCAAGCCACAACTACTGAGCCCACATGCCACAATTACTGAAGCCTGTGCACCTACAGCCTGTGCTCTGCAACAAGAGAAGCCACCAAAATGAGAAGCCCGTGCACCGCAACAAAGAGTAACCCCCACACGCCGCAACTAGAGAAAGCCCGTGCACAGCAACAAAGACCCAATGCAGCCAGAAATAAATAAATAAGATAAGATATATGGAGAAGTTTGAATACAGATTAGATATTAGATGATAAGGTATCCAGCCTCCAAGATGGATCACAGTGACCCCTGCCTCCATACCCTAATTAGGGAACTCTAATGAAGTCCCCTTCTACATTATGCTAGGGTTGGTCTGGTCTCTAATACCATACTGTAGAAGTGATGGTATGTCACTGCCACAATTAGGTTATAAAAGATTACAGCTTCCATCCTGGGCACTCTCTTGCACCCTCTCACTCTAAGATCCCTTGTTTTGGGCAAAGCTAATTACCATGCCATGAGAACATTCAGGTAGCCTATGCATAGAGCAATGAAGCAAGGACCTGAAGCATCCAGACCGTGGAATGAGCTTGAAAGTGGATCCTTCAGCTTTATTCAAGTCTTGAGATGACTGCAGCTTCAACCAACAGATTTACTGCAACCTCATGAGAAACCCTGAACCAGAACCACCCAGCTAATCTGCTCTCAAATTTCTAACATTCAGAAACTGTGAGATAAATGTTTGTTTTTCTAAGTTGCTATGATTTGGAGTAATGTGTTATACAGCAGTGCATAACTAATACAGATGATAATAGAAAATGATTTAATATTCTTAGGTGTGATAATGGTGCTGTGATTATGCAGGAATACCTCTTTATTTTTAAGAGTTGCATTCTAATGTATTTAGGAGCGATGTGTCATGATGTCTCTACAATTTGGTTTCAAATTGTTCAGAAAATATACATACATGGCATATATACACATAAATATACACATACAACAAAAAGACTGACAGTTATTGAATCTAGATGGCAGGTATATAAATAATCATTGTATAATTCTTTCAACTATTCTATACCTTTGACATTTTTCACAATAAAAACTTCAAGAATTTCTGCTCCTGGACAAGATGGATTAATAGGACCCAGCCTGGCCTCCCAACAAAAACAACCCCCAAAAACATTAAAAATATATGAAGCATTTTCCTCTAAGATCAGGAACAAGATAAGCATGCCCACTTTTGCCACTTCTAACATAGTACTAGAAATCCTAGCCAAAGCAATTAGGCAAGAAAAAGTAACCAACAGCATCCAAATTGGAAAGGAAGAAGTAAAATCATCTCTGTTCACAGACAACATGATCTTATATGTAGAAAAGCCGAAAGATTCCACAAGAAAACTAGTAAACAAAACAAGTAAATGAACTCAACAAAGGTGCAGGATGCAAAATCAACACACAAAAATCAGTTGCATTTCAATAAATTAACAATCACATTCTGAAAAGGAAATTTTAAAAACAATTCCATTTATAATTGCATTAAGAAGAGTAAAATACGTAGGAATAAACTTAACCAAGGAGGCAAAAGACTGGTACACTGAAAACTATTAAATATTGCTCAAAGAAACAAAAGAAGGCATTAAAAAATGTAAAGATATCCCATGTGCATGGATTAGAAGACTTAACATTGTTAAGAATACTACCAATGGTGATTTGTAGATTCAATGCTTCTCTATCAAAATCCCAAAGACTTTTTTATAGAAACAGAAAAATCCACCCTAAAATCCATATAGAATCTCAAGGAGCTCCAAATAGTCAAAACAATCTTGAAAAGGAAGAACAAGGTGGAGAATTCACACTTCCTGATTTCAAAACTTACTACAAATATAAATTAATCAAAACAGTGTGGTACTGACATAAAGACAGACATATAGACCAATGGAATAGAGAGTCCAGAAATAAATCCTCATATACATGGTCAAATAATCTTTGACAAGTGTGCCAAGATCATTCAGTGGGGAAAAAAACAGTCTTCTCAACAAAAAAAATGGTAAAATTGGATAGCCACATTAAAAAAAAAAAAGGAAGAAACTCTTAGAAGAAAACATAGAGGGAAAGCTTAATGATATTGGATTTGGCAATGATTTCTTGGATATAATACCAAAAGCACAGGCAACAAAAGTAAAAATAGGTAAACTGAATGACACCAAAAGTTTAAAATTCTGTGCATCAAAGGACACAATCAGCAGACTAAAAGGCAACCTACAGAATGGGAGGAAATGTTTGTAAATCATATATATTACAAGACATTAATATCCGGAATATATATAAAGAACTCCTACATGTCAACAACAAAAAATAAAACAACCCATTTTAGTGTTTTTTTCGGCAGCACGTATACTAAAATTGGAATGATACAGAGAAGACTAGCATGGCCCCTGTGCAAGGCTGCATGCAAATTTGTGAAGCTTTCCATATTTTTGGCAGAACACTCTTTGACATAAATCACAGCAAGATCTTTTTTGACCGACTTCCTAGAGGAATGGGAATAAAAACAAAAATAAAAAAATAGGACCTAATTAAACTTAAAAGCTATTCCACAGCAAAGGAAACCATAAACAAGATGAAAAGACAACCCTCAGAATGGGAGAAAGTATTTGCAAATGAAACAACTGACAAAGGATTAATCTCCAAAATATACAAACAGCTCATGCAGCTCAATATCAAAAAACTAAACAACCCAATCAACAAATGGGCAGAAGACCTAAATAGACACTTCTCCAAAGAAGACATACAGATGACCAACATGAAAATATGCTCAACATCACTAATTAATAGAGAAATGCAAATCAAAACTACAATGAGGTATCACCTCACACCGGTCAGAATGGCCACCATCAAAAAATCTACAAACAATAAATGCTGGAGAGGGTGTGGAGCAAAGGGAACCCTCATGCATTGTTGGTGAGAATGTAAATTGATACAGCCACTATGAAGGACAGTATGGAGGTTCCTTAAAAAAACTAAAAATAGAACTACCATATGACCCAGCAATCCCACTACTGGTCATATACCCAGAGAAAGCCATAATTCAAAAAGGCACATGCATCCCAATGTTCATTGCAGCACTATTTATGATAGCCAGGACATGGAAGCAAACTAAATGTCCATCAACAGAGGAATGGATAAAGAAGATATGGTACATATATACAATGGAATATTACTCAGCCATGAAAAGGAAAGAAATTGGGTCATTTGGAGAGACATGATGGACCTAGAGACTGTCATACAGAGTGATGTAAGTCAGAAAGAGAAAAACAAATATCATATATTAACACATATATGCGGAAACTGAAAAAATTGATATAGAAGATCTTATTTACAAAGCAGAAATAGACATAGAGAACAAACGTATGGATACCAAGAGGGAAGGGGGGGTGGGATGAATTGGGAGATTGGGACTGATATATATACACTATTGATACTATGTATAAAATAGATAACTATTAAGAACCTACTGTATAGCACAGGGAACTCTACTCAGTGCTCTGTAGTGACCTACATGAGAAGGAAATCCAAAAAAGAAGGGATATATGTATACATATAGCTGATTCACTTTGTTGTGCAGGATAAACTAGCACAATATTGTAAAGCAGCTGTACTCCAGTTTAAAAAAAAACCCATTTTAAAAACGAACAAAAACTTTGTTTTTGACTGAATGGTTTCCTCTCAAAATTCATATGTGAAGCCCTAAACTCCAATGTGATTATATTCGAAAATGGAAATAATTCAGGTTAAATGAGGTCATAAGGTGGAGCGTTGATCCAATACAACTGGTATCATAAGAAAAGGACACACACAGAGGAAATGCCACGTGAGGACACAGTGAGAAGGTGACTGTATACAAGTCAAGAAGAGAGTCCTCACCAGAAACTAAATTTTCCAGCACCTTGATCTTAGACTTCCAGCCTCCAGAACTGTGAGAAAATAAATTTCTGTTGTTTAAGCCACCCAGTCTGTGGTATCTTGTTATCGTGGTCTGAGCATACTAAAATAGTTGACATTTGAACAACACAGGCTTGAAGTGTATAGGTCCACTTATACAGATTTTTTTTCAATAGTAAATACTACAGTACTACATGATCCACAGTTGGTTGAATCTGAGGACAGGAGGAACTGTATCCTTAAATAGATATTTCTCCAAAGAAGATATACAAATGGCCAATGAGCACATGAAAAGATGTTCAATATCACTAATCAGTAGGGAAATGAAAATTAAAACCACAATGAGATACCACCTCATACCTCTTAGGATGACTACTATAAAAAAATATAGAAAGTTACAAATGTTGGTGAGAATATGGAGAATTGTGTACTGTTGGTGGGAGTATAAAGTGGTATAGTTGCTATGGAAAGCAGCATTGTGGTTTCTTAAAAATTAAAAATAGAACTACCATATGATCCAGCAATTTCACTTCTGGGTATATACCCAAAAGAATTGAAAGCAGTGTCTCGAGGAGATATTTGTATACTCATGTTCACAGTAACATCATGTGCAATAGCCAAAAGGTGGAAACAACCCAAGTGTCCATTGACAGATGAACGGATAAAGAAAATGTACTGTAGACATAAAATGGAATATTATTTTGCCTTAAATAGGAGAGAAATTCTGACACTTGCTACAACATGATGAACCTAGAGGACATTATGCTAAATGAAATAAGCCAGTCACAAAAGGACAAATACTGTATGATTCTACTTATATGGGGAGCTTAGAGTAGTCAAATTCATAGAGATGGGACGTAGAACAATGGTTACCAGGGGGTGGGAGAAGGGGAGAACAAAGAGTTATTTTTTAACAAATATCGAGTTTATGTTTGGCAACATATAAATAGTTCTGGAGATCTGCTGCACAACGATGTGAATGTCCTTAACATTACTGTATTATACACTTAAAAATAGTTCAGATGGCAAATTTTATGTTATATATTTTACTACAATTAAAAATTTTAACTTAAATACAAATTTTGAAAAAAAATATGTAAAACAACAGTTTTTAAGGCACTGGTTATCAGGTGACAAAGGACAGTGATTTCTGAGAGACTGGAAATACACAAGATGAGCCCTATGAGTGTCCCAGCTTATTTTGAATCGAGATTTTGAATCGAGAGAGACTCCAGGCCATGGCACAGGGAGGGGTAACTAAAGCCAACCCCAGCTGAGTCTCTGAGTTGAGGAGATAGAACTATCAGTCCAGGGAGACCAAGGCAGCTAGAGCTGCTAGACTAAAGTATCAGAGAAGAGAGAGCTTCCCAGAGAAAGAACACCACAAATATGCAGAGGATCCCCCTCAAGTACACAACAGAGTAGTGATCAGCTCATACATACAAGGAAAATACCTGCTCCTGTGCAAAGAACCATTTAAAATGATGGGAATGAACAGGGCCTGGCAATCAGGAAAGGCTGGGAACAATGCCTCTTGCCTAAATATTCACATGGAGCATTAGGTAGACCAATCATAATGGTCTTCCCTCAGTTATCGAGAACAACTCATCCTAGATTAAGCATTGCTGTAGACCTTCCTAATAAATGATAAAAGCAAGAACCAAAAAGATCAAGCTGTTTCTGAGTAAGTTAACTGCATTCCATATCAAAGATTAAGAAGATTTATAGGTATACAAAAATATCCAGCACCCAACATGCAAAGAGGCAGGAAAACACAAACCATAATGAGGAGAACAGTTAATATATCAAAACTGACCAAGAACTGACACTAACGCAAAGAAATACATTAAAAGTTATATAAAAGAAATACATAAAAGTATTAGCAAAGAAATACAATAAAAGTGATTACAACTGTACTTCACATTTCAAAAAGTAGAGATACAGAAGATATAAAAAAAAAACCTAAGTCAAACTTCTAGAAATAAAAATTACAGTGTTTGAGATTTTAAATACACACAAGATAGGATTAAGAGCAAATAAAATATTTCAGAAGAAAAGATTAGTAAACTTGAAGACATTGCAATAGAAACTACTCAAAAGAAAACATAGAAAGAAAAGGGGGAAAAAATTAAGAGTATCAGCAAATCTGTGCCCACAAATCTGATAACCCAGATGAAATGCACCAATTCCTTGAAAGACACAATCAACCGTAACTCACTCAAACAGAAGTAGATAAACTGAATAGGTCCAGAGGGCTAATATGCATATAATTTAAGTCACCAAAGGACTGGAGGGTGAGAGGAAACAGAAAAAAAATTTTTGAAGAAACAACAATCAATTTTTTCCAAACTTGATAAAAACTATAAAACCACAGATCCACAAGGCTCAAAGAGCTCAAACACACACACACACAAACACACACTCACACACACACACACACACACACACTCACCACCTCTGAAGAAAACTGCATCAATGCACATTATAATAAAATTTATCAAAACCAGTAAACAAGAGAACTATTTAAAGCAACTAGAGAAAAAAAGTCATGTCATGTTGGCAGGAACAAAGATAAGATGACACAGATTTCTAATCAAAATTAAGGCAATTAGGAAGACAGCACAGCAACATCTTTAAAGCACTCACAGAAAACCCTGTCTATACCCAGTGAAAATATTTTTCAAAAGCTAAGATGAGTTAAAGACAAAGGCTGAAGAAATTCATCCCAGAAGGCCTACACTACAAGAAAAGTTAAAGGAAGACTTTTAGGCAGGGAGAAATAATACCAGATGGAAATCTGAATCTACACAAAGGAAAGAAGATCAACAGAAATGATAACTATATGGGTAAATACAAAAGATTTTTTTCTTATTTTTTGAAAATCCTTAATAGATATTTTACTATTTAAACAATAATAATAATATATTCTGGAGTTTAAAACATAAGCAAAAGTAAGATGCATGATACTAATAACATAAAGAATAGGAGAGAAAAAATGGTAGAATATTATTGTGAACTTTTTATACTATACATGAAGTGAAGTGGTGTAATAGTACTTGAAGATAGACTGTGATAAGTTAAAGATGTGTATTATACACCATAAAACAACCACTAAAGTAACAAAACAAAATGCATAGCTAATATCCAACTAATGTGAATGATATAATTCATTCATTCACATTAGTGAATTATTTAAAAATTTATCCAAAAGAAGTAAGAAAAAAAAACAAAAAAGGGAAAAAGGAACAGGTGAAAAACAGAGCACAAATAGCAAGATGATGAACTCACATGTAATTATATTAATAATCACATTAAATGTAAGTGGTCTAAAATTAAAAAACAGGGACTGTCAGATAGCATTTTGTAAAAAGGCAGACTAGACTGTATATACTATCTACAAAAAACACATTTTAAACATGAAGACAAGGCCACCATCACCCTGATACCAAAACCAGACAAAGATGTCACAAAGAAAGAAAACTACAGCCAATATCACTGATGAACATAGATGTAAAAATCGTCAACAAAATACTAGCAAATAGAATCCAACAGCACATGAAAAGGATCATACATCATGATCAAGTGGGGTATATCCCAGGAATGCAAGGATTCTTCAATATATGCAAATCAATCAATGTGATACACCATATTAACAAATTGAAGGAGAAAAACTATATGATCATCTCAATAGATGCAGAGAAAGCTTTCGACAAAATTCAACACCAATTTACGATAAAAACCCTCCAGAAAGTAGGCATAGAGGGAACTTTCCTCAACATAATAAAGGCCATATATGACAAACCCACAGCCAACATCGTCCTCAATGGTGAAAAACTGAAACCATTTCCACTAAGATCAGGAAAAGACAAGTTTGCCCACTCTCACCACTATTATTCAACATAGTTTTGGAAGTTTTAGCCACAGCAATCAGAGAAGATAAAGAAATAAGAGGAATCCAAATTGGAAAAGAAGAAGTAAAGCTGTCACTGTTTGCAGATGACATGATACTATACATAGAGAATCCTAAAGATGCTACCACAAAATTACTACAGCTGATCAATGAATTCGGTAAAGTAGCAGGATACAAAATTAATGCACAGAAATCTTTTGCATTCCTATACACTAATGATGAAAAATCTGAAAGTGAAATTAAGGAAACACTCCCATTTACCATTGAAACAAAAAGAATAAAATATCTAGGAATAAACCTACTTAAGGAGACAAAAGACCTGTATGCAGAAAATTATAAGACACTGATGAAAGAAATTAAAGATGATACAAATAGATGGAGAAATATACCATGTTCTTGGACTGGAAGAATCAACATTGTGAAAATGACTCTACTACCCAAAGCAATCTACAGATTCAATGCAATCCCTATCAAACTACCAATGGCATTTTTCACAGAACTAGAACAAAAAATTTCACAATTTGTATGGAAACACAAAAGACCCCGAATAGCCAAAGCATCTTGAGAAAGAAAAACGGAGGTGGAGGAATCAGGCTCCCTGACTTCAGACTATACTACAAAGCTACAGTAATCAAGACAGTATGGTACTGGCACAAAAACGGAAATGTAGATCAATGGAACCAGATAGAAAGCCCAGAGTTAAACCCACGCACCTATGGTCAACTAATCTATGACAAAGGAGGCAAAGATATACAATGGAGAAAAGACAGTCTCTTCAATAAGTGGTGCTGGGAAAACTGGACAGCTACATGTAAAAGAATGAAATTAGAACACTCCCTAACACCATACACAAAAATAAACTCAAAATGGATTTGAGACCTAAATGTAAGACCGGACACTATAAAACTCTTAGAGGAAAACATAGGAAGAACACTCTTTGACATAAATCACAGCAAGATCTTTTTTGATCCACCTCCTAGAGTAATAGAAATAAAAACAAACATAAACAAATGGGACCTAATGAAACCTCAAAGCTTTTGCACAGCAAAGGAATCCATAAACAAGAAAAAAAGACAACCCTCAGAATGGGAGAAAATATTTGCAAATGAATCAACGGACAAAGGATTAATCTCCAAAATATATAAATAGCCCATACAGCTCAATATTAAAGAAACTAACAGCCCAATCCAAAAATGGGCAGAAGACCTAAAAAGACATTTCTCCAAAGAAGACATACAGATGGCCAAGAAGCACATGAAAAGCTGTTCAACATCATTAATTATTAGAGAAATGCAAATCAAAACTACAATGAGGTTATCACCTCACACCAGTTAGAATGGGCATCATCAGAAAATCTACAAACAACAAATGCTGGAGAGGGTGTGGAGAAAAGGGAACCCTTTTGCACTGTTGGTGGGAATGTAAATTGATACAGCCATTATGGAGAACAGTATGGAGGTTCCTTAAAAAACTAAAAATAGAATTACCATATAATGCAGCAATCCCACTACTGGGCATATACCCAGAGAAAACCATAATTCAAAAAGACACATGCACACCAATGTTCATTGCAGCACTATTTACAATAGCCAGGTCATGGAAGCAACCTAAATGCTCATCGACAGACGAATGGATAAAGAAGTTGTGGTACATATATATGATGGAATATTACTCAGCCATAAAAAGGAACGAAAATGAGTCATTTGTTGAGACGTGGATGGATCTAGAGCCTGTCATACAGAGTGAAGTAAGTCAGAAAGAGAAAAACAAATATCGTATATTAATGCATGTATGTGGAACCTAGAAAAATGGTACAGATGAACCGGTTTGCAGGGCAGAAGTTTAAACACAGATGTAGAGAACAAATGTATGGACACCAAGGGGGGAAAACTGTGGTCAGGTGGGGATGGTGGTGTGCTGAATTGGGCAATTGGGATTGACATGTATACACTGATGTGTATAAAATTGATGACTAATAAGATCCTGCAGTATAAACAAACAAACAAACAAAACAACTGATACTAAACTTTCTTTGGGTTATTTGTATGGAAATATGTTAATATAAATGTTTCAGGCATTACTTGAAATTTCTATAAATCTTATATGTCTGGTATAATGTTATAAGTCATAATTCTAGTTATTATTTTAAAATGTATATATCAGAAATGACTAAATTTCCTTGTCAATTGCATTATTATGAAGTTTCATCAAATCTTTAACCGTGGTCATTTTTAAGTCTTTTGTCATTTACAGACAGTTTTGAGTGTACTCTGATGCTTTCACAAAAATGTTCCTATAAAAGGGTTTCATCTTCAAGGAATTCATGGAAAAGATTGACAAGTACAGGTTTCTGGTAACTGACTATACCGCTGAACTGAATGAATAAGCATTTTCAGAACTCTAATGGAAAACTGATGAATTCATAAAAGTTCTAACAAAAGATCAAGATAAAAAAATTAATTACATGGGACTGAGTGAACTGATGAGGATGATTATAATTTTTGTAACTTTCTGTTTGAATAAAAAAATAAAATCCTACAAGGACTCAGAGGCAAAAAATATACAAATCAATTTTCACTGCAAAGGAAAGGAGCTGTTACAGTGGAGGATTACTGGACTGAATATCAATATTATAACATATTATGAGTGTGTTTCATGTTTGGTAATTGCAATCATTGTTGCTTTTTTTGTGGTCATCCCTTTACAGTGCTTGGTGTCAGTTTATTTATCTCTTGTAAAAATAAAATACAGTGTGTGTGTGTGAGTTGTGAAAAAAAATGCAAAATGCAAAAAAAAAAAAGACAGTATGGTACTGGCACAAAAACAGAAATATAGATCAATGGAACAGGATAGAAAGCCCAGAGATAAACCCACGCACATATGGTCACCTTATCTTTGATAAAGGAGGCAAGAATATACAGTGGAGAAAAGACAGCCCCTTCAATAAGTGGTACTGGGAAAACTGGACAGCTACATGTAAAAGAATGAAATTAGAGCACTCCCTAACACCATACACAAAAACAAACTCAAAATGGATTAGAGACCTAAATGTAAGGCCAGACATTATAAAACTCTTAGAGGAAAACATAAGCAGAACACTCTGACATAAATTGCAACAAGATCCTTTTTGACCCACCTCCTAGTGTAATGGAAATAAAAACAAAAATAAACAAATGGGACCTAATGAAACTTAAAAGCTTTTGCACAGTAAAGGAAACCATAAACAAGCAAAAAGACAACCCTCAGAATGGGAGAAAATATTTGCAAACAAAGCAACTGACAAAGGATTAATCTCCAAAGTATACAAACAACTCATGCAGCTCAATATCATAAAAACAAAAAACCCAATCGAAAAATGGGCGGAAGACCTAAAGAGACACTTCTCCAAAGAAGACATACAGATGGCCAAGAGGCACATGAAAAGATGATCATCATCACTAATTGTTAGAGAAAGGTAAATCAAAACTACAGTGAGATATCACCTCACACTGGTCAGAATAGCCATCATCAAAAAGTCTACAAACAATAAATGCTAGAGAGGGTGTGGAGAAAAGGGAACCCTCTTGTGCTGTTGGTGGGAATGTAAATTGATACAGCCACTATGGAGAACAGTATGGAGGTTCCTTAAAAAACTAAAAATAGGACTACCATACGACCCAGCAATCCCACTACTGGGCATATACCCTGAGAAAACCATAATTCAAAAAGAGTCATGTACCAAAATGTTCATTGCAGCTCTATTTACAAAAGCTAGGACATAGAAGCAACCTAAGTGTCCATCAACAGATGAATGGATAAAGAAGATGTGGCACATATATACAATGGAATATTTCTCAGCCATAAAAAGAAATGAAATTGAGTTATTAGTAGTGAGGTGGATGGTCCTAGAGTCCGTCATACAGAGTGAAGTAAGTCAGAAAGAGAAAAACAAATACCGTATGCTAACACATATATATGTAATCTAAACAAAAAAAAAATGGTCTTGAAGAACCTACGGGCGAGACGGGAATAAAGACACAGACCTACTAGAGAATGGACTTGAGCATACGGGGAGGGGGAAGGGTAAGCTGGGACAAAGTGAGAGAGTGGCGTGGACACATATACACTACCAAACGTAAAATAGATAGCTACTGGGAAGCAGCTGCATAGCACAGGGAGACCAGCTCGGTGCTTTGTGACCACCTAGAGGGGTGAGATAGGGAGGGTGGGAGGGAGGGAGACACAAGAGGGAAGAGGTATGGGGACATATGTATATGTGTAACTGATTCACTTTGTTATAAAGCAGAAACTGACACACCATTGTAAAGCAATTATACTCCAATAAAGATGTTTAAAAAAATAAATAAATGAATAAATATGAAGACACCAATAAATTAAGAGTAAAAAGATAGGAAAAGATATAGCATGCTAACACATGGTCAAAAGATAGCTGAAGTGGCTATATTAATATTAGACTATATTTATTATTAGACAAAGTGGATTTCATAGCAAAGAATATTACAAGAGCAAAATACCATTTCATAATAAAGGAGCCAATTAATCAAAAGAACATAACCACCTCAAACAATTATGCACCTAATATCAGAGTTTTAAAATACATAAAATGAAAACTGATAGCACTGCAAGGAGAAATAAACAAATGTACAATCTTAGTCAGAAATTGTAAAGCCCTCAATAATTAATGGAACAGTTAGATTGAAAATCAGCAAGAATGTAGAAGACTTGAACAGCACTAACAACTTGACCTGACTGACATTTACAGAACATTCCATCCAAAAACAGGAGAATACACATTCTTCTTAAGTGCACATGGAACATTTTCCAAGAGAGACCACATTCTGGGCCATAAAACAAGTCTCAATAAATTTAAAATGAATCAAGCTGTAAAAAGTTTGTCTTGTCACCAAAATAGAATTAAATTAAAAATCAGTTATAAAAAGAGTTCTGGAAAACCCCCAAATATTTGGAAACTAATTATCCCACTTCTAAGTAACCCATGGATCAAAGAAGAAATTGAAAAGACTTTAGAAAGTATTTTGAACTGAATGAAAATGAAAATACAACATATCAAAATCTGTGCAAATCTGCTAAAGCAATATTTAAGCAATATTTGGTGGGAAATTTATAGCACTAAATGACTATGTTAGGAAATAAAAAAGACTTTAAATCAGTGAGTTCAACTTCCCCTAGTGTAAAATTAGGTTAAGAAGAGAAATTAAACCTAAAGTAAGCAGAAGAAATGAAATAATAAAGAGTGGAAATCAATGAACTACAAAATGGAAAAAGAATAGAGAAAAATGATAAAAGAAAAAACTAGTTGTTTGAGACCAACAAAATTGATAACTTCTAGCCAGATGTATTAGGGAAAAAATAAATTTAAAAACTTACCAAGGTCCAAAAAGAGAAAGGTGAGATTATTATAGATTCTATAAATATTGAAATGATAGAATATTATGAACATTTTATGGCAATAAATCTGAAAACTTAAATGAAATAGACAAATTCATTGAAGTACACAACCAAAAAAACCCAAGAAAACAGTTAACAGACTACCTCCCAATATAGTTTAGAAATTGAAACTGTAGTTAAAAACTTCCCACAAAGAAAACCCTAGGCCCACAGGGTTTCACTTGTGAATGTTATCAAACATTTAAGGGAAAAAAAGTACAGTTCTATACAAACTTTCCCAAAAAATTGAAGAAGATCAATATTTTCCAATTCATTCCGTGAAGCAAGCATTACCAGACATGAAGACCAGAAAAAGACATTATGAGAAAAGAAACTATAGACTGATAATGTTCATAAACAGAGGTTTTTTAAATTGCTAAACAAATTTTAGCAATTTTACTCTAACAATATACTAAATGGATAATATCTTATGACCAAATGGATTTTATGCCAGGAATTCAAGGTTGGTTTAATGCTTGAAAAAACAATCAATGTAATTCACAATATTAACAAACTAAAAAACGGAAACCATAGGTCATTTACATAGATACAAAAAGCATTCGAAAATATTCAATACCCATTTCTTATTTTTAAAAAACTCTCAGAAAAGTAGGAATGTAAAGAAATTTACTCAATCTAATAAAAAGCATCTGAAAAAAACTACAACTAACGTCAAACTTAATTGTGAAAGACTGAATGCTTTCCTCCTAAGATCAGGAATAAAAGAAGGGTATCTGCTCTCACTACATCTATTAAACACTGTTGTGGAGCTTGTAGCCAGTGCAATAAAGCAAGAAAAATACATAAAGAACATCCGGATTGGAGAGGAAGAAGTAAAACTGTCTTTATTTATCTATGTGGAAAATTCAAGGAAATCTGCAAAAAATGTACTAGAACTAATGAATGATTTAGGCAAAGTTGCAGGACACTAGATTAATATACTAAAGCAATTGTATTTCTATATACCAGAAACAATCAAAAATTTTAAATACCATTTAAAATAGCTTATGGGGAGTTATTATTTAATGAGTAAATAATTCCTATCTGGGATAATGAATAAGTTCTTGAAATCAATAGTGGTAATGGTTACACAACATTGTGAATGTACTTAATCCCACTTGAAATGTTTAAAATGGTAGATTCTATAATATGTGTATGTTACCACCATGAAAAAATCAAATCCAAGAAAAGAAAAAATAAAATAGCATAAAAATGTGAGATACTTAGGGTAAATTCTGACCAAAGTTGTACAAGACCTGTACACCAAAAACTGAAACATTGCTGAAGAACCTCTAAAGGACCAAAGTAAACAGAATGGTACACCTTGTTATTGGGTCAGAACACTCAATATTTTAACATGCCAATTCTCCCCAGTTTGATCCACATATCCAACACAATCCAAGTAAAAACATCAGGAAGGTTTTTTGTACAAATTTGGTTAAGGTAATTCTAAAAGTCATATGGAAATGTAAAGGAACTAGAATTCACATACACACACACACACACACACACACACACACACCTGAAAAGGAAGAACAAAGTTGGAGAGCTAAGACCACCTGATTTCAAGAATTGTTATAAAGCTACATTAATCGAGACTGTGGGGTATTAGCATGAAGGTAGCCACAAAGATCAATAAAACAGAGGATAGAGTTGAGAAATTGATGCACACATGTATGGGTTTTTGACAAAGATGCAAAGAATGCAGTGGAGAAAAGACAGCCTTCTCAACAAATGGTGCTGGAGCAACTGGATATCCATATGCAAAAAAACAAACTTGTATCTATGTTTGTCACCATCTACAAAAATTAACTCAGGCCTCTCACCTCTGAGATGGCCCACACTCTGTCTGTGGAGTGTGTTTCTCCCTTGGCCGCTCTCACTTTCCCAGATGAGCCCAGGCCCTGAGGCCACTCTTGCCTTTTGAGATGGACTGCATTCTTCTATGGAATGTGTATCTCTCTAAATAAATCCACTTCTTACCTATCAAAAAATATTAACTCAAAAATGGATCATAAATCTAAATGTAAACCCTAAAACTGCAAAACATCTAGAAGAAAACATAGGAAAACATCCTTGTGGCCTTGAGTTACACAAAAACTTCTTAAATCTGACATCAAAAGCATGATCTATACAACAACAAATTGGTAAATTGAACTGCATCAAAAGTAAACATTTATGCTCTTTGGAAGACACCTTTAAGAAAATGAAACAGCAAGCCATACATACATAGGGAGAAAATATTTATAAAGATATATTTGATAAAGGACCCTCAAAACTCAACAACAAGAAAACAGCTCAATTTTTAAAAACATGGGCAAGACATTTGAACAGACTCTTCACCAAAGAAGATACACAGATGACAAGCAAGCACATGAAGAGATGCTTTACATCATAAGTCATTAGAGAAATGCTAATTAAAACCACAATGAGACACACTTTAGAATGGCTTAAACTAAAAAGACTGACTACAACAAGTGTTGATGGAGATGTGGAGGAACTGGAACACTCAAGCTGGTGAAGTTAAACATACACTTACCATATGATCCAGCCATTCCACTCAAAGAGAAAATGTTTCCACTCAAGAGAAAATGAAATATATATATATATATATGTATATATATATATATCCATACAAAGGCATATACACAAATGTTCACAGAAGCTTTGCTTGTCATAGCCAAAAACTGGAAACAATGCAAATGGCCATTAACAAGACATCCACAAACAAATATGATAGACCCATGTAATGGCACACTATTCAAAAATAAAAGGAAATGAACCTTCTACATAAGCAACAACATATATGAATCTCAAAATAATTATGTTGTGTGAAAGAAGCCAGACAAAAGAGTACATACTATATGATTCTATCTATCTAAAGCTCTAGGATGTACAAGCTAAATTATAGAGACATAAATCAGAATGGTATTGCTTGGGAGAGGGAGACATCTAAGGCGGAGTGATTACAAAGGGTCAAGAGGACATATATATGTCCCCAAATATCCTTTGGGGACAATGGATATATGTTCACTATCTTGATTGTGGTAATAGTTTCAAGGGTAAATAATGTGGTTACATTTTTTAGAGTCTCTTAGAGACTCATACTGAAATACTTATGGGTAATATCACATGATGTCTGAGATTTGCTTCAAAATATTACAGGAGGGAAATAATTGAAACAAGATTAGCCATGAATTGACAACTATCAAAGCCAAATAACGGTTCATTAAGCCTGTGTTTCTCAACCTAGTTTTTCATTATCATCCCCCTAAAAGCCTTTTTAGACATTATTTCCTAATCACTCCTCCACCCCTGAAATTTCAGTATCAAGGATATACTGTGTATCTGTTTATGTGCATGGCCCTTTGGAGACCACACATTGCAATAGTTCAGATTTATTCATCCGCTCCCTAAGAACCAATTTTTGCCACCTTTTGACCCTCCTCTTCATCCTGGTTGAGAATGCATGCATTATACTATTCTACTTTTGTATATGTTTTTAAGTTTCTATTAAAAATGTTTTTAAATAATTTAATTTTTTAAGAAAGAAGCAAAATAAGAAGTATAATCATTCATCTAAGAAGACAGCGGCCAGGGAAGAATC
This sequence comes from Lagenorhynchus albirostris, assembly GCF_949774975.1. Classification (NCBI taxonomy): domain Eukaryota; kingdom Metazoa; phylum Chordata; class Mammalia; order Artiodactyla; family Delphinidae; genus Lagenorhynchus; species Lagenorhynchus albirostris. Next base: position 150,630,700 of record NC_083097.1, read on the forward strand.
CATGGAACCAGCTTCTGAGTTGACTGGAACCAGGATTCAAGTAGCACCAAGAGTAACTTGTCAGTTGAGAATCTTGTGGTGACACCTTAAACCACTGAGGAGACTTATGGCTCCCCAATCTATAGGGAGGGTCGGCTTCAGGGAGGAACTGATCCACTAACTAGATCCAGGGACTTTGCTCATACCTCCTCCATAATGGCAACCTCGTCCCAGGACGGGCTTACTTGCTGAGCCCAAGATGGACACTCACTAGGAAGCTATATGCTTCCTAGCTCTTATCCAATAGGAAAGAGAAACTGTGCCCCAGCATTTAGTTAAGGTCCTTAATTCATTCTGACGGAGCCAGCTTTGGTACTGCCCATCTCCGGCAATTTCTATAGTGGGGGAATGGAATGTGCTGAGTGGCCTAACCCAGACCAAGTGGCCCCCTCTGGAGTCATGGGGTGGGGGCACTCAGTGTTTCCAGAGCCACATAGCTCTCTAAATGAAAATCAGGGCTTTGGGAACAGAGAAAGGGAGAAATGTCATCAGGACCTCCTATTTTCCTTTGTTTCTATCTGCATGTCTGTCTAATTCTTTCAGTTCTCAGGGTGAAGAATGTGTCTTTCAGATGATAGTTACACTACGCTAAGGGGGTAAACAGGGCTGTGAGCTCCAGCTTTTTTTTTAATCCCGGGAAAAGAAGTGATCGCCCTGGTTTTGGTCACATGCTCATGCCTGGCACAATCACTGTGGCCAGAGAGATGGGATACGTGCCTGGCAACAGACACCCACCCCAGCCAGGGAGGGTGCTAGATTTACAGCACCTGCTTGGGTAGACAAGATAACAGGAGTCCTCTCGACGGTAATTACAAGGCAGGGTTGTTGTGACAACGTACGTGAGGTTTCCTTTCCTCTTCGGCAGTGTGTCTGTAATAGCGTATTTCTTTCCCAGCCCCCACGCTTATCCTGCTCCAAATCTACCAAACTGAAGAGCAGATCTCAGAAAAAAATAAAACAAAAACCCTTGGGTGAGTTCCGTCTAAGCAGGTTCTGGCTCCCCATGTACATCTCTCTCATTTAGAATAAATAGATCAGAGCAGAAGGTGTTTTGGGTGTGCCACCACATCCCTGAGACTCAGATTCCTCACCTGTCAGCTGGGGTTAGTAATAGTCCCTATCTCAGAAAGTAATTGTCTATGATATGAACTGAGTTGATGCATATAAAACAGTTCTGAGCATACAATAGGCACTTAATAAATGGTAACTATTACAATCCATTCCATACTTTTTAAAAAAACAGTCAAAAGGGAATCTCACTAAAAATAAATTGTCCAAGAATGTTCCAAAGCCTCCCCCATGGCCAGGAAAAGACCATATCACTTTTTTCCCAGGAAGCACCTGTCCCTGGGGTGTCACCCTCTAGTGTCCCCACCTACAACTCTGCACACCCAGGCTGAGCCCCCTCCACCCAGTTTCTCAGAGCTTGGATCTGCACATTTGCCTCCCACCACCTCCCTCCCCACCCTCCAGTCATCTGTGCTGCCCACCCTGGCAAGCTGTCTCCCTAACACCTCACCTACTCATGGCTTCATTATTTTATTCCCCACCTTTACTTCTCACTCAGTTAGGAAGGTGGGAGCAGGGATAATCACACAAGGCAGGAGACCTTAGGAACTGGCTGGAACTAGCCCCTGCCCCCTGGTGCCCTGTCCTCTACCCACAGCTCCCATAAACCCACCCTCTGGCCCTCTGGTGCCCCCCTCTTTCTCCCCACCCCTCTCCCATCACCTTCACACCGATTAACAAGTACTCTCCAGTCCCCACCTCTTTCCCCTCCCCCTCCACTTCCCAAGCTTTCTCATAAAGTCGGGCTAAATTCCAGACCCTCAACTCCAGCCAAAAGCCCAATTCTGTCTGGCAGGATGCATTAGCTGGAAGACACATTCCCATTCTCTGAAGTGGGTTGGGGGAGGGTGCAGTAGGAAAACCACACACTGAAACACGTGACCCTCTCTTGCTCCAGCCTCTTTAGTCCTGTGACCTTGAGCCTACCTATTTATTCCCTCTTCCCCCCAAATACTTTTAAAAATCTAACAACACCAAGCCTTACGTCATGTGTCTCTTTCCCGTCCTGGGAACTACAAGGGCAGCACAGCGTAGTGGGGGTGTGGCTTAATCCTTTATAGACTGTGTGACTTTGGACAAGTTTCTTCACCTCTCTGAGGCGCAGTTCCCTTATCTGTGAAATGGGGATGATCTGACACCCACCTCACAGCCTTGCTTTGAGGAGCAAAGCAATCATAGGATGATGGGAACACACTTTGTCAAGCTGTTGGTTGCTACAAAGGAAGGTTGCTTCAAAGGAGGGTTTTGAAAGAAACATAATAGAATAAAAAGGTAAAGGACACTTCTGCTTAATATAGCCAGCAACCAACAGGTAAACTTCACAGTGTTTGACATCTAACAAGAGGTTAATAGGCATGAAAAGAGGTAGGAATATATGACCGAAAATAAGGAGAAAAATCAATTAAAACCAACCTAGAATTGACACAGCTGTTAGAATTAGCAAAGACATTAAAACAATTAATATATTTTAATATATTATATTATAATAACTTCATTATAATATATTTTAATATAATACTACATTATAATATATTATATTATATACTTAAAACATTCCATATTCCAAAAAGTTAACTGGAGCCATGGAAGATATATTTTTTTAAAAGACCCCACATTTTAGGGAATTTTTAGAGATGAAAATTACAATGTCTGAGATGAAAAATATACTGGGTGGACTTAACAGCAAATTAGTTATCGCAGAAGCAAATATGCCTGAAATTAAACACACAGAGAAAAAAAATAAATTTCAATAATTAAAAAAGTACTAGTAAACTGTGGAACAACTGAAAAGGCCCTAATATATATGCAGTTGGAGTTTGTGAAGAAGGGGGTGGACAGAAAAATAGTTAAAGAAATGACATCCAAAATGTTCTAAATTTGATGAGAATATAAGCCCACAGATTCAAGAAGCTCAACAAACGCCAAGAACTAGAAACAGCAAGAAAACTACACCAGGACACATCATAATAAAATTGCTCAAAACCAGTAAACAAGAGAAAATCTGCATCTAGAAGAACAAAGATAAAAATAACACAGACTTATCAGCAACCATGCAGGCAAGAAGACAGACTATGGGGCAACATATTTAAAGTCCTAAAGGGAAAAATAGTAAACCTAGACGTGTACCTTGTTGTTGGGTCAGAGTACTCAATATTATTAACATGTCAGTTCTTCCCAAATTGATCCATATATTCAACACAATGCACATCGAAAATATCCGAAAGCTTTTTGTACAAACAGGCTAGCTGGTTCTGAAATTCATATGGGAAATGCAAAGGAGCTAGAATCCACACACACAACTCTGAAAAAGAGCAAAGTTGGAGGGCTAAGACCACCCGATCTCAAGAATTATTATAAACCTATACTAATCAGGACAGTGTAGTATCAGCATCAAAGCAGCCACATAGATCAGAGGAACGGAAGAGGGTGCTGACAAGTTGGCCCGCGCATATATGGGTTTTTGACAAAGGTGCAAAGGAAATGCAGTGGAGAAGAGACAGCCTTCTCAACAAGTGGTGCTGTAACAACTGGATATCCATATGCAAAAAACGAAACAAAACTGCAGTGGTTTCCAAATGCCCAAAGGGTGACATTCTGGTTCCTGGTATGGTATTCAAGGTCCTTTTAAAAGAAGCTTTGACATCCTGTCTTGACTGTTAGCCAGCCAGTTCACTCCTAGAAGGAGTCATCAAATAAAATGGAATTCCTCTCCCTCCTAAACCCTCCAGGCATCCCCATGCCTTTGCCACTGCTGTTCCCTCGGCCCAGAAGCTTCTTTCCTGTCTTCCCTACTGGAGACTCCTATCCAAAGTGCAGCTCTGTTTTCACCCTCAGAATGATGCCTTCTCAGAAATAAGAGGCAGGACAGAAAGTCTCCTTTTGTGTACAAACAGAGCCCTTTATACATACTTTAGAGGTAGCTTTCTATGTGTCTTCCTCCACAATAGGTGAAAGCCTCAAGGGCAAAATTTTTACTTATTTTGGTCCCTAGCACCAGCCCAGGACTTGGGGCTTTATAGAGGCATTGATGGCTAAATGAATGGATAGAGAAATAAGAAGATGTTTTCATGGACGGATGGAGAGAGAAGTAGACTGATGGAAAGATGAATAGAGGATGCATGGATGGATGGATGGATGGATGGATGGATGAAGAGATCATAAGCAGTTCAAGGGCAGAGATTGTTTCTTATTCAACTCGTTTTCACAGTGTCCAGAATATAGGGTCTGGAATATAGTAATAGATACTCAATATATGTTACTGGAGGAGAGAATGAATGATTGAAGGACAAGGTTATTGTGGTAAAAGTTTTGGACTAAGAGTCAGAAGACCTGATTTCCATCTCTATTCATATCTTGAAGTTATCTATGTGAAGATGATCAACTTAACATCTTCAATTTGCTCCCCTGTAAAATGGGTAGACTGGATTAAATGATTTCTAAGGTCGATTCCAAACACTCTTGTGTTCCCTGATTTGAAGCTGCGCAAATATAAGATACGGCTATGGAATGAGAGGAGGGGCCACATTAGAGCAAATGTGTGTTTACTTACAACTTGTCCTAATGCAGAGCTGATCCCAGATCTCTGCCAGCAACGGGGGAGAAGAGTTAACACACTCCAGATGAGATTCTGTTCAAACTGTCTGGCTGAAAGCCTGTGGTGGAAATGAAGGACAGGCTGAGAGGAGAGCCTGAGGGGTAATTAAAAGAGAAACATGAACCTCCCTGAGGCTGTACCCAGCCCAAGTTGAAAGGAAGGTGGGAACTGTCGGGCTGCACAAAGCCTCCCAGTGCCCCTGGCTGCTGGCCAAATGCACACTTTATCCAGAAGGATGGTTATTTGTTCACAGAGCACGTGGTCTGTCCTGCCAGAGTCTCTCCTGGACTCCTGGTGTGCTCTGGGATAATAATTGTACTGAGAACGCATCTATCATTAGTTATAGAACAATATGTGCCAGGCACTGTCTATATATCACCTCATCACTTCTCCCAGTAACGCTGGGAGGCAGGAACGCTAATCTTTACTTCATGGAGGAGAATAAGGTAGTTAGTAAGTGGCAGATTGAGGACTTGAACCCAGGGCAGTCTGGATGCCTGTCTCTGGACAGGTGCCCTGGAACTGGTCAGGGAACAATCCAGAGAATTCAGATTTCATTTACTTTTTTAATGAAGGTAAAATTGACATATAACATTGTATTGATTTCAGGTGTAAAACATAATGATTCAATATGTGTATACATTGCAAATTGATCTTTACAATAAGTCTAGTTAACATCTGCCACCATACATAGTTACAATTTTTTCCTTGTGATGAACTTTTGAGATCCACTTTCTTAGAAACCTTCAAATGTGCAATACATTGTTGCTAACTATAGTCACCATGCTGTACATTACATTCCAGGACTCACTTATTTTATAACTGAAAGTCTGTACATTTTGACCTTCAGCCATCTCTCCCACTCCCCCACCCCCTACCTCTGGCAACCACCAATCTGTTCTCTGTATCTATAAGCTTGGTTTCAGGTTTATTTTTTAGGTTCCACATATAAGTGAGATCATACAGTGTTTGTCTTCCTCTATTTGACTTATTTCATTTAGCATAATGCCCTCAAAGTCCATCCATGTTGTGGAAAATGACAATATTTCATTCTTTTCTATGGCTGAATTATATTGTATATATGGTCTATATATACACCACATTTCTTTATCTATTCATCCATCAGTGAACACTTAGGTTGTTTCCATATCTTGGCTATTGTAAAAAATGCTGCAATGAACATTGGGGTACAGGTGCCTTTTTGAGTTAGCATTTTCATTTCCTTATATTAAATACCCAGAAGTTGATTTGCTGGATCCCAGACTTCAGACTTCATGCCACACCAAGTTGCAGTGACACGTGCTGGTGCCTGCCTGGTGCCTTTGCAGTGTGCTTTCCCACTGGTTCAAGCCCACAATGCTGGACCATCTCTCCCATTTTGTAGATGGGGACGTTGAGACTCAGACTGACAAGTGAAGTGACCCAGTCATGGTCACACAACTTGTAAATGGTGGAAATGGGATTCTATCCCTGGGAACTGGAGTGTCAAGCCAGGACTGTTAACTGGTGGATTGTTCTGTTCCCAAGCGGTAGCTGTGGTGGACATCTGTGCATTTTGCATAAACATCGATTCTTCCTCCCTCTGTTGACTTCATCTGAATTTTCTTTGGGGAATCACACCCACCACAGCCCACCATCACCACCTCAGTCCACATGATTTGGGCAGCACTGATATGCCCTGTACTCTCCCCACCCCATGCAGGGTGGACAGATGATCCCCCCCGGCCACAGTGGATACATATGACCAAAGATGTCCAATGAGAATTTCTTTTCTACTTAAAGCAGTCAGAGCCAAGTGTCTTTCACTCACGCCTAAGAGTCTCCAATACTGTTCCATCATCAGGCTAAATTTTCATCACTTGTTTCCTTGGCTGTTCACCCATTTAGACCCAGGTCACTTGAGGGCAGAGACTGTCTGAAAGCCATCACTGTATCTCAGTGCCCGATTCCAGCCATGCCTGATGAATACTTGTTGGATGAATAAAACTCCAACTTGATTCAATGGTCCTTTGTTGAAGTTGGAGGCATATTGGGCCCAAGAAGCCCGAATTCTCCAGCCCACCCCACCCTTCCATCCTTCTCCTCCACCATCTTTCAAGGCCTAATTTAGAGCCTGACTCCTCTGAAACTGGCCCCCAGCCTCCTCCCCACTCCGAAGATGCTCTCAGCTCCATCAGGACCTCCATGGAATATATCTGCCTCGTGCAGTAAATTAACACCCTGACCTCTCCTATTCCACCTAGAAGTCCTGAGGACAGGGTTCAAAATGGAGTCATTTATGTATCAAGCCAGGACCTGGCACCCTCCAGGGCTCAGAAAATATTTTTCTCAATCCAAGGGCTCATTTCATTCAATAAACATTTGCCAACCCCTAGTATATGCCAGGCACTGAGAATACAGAGGTGACTACAGCATGATGGTTAATAATGATGATTATAATAAGAGCCAACACTTACTGAGCTATTACTTTGTGCCAGGCAATGATCTAAGCACTTACATGTATTAATTCATTTAACCCTCAGAGCAAACTAGTATGGTAGCTCTTATTATTATACCCATTTTACAAATGAGGAAACTAAGACTCAGATGTCAAAGAACTTGCCCAATCAAGGTCACAGAGATGATATGTGACAGAGCCAGGATCTGAACTCAGGCAATCTGCTCCCAAATCCATGCTCTTAACTGGTCCACTATGCTGTGGGGTCATGAGTACTTAAAAGGCCATTTTGTCATAAGCCTGGCCTTCTCCTTCCTAAGGTCTATATACCCCACTTCTGGAAAGAGCTGGGTTAAAAGTAGAATTGACAATGCCCAATACTGCTGACAGAAAGAGCTTGGATTTTGGAGTTAGACACACTGGTTTCAATGACCACCAGCACCAATCTTTGGCCCCATGTACCCTATTGTAAGCTCGCCAAGTCTCAGTTTCTTCAGAATGAATAACACCTCATGGGCGGTTATTAGGGTTGAAAGAGCTAATATGTGAAAATCAGTTGGCACAGGGCCTGGCTCACAGTCAGTAAGTGCAAGCTGCTGTCACTGGTACCTTTTGTGATCCTCATGGAATAAAGCAATTCATCAATGGACAGGGCTTGGCACAAGGTACACATTCAAATATTATAAACGTGCTTCCAGTATTTTTCCTTCCCTCACTACATTCTATGACCTTGGAAAGAGCACCCACACTTCTCTGAAATGATTCAACCAGTGCTGTTTGCCAGCCTTCAAAATGGATTAAAGATTTGGAATTCCCTTTATTTCTCCACCCACAGGATCAAAGGGTGCAGGCAAGGGCTGGGGAGGGGGGAGGAAAGCAAGATGGAACAGGCCCCAAGTTTTGAACTGGCAGAAGAGCAACAGCGGTTCAAACTAGGCTCTGCTGAGCTGCAGGGCGCAGCCCTTCATGTTCTGCTCTGCCTGTGCCCTTGAGAAATAAACACATCTGCCAGAATGTGGGATGCTTCAGCCATGGCTAATCCCAGGCCACAAGACGAGCAGCCACTGAGAGGTGCCCTGCGATGCAAAGTGTTTTCCAAAAACGTCAGCAAGTACGCAGAGCAAGGAGGCAGGAGACAGTGCAGTGCAAATACACAGTTAGGCTTCAGGATAGGAATAAAGGCTGCATGCACAGATCCGCGCCACCCTTCTGCCTTCCTTGCGCAGCCTTGGCTCCACTGCCCTCTAGTGGCCAGACAGGGACCAGCAGTCAGGTTTTAACCTAGAGCCAAGTCCTAGAGCACAGGGCTTGGAGCCTCTGAAAGAGCTCCTCCTTTCTACCCCTCAGCCACTACTGGCCTGGTCCAGCCCCTCCTTCAGCTCTCCCTTGTGCTTCTGCAACAGTCTCCTCACTGGTATTAATAAAAAATAAGAAAACAACCTACTGAACGTTGACTGAAGGCACTGTGCTAAATACTTGCTTACATTGTCTCACTGAATTCTTACAACCACCTTTGGAATTGGGTAGTATCCCATTTACAGATGAGGAAACTGAGGCTCACACGGGTTAGAGAACTTGGGCAAGGCCATATGGCCAACTACATGTGGAAGATCTAAAGTTTAAACTCAGCAGCGCCCTGGGCCAGGCCCTACATATATATTATATATAATGGCTTCCATAGCAGCAGCAGCTTCCCCTAGGAATGTTAGAAACTCAGATTCTCAGAACCCTGACCCCTCACAGGGAACTAAAAACTCTGGAGATGGGAGCTAGGAATGTGTGTTTTAACAGGCTATATGTACCCTCAGCGCCAAGCCCAGGCGTGGCACAGGGGTGGGTGTGGAGTGTCTCAGTGAATGAATCTCCTTGTCCTTCATGTGTTACTCCCTTCAGTTCATTAAGCCAAACCTTGTCTTCTCTGGTTTCTGTCCATCTCAGCATCGTGACAACTATGAGACGAAGCTCCAGACGGATCCCAATGTTGATAACCATCTTCAAAGAATCCCAAACCTTTATATCTGTGTGGTTGTGAAGGTACTTCTAGACTGGGCTGAACCTAAACACTTGGGATTCTGGACCCGTACGCAGGGTAGAACACAGTGGAAGAATATGGGCTTCAAATTAATATACTGACCGAGTGACCCTGGGCAAGTTCCCTAACCTCCCTGAACCTCAGTTTTCATCTGTAAAAATGGGTCCAAGGTACAGTTGTCTGATTTCTCCTACTCCCTTGTACAAGGCCCAGCACTCAGAGGAAGCTCAGATATTTGGTCAATCCAACCAAGATTCCTTTCTACAAAGTGAACAAGAGGACCTCCCCTCCACTACATGTTGAACACAGAACCTCAGCCGCCATTTTGGAGACACAGTCTATCATAAACGTCCAGTAAATCATCGTAGGCCTGGTCATCTTCAACCCGAACACCATGGTGATATCTCATTTCAGGAGAGAAACTTTTCCCAAGTTGACTTTAATCCCACTCTGGGTACAGTTGATGACCAGGTACAAATTGGTCTGTGCCCTACCCCGTCTCCTTGGGTCCTCAAAGACATCCTGAGATATTTTGACAGATTCTTCACTGTATCTGTGCCATTGCCTGACCTGTACTGCGGTAACTTTACCAAGAAGGAAAAGGGAAATAAGATGAGTTTAGCAACTTGTTCCTGGCAAAATCCACGGCGACCCCAAGTGATGTCCGACTGCATTCCAGTCAGGGCAACTTCTACCCAGTGACTTTGTGCTATGACAGTGCTGGTCAGATGAGCATGCTTTCACGCTCTGCCTGCTTCTCCCTAAAGGATGAAAGACAAAAATGCTGGATTCCTTGAAGTTCAACAGCTTGTGGTTCCATGTCAGCAACAATTTCAAACATGTGAACTGCTAGTAAATTTGCAAACACTGGCTGAATACTTCTCAGTTTAGTGTCCCTAAACATTAACAAAGGGCCTTAGTTCCAAAATGTGTTTGTTTTTTTTTTTTGGTTGTGGGTCTTAGTTGTGGCAGGCGGGCTCCTCAGTTGCGGCTCATGAGCTCCTTAGTTGTGGAATGCAAACTCTTAGTTGTGGCATACATGTGGGATCTAGTTCCCATACCAGGGATCAAACTCAGGCCCCCTGCATTGGGAGCATGGAGTCTTAACCACTGCACCACCAGGAAAGTCCCCCCAAATGGGTATTTTTTAATGTGTTAAATATTCATTTTCTCCAAATTCCAGTCCATCCAACCTCCACTTTTTTGCACAAAATGTGACAAGCTTAGGAGACAAGGAAAGCTTTGTCAGGTACGAGGGTTTATACAGCACACAGATGTGGTATTAACACCTACATAACAACAGTAGCTCCTTACTGAACATCCACCATGTGCCAGGCATTTGGTACATGCTAATTCATTTACCCTTCATAAGCTGTACTGCCATTATGGACATTACAAAGATAAGCAAACCAAAGCTATGGAGGCGAAGCAATTTGACCAAAGTCTCCCAGTTAGTGGTGGCAGAACAAGGATTTCCACCCAGGTCTATCAGACTCTGCCCTACACACCAAGACCACACTACCAACCGGTCCAAACTGAAATTATCCAGACACCCTCCCTTCCTTTTCTCCCCAAGCCCATCTCACATTCCACCTGATCTTCTCCACATCCCAGGACCCTGCTGCCACCTTGGCTTTGCTCCAACCCCCAGCACGCCTTCTCCCACGCCCTCTGCCCGATACTCACACCCTCCCTATTCAAGACTTGCACTGCGTCCACCTCCTCTCCATCCAGTCCCTTCCCAGAAACCTCAGCTAACAAGAGCTTTACCCGCCTCCTGCTCTTCCTTCCCCCGTTCGTACACACAGTCCTGGCTTCTGCTCCACTTGTTCACAGGCGCACGTATCCATCATGGGCCCCAACAGATGCCACAGATAGCAGATCTAACATTTCTCCTCTGGACCTCCCACCACGCCCAGGGTGTGATGGATAAGTCTCCTCCCTGCACAGCACCTACTCCTGGAATGATGAACTGGCTAGCTCAGCTGTGGCATTTAAAGCTGAGAAAGCTGGTGGACTCCATGGCCTGTCTCTACAGGCAGCCCATGTTTTCATTAGAAGCTACTCCTCCTAAGAGGGCAGGGGTGTATGAAGCATCTCCTTGTGCCAGGTGCTGTGCTAGACACTTCACAAACCTTTTTTCTCTTTTAATTCTCCTAAAGACCCAAGGAGTAGAGGATTAATCATCCCCACTTTATCAATAAGGAAAGTGAGTTCAGTTCAATCACTGCTGGAGCCGGGATTCAAATCCCGTTCTGCTCAAGTGTGAAGCAGCCTTATTTCCAGTGCAGCACAGTGTCAGAGGGAGGAAAGAAAGTGCAACGTCACCTACATATGGGATTCCTGAGGGTGCACTGCACTTCATGTGTACACCCTCTACTCCTTCTAAAGATAGGGCTTTCCTCTTAATTCCATCTGTGGGCTTTTCTCCTTCCAACGAAGGTAGACCTCCTGGGCAGCACAGAAACATGGGGAAGAAACACCAGTCTGATCTCAAAACCTCATGCGTGTTCTAGATCTTTGTCATGGGTGTATTTGTAGACTCTGTGGAGGGGTCACACAGCACACGACATGGCAAAACACGAGGAACCTACGTCACCCAACCTTCTCTCCCGTACACCAAGTCTTCAGTAGCTGCTCCAGGACCTCCCCCTCCCCCATCTTTAAAAACTCCAGGTACTTCTTTTTTTTTTTTTTTTTTTTTTTTGCGTTACGCAGGCCTCTCACTGTTGTGGCCTCTCCTGTTGCGGAACACAGGCTCTGGACGCGCAGGCTCAGCGGCCATGGCTCACGGGCCCAGCCGCTCCGCGGCATGAGGGTTCTTCCCGGACAGGGGCACAAACCCGTGTCCCCTGCATGGGCAGGCGGACTCTCAACCACTGCGCCACCAGGGAAGCCCATCCAGGTACTTCTTTTCTTCCATCTCCTGGTTGCCTGGCTGGCTGGCTGCCTGCCTCTCTCATCCACTACTTCCTCTTTCATCTCTTCTCATGAAGACAAATCTGGCCTTTTGAGGACTCTTCATCTCTCTTACTGTCTCCCAGATCAGTTCCATAAAGGATCTGGGTGGTAAAAAAAAAAAAGACTCCCCTTCAGGCATGGGTATGAGGGAGAAAGGTTGTCAATAGCTCCATAGGTTTTGTTCCTGACATATAATATCCATACGTACCTCTCCCTGGCCCCTCCTCCACACTTTTGAAATGCGACCACGCTGTCCCTAATGTCTTCTAACTCAGCGGCCCACCACCTGTTTGGCAGCAGGGACCGGTTTCGTGGAAGACAGTGGTTCCACGGGGGAGGGGGCTGGGGGCTCAGGCGGTCATGCAAGCGATGGGGAGCGGCAGATGAAGCTTCGCTGGCCTGCCCGCCGCTCACCCCGGCTCCCAGCAGGCTGTGGAGCCCTGTTCTAACTGGCATTGTGTCACCTCACGATGCATCGCACAGATCTCCAGTGGTACTTCCAAGCCGACGTCATTGTTTTTAACAGCTGCCTGTGTTCTACCCTGTCAGTGTGTGGTAATGCAACCCCTTCTGTACTAGGAGATGTGTGTTTCTCCCTTTTCACTCTTGCAAATAATCTGCATTGAAAATCCTCCTACACTTTTCCTTGTGCGCTTAAAAGTTTAATTTGCTGGGTCAAACAGGATGATGTGCATTTTGACAGCACATGATGGGAAGGTTGATTGTGAGCACGGCATGGGCTCTGTCCCTGGTATTTTTCTTCCTGTCTATCCTCCGCTAGATTCACCTTCACATACAGTTTTCATTTACAGCTTGAGGGCTGTAAGTAACAACTGTAAGAGTTGTTTCTCTAAAATAATATCGTGTATGGCACCAGTGTGACTGCTTTGGGAATGGTAGCTCCCAAGAGGAATGAGATGTTTCCCCCACTCCGTATGAACCATCCTGCAGTTTGGCCTGCGGAGGCCTCGGGACGCTGGAAGGCGCAGGAGAGGGAGATGTGTGGACCCAGCGCCGCCCAGTGGCCGCTGAGAGGACGACGGCCTTGTTCGCAGGCTCAGGCACCAAATCCCTGGGAACTCCTAGGAATGCTTGAGGGGCATTTTACTGGAGGCTGAAGTCCCGCGTGAACAGCAGGGAGATGGGAGCTGGTGACATTTGGGCTACTGTTGAAGTGACTCCATGTGTAGCCATAGGCTGGCGCCTGGGGCAACTCAGGTGACTGTTGCTTTGGAGTGAATTTGTGTTTTATGGCTCACGTGGTATCTACAGATATTAGAACGAGACAGTGGCAATATGCCAGGAGCAAGTCGTTTCTGGGCAGTGCTTATCTGACTTCAGGGACCTGTGCCATAACTCTGTGGTCCATAAGTTGGGAACCACTGAGATGGGATATTGGAAAGCTGAGTGCAAATGAAGTCATTAACTCAATGTCAAGGGGAGCGTGCTCTCTAAAGGAATCCTGGGGTGAGTTCTCACCATACGGAAGGAACACCCGGTTGCTCCTATTCAGGATGCTAAAATGACTCCCTCAAGTCACAAATCAACTTCTCTGGGCAGCTTGTTACCCCTTCCTAACGAGTCCCCACCCTAGAATGAGCCCTGTTTCCTGTGGCTCTGATCAGGGCAGGTGCTGTCACTGCTATCGGCAAAGAGAAGGCTTCTAAGTCATTGCTTCTGCTTTTTGTACCTCCGTGAAACGCCGCCTCCGCCCCTTTAGTAATCTAAAACCTACCATCTTTCCTGCCCTTCTTAACACCCACTGTTCCAAGTCCTCTCAGCAACTTGGGCTTTTAGTGACTTTGGATTTTGTGAACTCCTGAAGCTTTTACACCTGGTGTCAGACATTTGCTGTGGTCTCCGTGTCGGGTCTGTCACATGTCTTCTCAGCTAGACTGTGACTTCTGACATCAGTGAGGCTTCATGTTTCCATAGCTCCTTGAAGGGAGATGCTGGACACAAAATAGTGTGATATTTCAGTGACTTGCTGCGTGATAAAAAAATGAAAGCCTTCGTATATTAGATCTGCTTTATGTAGAAATTTAAAAAAATCTTTCATTCATTCAGTCACGCATACGCACGCATGCACACACGCACGTACACACGCTCGTACAGGGCTGGTCACAGGCGTAGGCGCATAGCCTTCCGCTTAGAACAGAGACGTGTTCCTGCAAAAAGCATGCCCACCAATGTGGACAGTCAAGCTGATGGCTCATAAAAACGAAGCCAATCTTCTTGGATCGAGACGGGGCGTCCAGACCACGTGGATCACGTGTCCACTTTCCCAGGCCTGGCGTGCTGCTCGGAAAACACTTGTTGGGTGAGTCGTGGTCATATATCTATTGGATTCAGCTCTGCTTCCTCTGGCTCTGCTTCATGCTGACTTTATGTGAACAGTGGATTGCTGGCCTCTGGGTTAAGAGGAGTTATTTAATGCACACAGGCCAATGCACAACCGCTAACTCTTGCGAGTTCAGGGGATCTAATATCTTGGGAGGATTTATACCAATGACTTAACTGCCTGAATACCAACCTTCCTATTATCTTTATGATAAGATGAGCTTGGGTCTCACATTTATCCCGAGAAGACAGCCTTATCCAAATAATCTATATTTTAGCAGGCCTCAGAAACACATTTTAAGTAATTCTTGCCATGCCATATATTTTAAGTAGCATTAAAAAGCCACTTTCTTACTTTAAAAAATAGGTGTGCAGTAGATTTTGTGACGCCTATAACAAGTCTATGAAAAATTGATTATTTTCCCACGGGTATAGGTTCCGATTTTTACTCTGCTTGCCAAATGAAAAATCTAGTATGCGTGGGCCCTTTATCTTATTTATGCCCTCTGAATAGAATCACCATGTACCCAAGCAAAGGGAAATGGGTCACTGGGCTTGAGTCGCCTGATCCCCTCCTGTGGTGGGCAAAGGAGTTTGTGCAGCTCTAAATGAGGAAGCATGGATTTCCCTTTCAAATGCCTCGTTTTCTTACTCTTTGCCTTTCAGTCAGCTCCGTGTAAACTGCGTCAGAATATAACAGGGTGCTGAGGTGAGTTTTGGCTGCTGGTGGAATGTGCATGTGATGGAAATAGGTCGCTTTAGGACCCAAGGAGGATGCAGAGAGGTTTACAGTCAAAGATAATAATCGTTCTGCCCTTTAGTTATCATTCCTGTTTTTTTTTTTAACTGAACAATATGCGCCAATGGCCCCCACGTACTTTCGTCTCAGTTCTCTGGCCCTCATTGCTACAAGCTGGTTATGGCGTTGGCTGCTTTCCCAGCATTCATTCTCTCCCTGATCGTGAACCATGGCTCAGCACCCTGGTTGAGGGATAGGGAGGGATGGGGTATCATCATGCTCCCCCGTGCCTAAGTCTCTTTTGAATTGCTCCCTCTCCACCCTTCCATCTGAGAGTTCTGGATACTTGTTAAGCCCCCAGAACAGACAAGGTGGGGGAATTGGGCACCTTGTGCAGGTGACAGTGGCATAGATATAGCGCCTCACCCATAACTAAGGGGAGAGTAGAAACAGCCTTCTGAGCTGGGGTGACGGGTGCGCACACAGCTCTCACTTCACAAACAAGGATGAAATAGGCAACACACAGAGGCTCGAGAGACCGTCGTGGTAACTCTGAGTACAGGGGGCCATGGCGGTGCTCTGTAAGCTTGGAGGCTACACTGGGGCTACCTTGTGGACGATCTCAAGGACCGTGGTGGTGAGTGTGAACTGATTCGGCCTTGAGGGGCCAGGAGGGTTTTTCAGCTGGAGACTTTTGAGAGTGTGATTTGACCCGAGGCTTTTGACATTGTCTTAAAGAGAATGGAGAAGTTGTCCTGTTTAGTGGTTTTAAACCTTTGCTTTGATGATCTCCCCAAGGGGCTGCTCTGGTGGGAGGATCTGGGGAAAGAATCCTAGAGGCTGGGACCCTGGGCTCCTTTTCCCACTGATTCAGCAGTTCTGCCTCTGTTTTACTCCTTGAGCTGCCAGGTAAGAGTCCTTTCATCCGTCCTTTCCTCCTTTCCTCCCTTCCTGTAGTTAAACACATAAGTTGGAAAATTTTGTTAACTGTTTCTAAGTGTACAGCTCAGTAGTGTTAAGTATACTCATTGTTAAATAGATCTCCAGACTTTTTCCTCTGGCAAACTGCAACTCTAGTCTCTTTAAATAACAATTCCCCCTTTTCACCTCCCTCCAGCCCTTGGTAACCACCATCCTACATTGCTTCTATGAATTTGACTAGCCAAGTAAGATTTCTTTTCAAAAAGCAATCAAGCAGCTGAGAAGGTTCGATAGCCTCCTGATGTATCCATCATTCCTCACTGTCTGCCCCCGACCCCCAGACAGTGAGGAAACTGAAATCCCAGAGCTTCTGGGAGGCCAAGGTGGCCACTCAATGCAGATGTTAATTAAGCCAGAGTGCCAGGTTCAGATTTTGTTCTGATGCTCTGTATGTGACACTGGGTTGGTGATTTAACTCAGTGCCTCAGTTTGCTCATCGGTTAAAGGGACACGATGGTAACAGAATCTGCTTTATAGCCTTGTTGTGAAGATGAAGTGAGGTCATCTATATAAAGCCCTTGGAATAGGGCCTGACACTTATATACGTGTCTGCTATGATTGTTAAGTGACTTCCTAGCATGACACAGTTCCTTTTAAGGAGAGCTGTAACTTTGGGCCTGCAACTAGCTTCCGTGGTGCATGTCTTTTGAGTTTCCACTTAAGACTGAATAGATAGATAGCTTTGGCTGGCAAGATTTCCTCCTACACATCACTATCTCTCATCTAGGGCATGCCATGGATCTTGAAGTGTGCTCCATCAATATCTTAATCCTCAGGGAGAAAGTCATGCAGTTCATATCATACAGCACAAGAAGGACAGTTATCCAATGGCATTAATTCAACAAATATTTATTGAATGCTTTGATGTAAGGACACCTGGGGTAGATGCTGGGGACACTGAGCAAACCAGCCCCAAATCCCTGCTCTCGAGGAGCTTGTGTTCTCTTGGGGAAACCTTTGTAATGCAGCCCTTTTAATAAATGAAATGTTTTTCCTGAACTCATCTAGCTAAGGAAGATGAAAAGTTCGCTTAAAAATATTCAGGTTCAGAAATGAACGCTCTAGACCTGTTGCTGATGGTGCTTTTGAAAACTGGTTCATAGAAATAGATACTAAAAATGGTGCAGAAATACTGGTGATTTCAGATTTGAGGCGATTTTTCAGATACAAAGTTTGCAAGTTGGTTTACCTCCAGTGCTTATTATGGGGTGGCAGTACCGTCTCTCATACTTAGAACTCTGTGAGGACAGCATAAGGCTCACTTTACCTGTGCTTCAGTCAGATGTCAGGAGGAATGTGGGATTCCTCCTGCCTACGCCTCTCCTGGGCTTCCTCCTTTCCTCCTCAGTGTGGGCAGATGACATTCAGACTCAGAGGAAGCAGAAGCAGGGGTAATGCGGTTGGGACTGATCTTCTAGAGGGAAGAAAACAGGAATTGACATCACAGGCTGCTGGGGCTTTCCAGCCACAAGGAAAGATCTGCGGTCCAGATACCATGCTGCTTGCTCCCTCCTTGGCTCTTTGGGTCATTGCCGGTGCTGTACAGTACAGCTCTTCTTTCCTGGGGTCCTACAAGTACTTCATTGGTAGGTACTTCCCAACACAGCATTTCCAGGGTGCCACTGCTAGTCAGTCAAGGTTGTTGGGTGATAGGCATCCCATGTACTGTTAGAAACTGCTGGGACTGATGTGGTGGCCTTAAAGCTAACAGACACAATCACCAGCAGCCGTGGCCCATAGTTCATTGCCCGCTAGCCCCACTTCTTTCCCTTTAAGAGCCTGCTCTTTTGTTCAGGTAGGGTGGAGAACCCTTGATCTTAGGGAACAGGGGCCCCTCTTTTAACCCTAAGGGATGAAGCATGGAGGTCTGGGCCAGTTGTAATAAACCCATTCCCAAACCCAAACCCAAACCCATCCTCCTTTACAACTCTAAGTGTCAATGTGACACTGGCCAACGAGTCTGGTGGTTTCTAGGAAATATTTTTTTTAACTTTCCCATATAGGACTTCCCTGGTGGCACAGTGGTTGAGAATCCTCCTGCCAATGCAGGGGACACGGGTTCGAGCCCTGGTCCAGGAGGATCCCACATGCCGTGGAGCAACTAAGCCCATGCACCAGAACTACTGAGCCCATGTGCCACAACTACTGAGCCCGTGTGCCTAGAGCCTGTGCTCCGCAGCAAGAGAAGCCACCGCAATAATAAGTCTGCACACCGCAGTGAAGAGTAACCCCTGCTTGCCGCAACTAGAGAAAGCCCGCACGTAGCAATGAAGACCCAACGCAGCCAAAAAAAAAAAAAAAAAAAAATTCCCATATAAAGGCAGAACGTAATGAAATAGCCTTATGCCCCTCCTTCTTCCCAAGGTGGAATGCTACTGTGATGATACAATATCTGGAGCAGTAGCAGCCAATTTACAGCCCTAAGTTTAAAAAATATATGAAAATCAGAGAAACCGGGTGAAGCCTGACTGGCAGGCTGTCACCACAACTGGACTGCCTGCTCCCAGGTTTCCTGTTCCATGAGACGGTTAGATGTCTTTATCACACGTGTTAATCTGGTTCTGTTACTGGAGACTGGAAGGATTCTAAATGATGTAGCATTTTAATACTCATCTTTGAGATTAGATGCCCACATCACAGATGGGTTTCCATTATTGTGACTATTATGTAACCAAGAGAACACATGGCCTAAATGTACTGAGTTGTCTGACTTTTGACACAGGATCGTTGGACTCCAGTGCTGGGGGAGCAACTTTAGAGAACTTCGAATCCTGGGTTTCCTACCTTAGGTTCCGTGAAACTTGTAGGCCTGTGAGTCACTTCCACCTAGAAGGGTTCCATGCCCAATTAAGTTTGGGAATCACTCCTATGACATCCCCCTCTCAGAGGAACAGGTTGTGTGTCTATATTTCCATTCCATCTGTCACAGCTTTTGTTCAGGACCCCTTTTCTTGCTTGTTTGGACCTCTGCAGTAGCCTTATTTCTGGTATCCCCACATCCCCTTATTCCCCACCGTCTTTGATTCATCTTACATGTTACCTCCGTTCACTCATGGCTGAGCACATGCTGGATGCTGGCACTGTTCTAGTTGCTGGGGATACAACAGTATCCTGCCCTCATGGAGCTTATATTCTAGTCAAGGGAGCAATGTAGTAGCAAACAAAAAAATACAGAGAGAAATATGCAGTACAGTAGAGAGTAAAAGCTTTGGATAAAAACCAATCAAGGAAGGGAGAAGACATACAGCTTTGAATAGAGTTTCAGGGCGGGCGTTTCTGCAAACATAACACTGAGGTGGAGGCCCAAGGAAAAGCTCTCCAGGGAGAGGGAACAGCATGTACAAAGGTTCTGAAGTGGGAGAAGATTTGTGAAAGAATGAGAAGGAGAGAATCATGGAGTGGAGGGAGGAGAGGAAGTAGTGGGGCCTGTGGTCAGCTGAGGAGTGGAGACCAGTCATGTGATGCCTGCTGGACCCCTGCAGGGACGTGGCTGTGCTGACGGAGGTGGGACGTGTCACGGAGGTTCTGAGCAGGGGAGTGACGTTAACGGACATATATTTTAGAATGATGCTTGCTGTGGTGAGAGTCGATTACGGAGGTGGTGCCGGAAGGGAAGTAGAGGAGACCCAGTCGCAGGTCACTGCAGTAATCCAGGCAAGAGATGATGGCTTGGACCCCGGGTGGTTGCAGGGGGAGAAGTGAGAATTGACTGGATTCCAGATGTAGTGTTTAAAAATAGTTATTTATTTTTTGGCTGCATTGGGTCTTAGTTGTGGCACGCGGGATCTTTTGTTGCGGCATGTGGGCTCTTGGTTGCAGTGCGCGGGCTTCTCTTTAGTTGTGGCCTGCAGTCTCATTAGTTGTGGCATACGGGCTTAGCTGCCCCACAGCATGTGGGATCTTAGTTCCCCGACCAGGGATCAAACTGACGTCCTCTGCATTGCAAGACGGATTCTTAACCACTGGACCACCAGGGAAGTCCCTCCAGATGTATTTTGAAAGTAGTGACAGGATATCATGACAAATTGGACATAGTTACGTGAAAATGTAGGATCAAGGGTGATTGTAAGCTTTTTTTAAACTATGCAGCTAGAAGGATGGACTTGCCTTTTATATGATGGGGAAGATTCTGGGAAGAGCAGGTTGGGGGGTGCAGACAGGAGCTCAGTCTTGGACAAGCTTGAGATGCTTGTTAGACATGTAAGTGGAGATGTTTAGTAGTCACTTACATATAACCCCTCGTAATGCACATCTGGAGTTCTTGGTCGACCTACAGGCTGAAGAGGCAGTCAGCAAATCCATCGTACTAAGTGCAGTGAGAGTGGCTGAGAACACCTAGTCTAGACAAGTCCTGGAAGGAGTTTTGCTGTAAAAGGAAGACAAATGGGGAGGTAAGGGAAGGGGAAAGTGGGTCCAAGAGAGTATTTTGTCACAGCAAAAATTATACTGAGCAAAATTAAATGGGCAAGGAAGATTTTATTCAAGCTATTGCAATAGGGAAGAGAGGCCAGATCTCAGTCTGAGCCCAACTCAGCTGAAGCAGAGGGTGGTAGAGTTCTAAGGGCTGTAGTGACAGGGAGCTGTAGGCCATCCACGTTTGCTGATTGGTTTTACCCCAAGGAAAAGTAAACTTCTCATATCTCAGTGATAGGAGGGAGTTTTACAACTTGGAGCAAGGTGCCCACTGAGGTTAGGCTCCTACCCTTTCCCCTTTCATAGAAACCGGGTGATGAAGGTGCTGTCCCCTTGAATTGTATTTCAAGAGAAGTTTCCCAGGACGTGGAAAAAACAGTCCTGGGCTGAAAACCAAGAGGCTCTTAAAAAGATGTATGTGCTTTTTAAAGGGGGCAGAGAGAATTTACACATTTCCTAAAGAAAATGCTTTAAGAAAAGGGAAGTCAGGGAGAATCCTGTCTCAAGTTTAGTCAGCTTGAGGGGATTAAGGCCATCTTGGCCAGTTTCTGAAACAGATACATCATCTTCCTATTAAATTTCTGACATCTTCAGGATAATCAAGACTCTTTCCTAGTCTGCTACAGCCTCATCTGTATCCACCCTGCCTCTTCCTGAGGCCTACTGATACCCCCAGCACTCTTGGCTGTGTCTGGACCACTCTAGAAAGTGTTGTGCAGCCTTCCCTCTTCCGATCTGTTCCTCTTCTCTGGGTACCTTTCAGGGCCCTCCCTGTGCAGGGCACAGCTCTTTTCTCATCTTCTCTGTGGGATTCTCCCTGACACTAGAGCCTTTTATTTCTAATACTTGGCATGCTATGCAACTCATGTTTATTTTGAGTACAGGTCTTACAGCAGTTTCTACTGCCTAAGAAGTATGTGTGATACCAAGGAAGTAATTGCCTATGTTTCTGCTTAATGGCAAGAATTTGATTCTGAGTCTGTACGTCCTCCTAGGACTATGTTTAATAATTTGGCTACTATGAAATATGCTGGTTGAGATCTCACGACTTTGAGGCTTCACCACCATCTGGATTCTGAGTGAAGAAGTTCACAAATGATTCCTATTTTAGATTGTATGATGATACACAGCCCTGCCAGAGCCAGTTTCTGTTCCCCAGCCGTGTAAGTTGAGTGTGTGTAACTCCACGAATACAGACTGACAAGTCGGTTTAATATCACCTCGAGAGAGGGCTTCGGCTACAGAGTTGTTGGACTGTTGATGTAATACAGCTTTGCAGGCTGTAATAGGTTTGGCAGGAGGTTTCATGGGGTATGGGGCTTTAGGGTTCAACTTTGGAGCCCCTGAGAAGGGCTGATGCTTTTACCTTTAACTGTGCTCAGGGCTTCCTATGATTAGAGCCTCAGACCTTTGAATGGGGCTAGAGAGGGAAAACAAGGCTTTAGAGTTAGCAGGAGAAAATGAACATGAAGGAAAAAAAAACCAGTAAGTGGTCACGGAGCTGGCAAGAGTGAAGGAAATAACGAGACAGAATTAGTTCTTACTGACAACTTGAAATTGCCTGGAACATTATAAAAATCCATCAGCCTGTGAAAAGCAGACTCACAGTGACCACTGGATGGTGTGATATTTGCAATTTATCTGGACACAAATTTAGAGAAGCCAGCGGAGATTTAGCCTAATAAACAGCTTTTGGCTGGTGCAAAGGTTTTGAAAAGAGGACTCAAAATTAGCTTCCACCAGGGTTCTCTTTCTCCAGCAATCTTGAAATCAGTAGAACTGAAATTGGTCGATTACCCATTTTTCCCTTCAAACATCTGTTGCTGTTTTGCTGTTCTTACAATGAATTATAAAAAGTCGTAGTGTCTTGTCCTATTGAATGTTCCTTTGTGGATTGCTTCTCTGCTTTGCATCCTCTCTAGTGGCATTTAACAGTGTTGGCGTGGCCCTCAAATTTTTGATGAACTACAGGAAACTCTTATCCTACTAAAGTTACTCTTCTAACAGTTGCAGTGGTTGCTGAGCATATAAGAACTCCTCAGGGAGTTTCAGTCTCTAGGAAGAGGCAGATGATCAGCCCTCAACTGCAATAGGTTCAGAGAGGTGTTTGATTGTATTTGGTGGCTAATTCTTGGCAGAGCAGGGATCGTGTATTGTTCCTAACTTTATCCCCCGAATGTCAGTAGATGGAGCTTTGCTTAATGGTTAAAAAAAAAAAAAAAAAAAAGACTCCCAAGAAGATGGATGTGTTGAGAAAGGGAATTTCAGACACAGGGGAAAGCAAGTACAGAGTCGCAAGAGTATGAACAGATCTCCAGGTTTACGTGATGGCCGGGTGGTGGAGGGCTGCGGGTCGATGTGCCAGTGGAGGTGGCTCAGGTCGGGAAGGGCGCCCTCTGCAGGCCACGTGGTGCAGCGCAAGCTCGTGCACACAGCAGGTGCTCACAAGTGTTTACCACGTGGCTGAAGGAAGGAAAGGAAGGACTTCAAAGCAGGGAGGCCCCTGATTAGATTCGTTTTAAATTTCTCCTGCCTGCCACTGTGAGGAATGGTCTGGAAGTGTTGAGTCTGGAACAGAATCCTCACGGGGTGGGGGGATAGTGTCCCCCAAGGGACACTGGGTAACGTATGGAAGTGCTGTAGGTTGTTATAACTTGGGGCTTGTTACTGGCATCTAGGTACACATCTTAGAATGAAGAGGACAGCTCCTACCCCGACCCCCCCAAATTATCCAATCCCAAGTGCAGATAGTGCTGAGGTTGAGAAAGCCAGGTCTAGAATGAGAATATCCTTAGCACACAGGTTGTAAATTTACTGAAACTACTACTGAAATGTATAGAGAAAATGTTTCTTAAATTTGCTTAGAGCTGGTCTGATATTCCTCAAGAGCCCCACTTACCAGGTTGAAGGAAAAAAAATTAATGCTATTAAGTCTAATGTGGTTTAGAACTTGGTAGGATCCAGTAATTGTAAAGTCCCGTTAGAGTGTGATCAGTCTTTGGGAGATAATTGCACAGTCTCTTCTATTGCCATACCCCCTCCTTCATTTTTCCTGATCTTCTCTAATTTAGTATCAGAGTTCATGAGGGGGGCTCACGAGATCCCATGGTGCCTGGAAAATTCTTTGCGAAGCTCGGGGACCACTGCTGGGTAGAACTGCCATCCTATGATTTTCAACATAGACTGGCCCAGCAATATATTTTTTTGTTTACATATTTGGGTTCCATGTATGATTTTGAGAAAAGGGCTGTTCTGCTAAAAAAACCAAAAAACAAAATGCTGATCCAATACACCTTTGAGACCATCTGCACTAGAATGTGAATTAAAGGCTTAGATTGGTGTCCTGTGACACATCAAGGCATTTTTTGGGTACCATGACATTTGTTTCTAGGTTTTGTTCCTGAGAATTGGGCTGCCCAAACCTTTTAGTCATGTACAATTTTGTCATCATCATGCAGATGTGGATAAAATCTTTTCATCATGGTCAATGTGTTCTTTACAAATGTAGCAATTTCTCATTGAAAACTGCC
Organism: Lagenorhynchus albirostris; assembly: GCF_949774975.1. Classification (NCBI taxonomy): domain Eukaryota; kingdom Metazoa; phylum Chordata; class Mammalia; order Artiodactyla; family Delphinidae; genus Lagenorhynchus; species Lagenorhynchus albirostris. Next base: position 150,654,835 of record NC_083097.1, read on the forward strand.
CTCCTGAGGGAACATAATAGATTTCATGGTTCCCCAATGAAGAGGGAAGGTGCTAACTCGCCGCTGTGTGGCTCCAAGTACATCATTATAGTAACTGCTTCCCTTTAAGGAATTAAGAGCTGGTATCACAGCCTTAAAATTCCCTTTTCATATCAATAAAAAGACATTTTCACACTTTCTCTGTGAATAAAGTTTCTTCAGTAACTCCTTCTGCATGGCCGAGTCTCTTCTGTTTCACCTGCGAGATTAGAGGGCAGTTAGATGAGAAAAGTCTTTTGGAACAGGGCTGCAAAGGGTTTATGAGGAGGCATTAATAAGTGTCAATTACCGTGAATAAAATAGCAGTCCCTATTTGTTGCTTGCTTACTATGATCTCAGCATTGCTCTGAGCACGTCTCATTTGTTACCTCGAATCCTCACCGCAGCCCTACAAGTAGGTGCTGAGACGGGGAACCCAGACGTGAGGAGGTCAAGGTCACGCTTGACCGGACTCTGACTCAAACCCCCGTGGCCTGGTTCCAAGGTCCAAGGGCTGGGTTTTCTGTGGGTACTGATTTTTCTCTCTGCTTTAATGCTTCCTGAGTCAGGATCATCCATCTGCCTACACTAGAAAAGCAACATCATGTCATCAGTGTCCTTAAGCAAAGATTAGGAACACTTACATCTCCCTGCCTTGCACTTTAAATATCCATTGGGGGGGTTGGTGAGAATTATTCTTCTAGATATCAAGCTGTAAGCGCCAGAACTCTTCCCATTTTATGACTGTCCCGTTGTCATGGGTCATCTACCCTGGATTTGTGTGGCTCAGGGACGGGTGTCTAGCAGGGCATTGATGATCCGTTCATCCGTGCATTTAGCAAATACTTCAAGTCCATGATGGACACAGCACGTGCCAGCATTGTGGGGGTTACAGAGAGATATGCCTACTTCTTCCAGAAGGGTTTGATGTCAATATATTTGGTAAAGAAAGAAGACACACATTTATTAAGCACCAACTGTGTACCAAGTACTGTGCTAGGCATCTTACGTTTGTTCTTACTGGATTCCTCGAGCAACCTTGAGAGGTAGGTACTATCTCCATCTGATGGATGGAAAACAATCTCAGAGACTGAGGCAATTGTTTAAGGTCACACAAGCAAAATAAGGGTAAAGCTAGGAATCAAACCCTGGAGCAGATTAAAAAAGAAAAAGCTTTCATGAGACCTGTTATGTACAGATCTCCCCGCATCCAAAGAAAAGAAGAACGAGTTAGTTCTGGAGAACAGTGTTTTTTCAAACCACTTTGCATGGAATTCGTTCCAGAAGTTGTTTCTTCCAGGGGTGGTGGAGGGGAACCAAATTGTTTGGTAGTCCAGTGTGAGGAGTGCCATTTTCTTCTCAGTGGTCCACAGTGCTCATTAGCACGGCGAGGCCCCCAGAAGTACTGCAGAAGGAAGTTTTTTGACTTTGTTTAATCCATGCAGTGTTGCCAAACTTCAAGGTGATCAGCAGAAGACCAGCTTGGGAAATTGTGATTTGAAGGAAGGAAGCCTTAGGGGGAGAAGCAAGAATATGGATAGACTACCACTGGATAGTTAAAGCGTCCTTGGGTCACATTAGAGGCTGAGGGAGAGGGGATCCAAACCGCGCAGCACAAACTCTTCTCTGCCAGGAGTAATTTTATCTGTAAGGTTCCATTTGCTGCCTGTTTTATATATATATGTGTGTGTGTGTGTGTATAAATTTTCAATTTATTTATTGGTTGAGGTACAATTCTGAAAGCATAAAACTCACTTTTTAAAGTATACAAATTTGGTGGTTTCAGGATATTCATAAGGTTGATATAAGGATATTCATAAGTACAACCATCACTCTGATTCCAGAACATTTTCATCACCACCAAAAGCAACACTGTACCCATTATCGTCACTCCCCATCCCCTCCACCCCACTGCCTGGCAACCGCCAATCTACTTCCTGACTCTGGGTTTGCTTATTCTGGACACATCATATAAATGGAATCACGTGTGGTCTTCTGATGCCCAGCTTCTTTTGATTAGCCAAATGTTCCAAGGTTTATCTGTGTTAAAAAGTATGTATCAGTACTTCATTCCCTTTTATGGCTGAATAATGTTGCACTGTTGGGTATACCATCTTGCATTTGCCGTTTGAGAAGGAAAGATGGTAGCCGGAGAGGACCCTGTTTTCTCTGCGACTGGGGAAGGGTGTGAGGTGGACAGCTATCGTTTTTGCCCCTCTGTTCCTTGCTCAGAAGCTGTATAAAAGCTGATCCTCAGGCCAGGGCAGGGGAACCAGGCCCGGTCCATCAGAAGCTTGGATCCAGTTCAGGTATGTGACCCAAGCCATATCTGGATTGGTTGGAACAGAGGCCTGGCCCTTGGCTGGTGTCGCTGCAGGACAGTGTGTCAGCACTTGCAGAGAATCTGCCTGAGCGTGGGTGTGACATAAAGGAAAGCAGGGGTCTTGTAACCTTACCTGAAACAAGTGGGTCGTGTGAAACCCTTAGGTGGTGTTTGACTGGTAATGTTAACCAGCAGAATGTTTAAGGTGGGTAGGGCTGACTGCTCTCTAACCTGTTTCCAGATGATAAGGACAACCGGTCTCACAAATTCTCTCACGTGTACAGACAGCTAATAAGTACATTGAAGTGCGAGCAGGAGCCGCGTGGGTTGATTTACTCTATTAGCTTTATGAATTTAAACATCCTGATTGTTTTAGGTCCGCAGTAAAGAGTCTGACTTCCCTTTTTGATGTTTGCTGAGAACTTGTAAGCCTCTTTCCTTCCTCTTCCCCTCCTGTCCCACGTGTGGGTAAGCAGGTCAGAAAGCCTGGGTGCTCCTTCCTTTGGTGAGGGGGCGGGAGTCAAACCACACACCCCTTTCCTTGTGCAAACTCTCTCCCCATCCCCACCTCCTAATCACAGTAAGAACCCGGGCCAGTCTCCATTTTTTCAGTCTTGACGTCCGAACCCAGTTTTGGGTGGGAGTCCATCCTGTGTCTGCAGAGTGGCCACATCAAGGTCTTTGCGTGGAAGGTTTGCTTGAGGCAGAGATGATGGTATCCCAGAGGCAAGATTCTTTTCCGTGAAGATCAGCATAAATAACTAGAAGTCTTCCAAACCCATGGCTTGGCACATGCCTGGTTAGGGATGAAGCCCTGGGAGGGGATCGCCAGGGGTAAAAGCCATAGGTCTTGCAGAAATGATAAGCAAACATTATTCTTGCAAGGGGAGGGACATCTCAAAGATTTGCCAGTCCACATACCTTGACCATTAAGAACTTAATCCTAAAATTCATCATGTTAATTAATTAGCCGCTATCTTCTTACTCTCACTGCTAATTGGCAAAGCCTTGGTGTTGACAGAGGTTTGGATAATAGAACTGTGTGTAATTGTCTCTTGTAGGTTCCCCTGTTTTGTGTAATGTTTCCCTTTTTTTGTATAATGGCTACAGATTGTCCCTAGAGTTGAAGCTTAACCAACATAGACATGATTTCATATGTCTGTGCTGAAGCATTTGAAAATTACAGATCTTGGGCTTCCCTGGTGGCACAGTGGTTGAGAGTCCGCCTGCCGATGCAGGGGACACGGGTTCATGCCCTGGTCCGGGAGGATCCCACATGCCACAGAGTGGCTGGGCCCGTGAGCCATGGCCGCTGAGCCTGCGTGTCCGGAGCCTGTGCTCCGCAACGGGAGAGGCCACAACAGTGAGAGGCCCGCGTACCGCAAAAAAAAAAAAAAAAAAAAAAAAAAAATTACAGGTCTTCTAACACCTGACCTTTGTAGAGATCCCGGGTCCAGTTAAGCCTGATGCTAGATCTTTCTGTGAACTTGACAATTACATGAGCCAATCAATTCCTTCATGTTTCAGCTTAAGGTGGTATGAATTGGGCTCCTGTCAGTTACTCCTAAAATACTTCTGAACAAAATAGAGTGCTCGAAATTCAGAGTGGAGGGTGGACAGGCCTATATTTGTCCCTCCTACCCTGTTTCTCAATTTTCTCCAACTAAAGAATTTCTGATATTTGTGTAGCTGAATTTTTAAGGAAAATAGTAAAACCTTCAGTGTTCTTACCCAGACCCAGTTCTTAGTGGCAGAAAATACAAATCTCCTGGGCTGCAATGTTAAGTATTGTTCTAAATTTCAAAGCTGTTTTAGTGAGATCATGTTCTAGCTTTATTCCCCTCCAGCCAAGCTTCGTGGGTGGGCTCTTTGTTCAACAGCTTTCCTTAGAAGATTGAAGCACAGGGAGGAAAATGGAAAGCACTCCTCAGCCTCAGAGCACATGTTAACAGCACAGGAGGTACTAACGTCCTCAGAAATAAAGATCATTAGAAAAGAAGGATACATGTGTGCTTTTCATGCAAGTCAGCATTGCCGGAGGACGCCAACATTTAAAAAACCAACTGAGGTTAAAAAATGACAGAGTGCTCTCCAGATAAAACCCTGCCTCTGCTCCAGGGTGAAAACAGGGTGTTTTCCATGGGGGTCTCTGCCTTTTTGGCTCTTGGAGTCATTCAGTGTTGATAACAGGAAGAAGAGCCCCAGTGGTTCGGGCAGCACTTCTGATGCCTAAATGCAAGGTGCTGTGCTCTGTGCTGATGAGGTGATGGAGCGAGAGACAGACATGCCCTCATGGACCTTGCCCTCCAGTGGGAAGTGGGCAATGAGCAAGGGAGGAGACACGTGGATAGAATGGTTTTCAAAACTGAGTGCAGTAGCAGTGCTACAGAGAAAACGAAGTGTGCTAGACCTGCTGGGAGTGACAGGGCTGAGGGCTTTTGGGGAGCGGGGAGGGAGGACTCAGCTGCCTCTAGAGGTGAGCCAGGGGAGCCTTCACATGAGAAGGGCTAATGATTCATTTGTCTGCGCACCTGAGTTGTTTCTGGTGACAAGCAGCCTTGCTGTGACTGCTTTACCGTGGTGACTGAGGCCTTACTGTGGGCTTATTAGACAGGAGAATTGGTGGGCAGACCTAGTCATTTAACAACTGGTCGGCAGAGGTAGTCACTCAAACCTTGTGTTGGGTACTAAGCACTGGCAATATGACATAGAGGCTGGGTTTGGGTTTGAAGGTCATTTAGCGCCTGGCTACTGGGAGCGTGGTCCACTGACGGGTAGCATCGGCATCCCAGGGAGACTGTTAGAAATGCAGACACTCAGGCCCAACCCCAGACCTGCTGAATCAGTCTGCTTTTTAAGCAAGATCCCTAAGACTCATGGTTTGGAGGATCCTTAACATTGGAGAAGCACTGGCTTAGGCAACAGAGTTAGGAATGAGTAGAGCTGGAACCTGCCCGCAACTAGATCTTGGGTTTGTTGATGGAGACAGACAGATATGCGAATACGTGACTTCCTAGTGTGAAAGCTACAAGCAAGTAACAAGGGGCTGGGCGTGCAGAAGAGGGTGTGAGTTACGCTCACCTGGCACGGGTGGGGTGGGGAGGGGAGGAAGGTCAGGGAAGGCTCCCCAGAGTGATGACACCACAGCTTGACGGGAAGAACTGGTCAGATGCACACACGACTTGTTAATTGGGGAAGGCCACATAGATGGGCATTGGAGGCACTGCTGGGTTTGTGGAAAGACGGAGTGGGGGAGGGTGAAGCAGAGCTCAGGGGGCCAGTGTTCCAGATGAGGCAAGAAGGACCTGAATCCTGGTGGTCGGGTTCACCCCGGCTTGGGAGGCCTTGGGAGGAAGCACCGCTTGAAAGTCTAGGAGAAGACAGCACGGAGCAGGCAGGCCTGGAAGGCTTGGAAAGAGCACGGTGTGCCCTCTCGCTGCTTGGGCTGACTGCACTCAATCTCACCAGAAAACCTGGGCGGTTCCCCGGTTCCGGATTTCCCCCCAGCTGGCCGGCTCCCTCCCTCTGCACAGACCTGCTGCCTTTGCACGTGGAGGTCAGGAGTGCGCTGACCCAGCTCAGAGCCAGTTGGCCTGATACGGGGGCTGTTGGAGACAGTAGGGGAGGGCAGCCTGCTTCAATGATTGGCAGATCATCACTCCTCCTTTCCTCTCTGGGTTTCTTGCTCAGAAACACATGTAGACTTCCTCAAAGTGTTGGAGAGCTTTCGAGGGAAGGAGAAGAAACAGTGCCATTGACTGTGTGCAATTTAGTGATTCTGTATTTAGCAGACAGGGAGAACAGATCTGAGATGGAATGCAGGTTGCCAGGGGCCAAGTCTAAATGTCTCTATGACTTCATTTTACAACAGTGGTTTCCCAAACTCTTTTTAAGACAGAAAAACTTCAAAAAGACCTGTTTCACATACTGAGGTGCTGTGTGAAGCGGTGCCCCTGCAGTTTTTGGGGGTTGGCAAGGGTGGTGATCATGAGACTCCCCCGCAGTGGGCCTCCTACTTACCCAGAAGGACTGTAGAACCCCAGGGTTCTTGATACACCAGGTGGAAATCAACGTTTTGGTATAAAAAGAAGATAGGCCAACTCAACTCCTATATAGAGTTGCATGTATGCATATAAGCCCATATACATATTCCTACAAAGCGGTCAATGTTATCTTCACACCCTAAGAGTAAAACAAAAAAAAACCCCAGACAAAACAATAGACCGCCACATAAATGCTTAACAACGTGGATTTTAAAAAAGACATAAGCTGTAAATTCAGTGTTAAATCATGAGGAAGCACGGTGAAAGTTCTTGAGAAGACGGTGGCGGCGTGTCTCCCAGCCCATTTAATTAACCCCTGACTGCAGGGAGAGACCCCGGCTTAGTCTCTGCCCGCCTCTTCTCCTGTACGATGAGGTGCTGGCCTGAGCAGGGCAGCCAGGAGAGCCCAGGTAAGCTGGCCAGTGTTCCAGCAAACAGCCTTGCGGGGCGAGGCAGTCTGGCCTCCCAGGCGGCAATCTGGAGGCCGTGAGGGAACATGCTAACACATATATATGGAATCTAAAACAAAAAACAAATGGTTCTGAACAACCTAGCGGCAGGACAGGAATAAAGACGCAGACGTAGAGAATGGACTTGACGCGGGGAGGGGGAAGGGGAAGCTGGGACGAAGTGAGAGAGTGGCATGGACTGATACACACTCCCAAATGTAAAATAGATAGCTAGTGGGAAGCAGCCGCATAGCACAGGGAGATCGGCTCGGTGCATTGTGACCACCTAGAGGGGTGGGATAGGGAGGGTGGGAGGGAGACGTAAAAAGGAGGGGATATGGGGATATATGTATACGTATAGCTGATGCACTTTGTTATACAGCAGAAACTAACACACCATTGTAAAGCACTTATACTGCAATAAAGATGTTAAAAAAAAAAAAAGGCTGTTGGCTTCTTCCCTCGCCCAAGCCCCAGCCTCCCTTCAAAGACCGAGAATTCATTAAAGAAACAAATCCGGGAAGTGCCCCAAGGAGCCCTACGGGAGGAAGAAGGAAAACATCCATTGTGAACAGCAGGTTTGTCTTCTGACGGGTTTTGTTTGCAAATGATAACAATTCCAGGTAATTTTTCATTTCAATCGGAGGAGCCGGTATTAAAAAGAGAGGCGGGGCGAGGGAGAACGAGGGCCGGCGGATCTCCAAGTGCCGCGGGCACTCCCGGGTCTACAAGCGAACACGGGCGCGGAGGGCTGGGCGGTGCCTCTCACTCCATCGGGCGAGGTCGAATTGTGGCTCCTCGGCCTGTTGGCAGATGCAGTTTCTACAGAACAGCAGCCCAGAGACAGGGCTGCGTGATTAATGCCTCCAGCTGCCGTGTGCCCCGTTATCTGCGCACGTGCATAACTTAATGGTTCAGGACAGGGGACAGAGGATGCTTAATTGAACGTTTAGCAGGCCCTTGATAGCTGAATAATTGAAGAACTGTCCTACAGCGATTCAGCGAGACGGCTATGATTTCTGCATGTCGTTAAAATTCTTACTTAGGATAATTTTTTTTTTTTTAAGGAAAAAGAAAACAATGCCTTAAAGCAAGCAGGGATTCCCCCCACCCCTCCCCCCGTTCACCGCTTCCTCCCCGAGGCAAACGGAAGTGTTGTTTCTGACAGCAGTTAGATGTCTGAGGACAGCTGGGAGGGCGGGGTCACACTCACCTCCTTCCCTCCTTCCTTCATCTCTCCTCTCCTCCCGGGACCCCCAGGAATCTCCCGTCTCCTGCTCTGAGTTTGTCTCCTCTGGTTCTTTTTGTTCGCTCCACCATCTGCCCCTCTGTGCTGTGTTTTATGACCCATTTGCCGTCCTTCCCCCGGAGCCCCCGGCCTCTAGCTGAAAGGGGAGGGGGGAGCAGATGGCTTAAAATCAACGAGCAGCCCAAACTGCTTTCACTAGGAAACACTGTCCGTTTCATTAGTTGCTAATGAATATTGTTAAACTAATTTGTTTTCTAATTATGTGTCACCAGGCATCACAGTGGCAGCTGAGGTGACTGCTGGTGAACAGTTTTCCTCCTTGACTCCTGTTTTTTAAAGTAAGAACTGCTAGGAATGATTAGCAATAATCTGAACCTGGTAAGCTTTTCCCCCTTCCCCCAGTCTGTCAGCAATATCTCCCCGATGTTTATAATACTACCAGGATCTTATCACCACCTGCCTCACCAAGCTGCTCCAAACCTGGGACAGCCCTACTTCTGAAGTCTTCAGCTCCACTGAGACCACAGATTCTCATCACTTCCCATCATGGTTTTGTGGGTCTGGAATTTGGGCAGGACCCAGCATGTTGCACGGACTGGGTCATTCAGTGCTAAACTGGTCTGGAGGGTCCTGGTGGGTTTTGCTCGCATGCCTGGCCCCTTGACGGAAGGGACTAGATGGATGCGTGGCTCAGCTGGCCCCCTGCTCTCTCTGTGTGGTCTCTGCCTCACCACGTGGTCCCTCCAGCAGGGTAGTTGAACTTGTCCTACCGTTGCCCAAGGCTCCAAGAGAGTATTCCACAGACCAGAAGTAGAAGCTGCCAGTGTCTAAAGGCCTGACCTAGAAGCTCACATAGCATCATTTCTACCATATTCTGTTGGACAGTGCAGTCAGGGTCTACCCAAACTCAGTCTGCTCCTAACTTGAGCTGTTGAGTGCATCCCAGAAAACTGCACATCCCTACAAAGTGGCCCCTCTGACAGCAAGTGGGTTCAGATCTCAGTTGGGTCATCAAAGCTGCCTGGTCAGCCTTCTCTTGTGTTTGATTTCTCTCCCTTCCTGTGATAGTTATAAGAAACGTTTACCCCCTCCTGGAATGCCCAATCTAGCTCTTCCTCTCGCAGGACCTCATTTGATCTAATTCTTAGCAGGTGGCCTTGCCTTCTGTTTCTCAGAGGTATGAACATTCTCTGTCACTTGAACACGTCATCTTCAAACCCCTGTTTCAGAGATGTCCTGCCCTCCTTTCAGATTGGCCCTACCACTGTTTGCACCCTTCATTTCTACACTTTTCCTCAAGGTCTGACCGGTATTAATCATTCCTTCTCTGGGTCCATTCTCTCAGCCTAAAAACATGCTCAGTCTTGTCGTGGAAATACTAGTGCTAACAAATCCTTGGACCTTCCTGACAAAGGTTACCAGGGGCTCCTGATCACGGTATCCAATGGTGCAACTTTTTAGTTTTTAGTCCTTACCTTGCTTGGTTTCTTTGCACAGTTCACCACCCCTTTCCTCTCAAACTTCTTTTTTGGCCACGCCATGCAGCTTGCGGAATCCTTAGGGACCGAAAGCAGATCAGTGGTGGCCTGGGGGTGGAGGGAGGGAAGGACTGCAAAGGAGCACGAGGAAATTTGGGGGGTGGGGTGGGAATATTGTGTGGTTTAACTGTGGTGGTGGTTTTTCATGAGTGTAAGTATCTGTCAAAACTCATCCCCGTTGTCTGATGGATGCAGTTTACTGTGTGTAAATTACACCTCGATAAGGTTGACGCCCCCCCCAATCAGATGGGGGAGCGGGGCCAACAGGCCTAGACACATTGGTCTGTCACTAGTAGACAAAACTGAGTCATGACCCTGCCTGCCCACCAGACTGCCACTCTGAGCTTGAACCCAAGGCCAGCCCGAGCCCTCCCTCCCAAGCCAGGCTCCTTGGGAAAGAACAAGAGGGGTGTCCCAGTAATAGGAGTGGGTGGGCAAGGGAGAAAGGGGGAGCGTGCGGGGTGCTGGACTCCAGTCAGTGGCCATCCAGGGGCTTTTTCTTGTGCTCTTACGTAACCTTCCTCAGCGGCCTTTGGGTCAGGCATACCAGACCCATTGTCACCGGAGGGTTAGGTGCAGCATGCGGGATCTTAGTTCCCTGAGCAGGGATCAAACCTGTGCCCCCTGCAGTGGAAGCACTGAGTCCTAACCACTGGGCGGCCAGGGAACTCTCTCCTCTCAAACTTTTGCTCGTTTCAGAATCATTTTACGGTTTTTTTTTTTCCTTGACTTCTCCCTTCCTCAAATGTTAACATTCCCCTGAAGTCTGTCCTCGGGTCTTTGCTCATGCTGTCTGCTTTCCCTCCATGGTGCAATTCGTGGGTGTGTCAATTGCTGTCTAATCTGAAGACCCTCAAGCAGATCTAGCCCAGATCCCTTTCCTCAGCAACAGGCTTATATATATAGAATTACCCACTAGACATCTTGGCCTGGATGTCCCACAGACAACTCAAACTTACATATCCAAAGTAGGACCTGTCACCTAAGGAAAAGCGCAACCTAAACGACAGACCGATTTCTTAGCCTGCTTCATTTTCCTGTTTCGAGCCTTCAATCTGCAATCCTTGTACTCCTTTTCCTTGCTGTTCACATTCACTTAATCACTAACTTGTACTGATTCCCTCTCCTAAGTATCACTCATCTTGCCTTCATATCGATCCTTATCATCTGGTCAGGATGATGACAAATAGGTAACTGGCTTCCTTTCTCTTCATCTCCTCTACCCTTATTCTGTTATCCACACAGCCACCAAAGACATGCTTCTAATCTCAAATTTGAATAAATCATTGCCCTACTCCTGATCCTTCAATGGCTCCCCATTGTCTAGAAATTGAAGCTCAAACTTGTAGCCTGGCATAGTAAACACTTTCTGCCACCCAGCTTCATCCCTCCATTCCCTTCCTTACACCCTACGCTTCAGCCTCATTCCTGCTTTACGTTTTCTTACCTTTGCATTTGATGTTTTGTTCCTGCCTGAAATCCCTTCCTTCCTCTCTCATTAGGCAATTCCTACATACACTCTAATTCTCCACTTAAGTTTCTGTAAGAGATTTTAGATCTTGCTCCCTGAAAACATTTGGCCATGTCTAGAGAAATTCTTCATTGTCACAAGTTGGGCATGATATCAATCAGGGCTGCTGCTAAGTGTTCTATAGTATAAAAGACAGCTCCCCACAACAAATAATTCCCTGGCCTAAAATGTCAGTAGTGCTGAGGCTGAGAAACTGTTTTAGGTCAGTTTTTATTGTGCTACTATTCCTTGATATTTCTAAGTTTTTCCTGCCTGCTGGACTGGCTGTTCTTGAAACTCTTATCAGTCATTTACACTTTAGAGTGAATGAGGCTTGGTTGGTTTCTTCAATAGATTGATTGGTAAAGGAAAGTAGCTTAAGAAAGAGACAGTATGCAAAGGAAGCACTACAGTTCTTGCTCGTCTCGCAAGCTTATCCTCTTCCCTTCTCTAGATTTTCAGATTCTCCCTTTTCTTCTTTATAGTCACAAACACTTCTCAGAACATCTCCAGGCAACCTTTATTTGCCTTAGTTTACTAGGACTTCTAACAGTGAAGCTCAAGAGGAGAAGTGCTACTTACTAGTCTCTTGGCTTCAGGCTCCATTTCCACTCTTCCATGCTCTCCTGTGTATCGTGGGAGGCTACAAGGCTACAAGAAAACCGCATTTCTAGAATCCCCCTGCCCAATGGCTTCTAGTTGCCTTCTACAAATTGGAGGCACTGGTAGGAGATTAGGAGGCATGAGGAAGGAAACGATACTTTATGTGCTTCTGCGGTGCAGCAGAGATGGCAGTGGTGGTAGACAAGTCTAGACTCTAGGCATCCTGCCTAGGCAGTGGGTATTCCAGCAACAAAGCACCTGTAGACTCTGGTTCCAGTAGTAACCATGACTGCTGTGGACAAGTTTGGACTCAACTTTCTGCAAAGAAACCCAGGCTGTTCTCCCAACAACACCAGCATGGAATGTTCTGGCAATGGGGTACAGATCGTGGACGTTGAGTAACATTTTCCATTTGTTCCTCCAGTCCTAGGATGGGAACAGCTTCTTGCAATTACTGGCCTGTGGCTAAGTTCACCTGGTCACTTTTCTCTCTGTCGGCTCTTTCCAGATATCTGTTTCCTGTATTAGCTTTCCTGTCTGCAATACCTACAGTGGCTTCCGTTTTCCTGATGAGACATGGAATGCACAGCACTACTATGGCACAATCCCATTCCCAGGCATTTTTCATTTTTCTGGGTTCTTGAGGTTTAGATTAATCACTATAAAATTTTACTTCCTGGAGATTAGGGTGTGAATCCTGGTAAATGGGGTGTTTGAACTCCAACATAAAGGGAAAGATGGTCTCTTGCAGAGGTAAGATGTTAAAAACTTTTCTGATTGAGAAGGGCTTCAAAGCAAGATTCCCCTACCTCACTTCCATAATCTTTTTTTTTTTTTACATCTTTATTGGAGTATAATTGCTTTACAATGGTGTGTTAGGTTCTGCTGTATAACAAAGTGAGTCAGCTATACGTATACATATATCCCCATATCCCCTCCCTCTTGCGTCTCCCTCCCACCCTCCCTATCCCACCCCTCTAGGTGGTCACAATGCACCGAGCTGATCTCCCCGTGCTCATAAATCTTTATAGCCTTCTGACATGGAATGAATTGATAGGTTTGATCTCATTTTCTCTTCTCTGAAGTTAAAAGCAAGTCCTGATTTGATTTTATTTTTCTGAGGAAATACATTCCTTGGATACAACAACTCTGAATACCAACCACAGCGGTACCTGCTTTGACAATCTTACCTGCTGTATTAGCATGAAATAATTACGCGGGAGCCCAAACAGCCTCATTTGCTTCATCCCATAATCATGTACCAAGCAGGCATCTTTTCTGAGAAAATACTGAAAACCTCTGATGCCTTCCTTCCTACCATAACTAGAAAACAATTCAAACTACCCTCGCTGTCCATAGTGAGGTCCTTGGCTCTGCTGTCCCCCACCCCACGCCAAACACTCACATGCTTACCATGCAGGCTGCTTTTCTATTGTTCATATACTAAAAGCTTGTACCTGACTTTGGGTTTTTATATTTGCTTCCCAGAAATCCTCTGCCTCTAGATCTTCTCGTGGTTAGCTCTTTACCGTTCAATTCTCAGAGTTAATACCACTTCTTCAAAGATGATTTCATTAATGTTTCTGTACAGAGGTGTTCCCCGCTCCAAGTTATTCTCCACTCCAAGTTATTCTCCACTCCATAATTCTCTTTAATGTTTCATAGTTCATATTGCTCTATCAGCATCGGAAATTACGTCATTTTTTTACTTGTTGATTATCTGCCTTCTACCACTAGGATGTAAACTCTCCGAAGACAGGAAGTTTACCTGTTTGCCTTTACGGCTTTATCTCCAGAGTTTAAGGTGTTCTGTAGAAGACAGTAAGTGCCTCACAGACAGTTGCTGAATGACTTGATTACTGTCCTCACTGTGCTTTCTGTTCGGTTCAGCAAGTGTTGATGGCGTCTGTACTCTGTGGATGGTACTGTGGTGAGGAGCAGAGGACACGGTGCCTCTCAGCTAGTGTTCAGTGTGGTGAGAATGGGGTCTGTCAATAACCACGACTCCCTCCCCAACAAAAACCAGTGTCTACTCAGCACTCACAATATGCCGGGTACTTGGCTAAGTGTCTCCAGACTTCATCTCATTCAGTCCTCTCAGCACTTCCTGACGTAGGTATGAATCACCCCATTTTACAGGTGAGAGAACTGAAATCTAGAGGGGTCGCAATTACCCTAAGTCATGCAGGGAGTACACGTCGAAGCCCCAGACTGAACTTAAGTCGGCCTGAGTCTAAAGCTGTACTTGTTACCACTTTACAACACATGTGTTTTCCAATACCTTACTTTGCTTTTCAGGATACTTGTTATATAACAGGTAGGATTTGATTCGTTAAATCACCTTCTCAATTTGAAAGAAGTAGATGAGGGAAAGAGAACCTTCCTGTTGTGAGGCAAGGATGTGTGTTAGCTAAAGAATAAGGATTCCTGCAAATGCTGGGTTCTTGCCCTTGACTTTATTGCTAACTCAGATGTTAACTGCTAATTAACCTCTGTCACCTCACATAGTTACCTTTTTTTGTGGTGAGAACACATGAGATCTACTCTTCTTGCACATTTCAAGTATATAACACACTGTTAACTATAGTCACCATGCTGTACGTTAGATCCCCGGAAAAAGATGAATTACAGGGAGTTACAGACTTAGATGTAAACAAGGATGGAACAGAGGTGTTATTTGTCCCCTGCCCCCTGCTTTCTATTTAAATGTAGACTTTGAAAAAAGTGAGAGGGTCCAGCATTTACTTTCGTACATAAACTTTAAGTGCGTGCATGAATGAATGACGCAGGCTACATAGCTGCTTGTGTTACTGCAGGTAGGAGCACAAATGAAAACCAAAGAAGTTATTAACAGGACCAGATGCACAGCATATCTCTTTTCTTGGCAGCCCAAAGAACCTCGTGCACAAAAACGCATTTATCTTTGGAATGACCCTTTGAGAGTGGTATCTGGTTAACATATTACCCTCTGATTTGTTAGGGCCCACACATAGCTTTTTGTTTCTATTCACAGGAGATCCTACATAGGTCTGAACAAGCCCATGATGAACGCCAGACCTCATGTACACAAAGATTCTAGTAGGAGAGAAGTAAACAAACAACAAAGCAAGCATACTTGTTATTGAAGTAAAACCCGGTTTTTATCTTTTGAATAAAAAAATCACTACCCTAGTTGTCATATGAATGAAGACCTAATTCAGTTACATTGTTTTCGAAGTCCCTGCCCGTGGCATCCCCACCAGACCAAGGTATCTGCCAGGACCCTGCTGTGCAGACCACGTGGTGCCTCATTGTCCAGCTGAGGGACAAAGGTTTTGTTATGAGGTCCTGCGTATCCACACACAGGGTTTTCCTTGCTCATTCATCCTGTGCCATTTCAGGGCTATGGAATCCTCTGGTTTCCAAGTTAAAGCTCACCCTTTAATCCTTGAAACCTTGGAAGTGGCAGCCACCCTGAAAATCATGTGCTATGTTTAGAGAACTTTTCCGAGGTAACTTGGGAGACCACTGACGTCCCAGCTCTAAAAGGGCTTGTGGCTCTGCCCGCAGCAGTCTGACGTGGTGGGATAAGTGCCGACTGTTTTAGGTGCGTTAGGTATGGAGGGCTGGCAGTGTTCAGGACAGAAGACTTCCTCCCTGCTCCCACACGCTGTGGGCTGAGAAGTTAGCCAAGCCTTCCTCAGGGCTGCACTCATTTCTGTTCCTCATGGTCATGGTGGCACGGCTGACAGAGATGAAAAAGGAGTGGCTCTCCATTTGTTTCATGAAACACTCCTGTATTTTCCTCCTCTGTTCTCATCAGAGGCCCGATGGAGTGTGACGTAAAGCTCCAAAGACAGGCAAATGGGGGGGCAAACCTGCACCTCCCAAAGCAAAGGGGCTGAACTGCAGGCGAGGGCACATGTTCTCACCATCTCACCAGGATGGGATTGGGGTGGGTGACATAGCCAGAGACCCAGTCCCTGACACAGTACAGAGTAGAACCTGAAACAGCATGCCGCTTGAAAGGTTACGGAGTTCTCCTAAATGTCTCTAGATGGAGAGAGACTCTGGAACTGAAAGTGCAGTTGTCCTTGGAAGTCTTTCTATAATCTGGGTAGTTACTCTTTGCTGATCAATGACAGTAGAGCTGATGCCACTTCTTATGATGAAGCAGATTGTCTCCCTCGGGCACAAGTGTCCAATCATTTCGACTCCTCATTGGAGTGAGCCGTACAGGTTGCTGGTGACAACCAGTGTCTTGTTTTTTCCCAGAGAAGGGGAGGTCAGGAACTCCTTGTCTGAGTTTTCAGGCTTGGCCCACTTAGATGGTTCCAGAAGCCAGGATTTAACATAAGTCAGTAAGGCAGATGGTGGAAGGCCTGGTTGAAGGGCATGGCTGTTATTCAGCCCCAGTGATGGTGGCTTTTTGGGAATGCGAACCCAGCGTTGCCAGATCTTTTGAATTTTTCCAGCAGCAGCTGGAGTTCCAGGTTTTCATGATGGCGGACAACTCAGATTATATATATACACATACTTTAAGTGCTTTCTTTTTCCTTTAAGCACTTTCGAGGGCACATTGCTGACCAGTCCTAGAGTAGCCCCCTTTCCCTGTTTATTGCTCATGTGAAGGAATCTTGTGAGCTTTTGGATGATTGGAAGTAAGCTGAGGTTGCAGACATGCAGAATGCCCCAAAGGTTCTGTCTGTTCTTCATGTTTATTGTGATGGAATCCAAATGATAGAAGCTTGAGGTTAAAAAGTAGGGCATGACATCTGGTCTAGCTAATCCCTCCAAGGTACCATGTGGGAACTTGGGATCTGAGTGAGATTCAGCAGGACTGCTGCTTATATGGCCTTTCCGTTGTGTAACACAGTATACGGTGCTCCTTGGAGTTATGTGGTGGGAACCACACAACTGCACAACCGTCCATGTTGGTTTAGTATCATAGAGGTTCCTTCTGCCAGTGTTGGGTGTTCTATGATGGACATACTTCCTCTTTCCCATAGCCTATGGCCCCTAACCTCGGGGCTAGGTCCTTTTAATGCTTTCCCTTCTCCTGAAGTTCCCACCTCCCTTCTCTTCCCAAGCTGTGGCTTTCCCCAGATTCCTCCATACTTTGACCTACAAAGCTGGGTAGAAATCAGAGCTGTGCCCCTCCTCCTACCTATTTTCACTTTTGGGTTGGGGTGAGACTTAGAATTCCAAGAATGGTAGAGGAAAGAAAGGAAGTCAAGGTGGCCTTGACATCTGGTGGTGGCTTAAAATGTTTTTTGCCCTCTTTTAGCTTCTATGGAGATCTGAAAAAAAATTAGGTATCTCTACTGTAGTATTTAATACTTGGCCACTAAGTCAACTTATGAGACACATCTCCCACATCTGCATAACTTGTAGGTCTTATTTTGCTAAGAAAGCATGTGTATACTTTGTGATTTCAACTTGTATTACAAATTTGCCTGGGCACTACATATCAGTCAGGGTCCTGGAGAAATCAAATGTCATATCCTAATTGGATAATTTGTAGTGAGTTTGATAAAGGGATTATTTATGTGTGGAGCAGAATCACAGGCAGTTGTGCCATCTGCTGGGGCTAGAAACAGTGGGTTGTTTGTGGGGCTCTGTTAACACTACCCTCAGTGGAGATACCAACTTGTGGAGCCAGGTTGTATGGAAGTGGCTAATGACAGGAGACTGCCAGCCTGTGGTGGCCCTGCAGAAGGAAAGCCAGGGGGATAAGTGTTCCAGCCTCGTTCTCCTGTCTACTGTCTGTTCTGTCTGTTCCTGTCTACTGTCTGTTCTCCTGTCTACTGTCTGTTCGCTCTGTTGGCCAAACCCAGCTGGAACTTGTCAATATAGATCATACGGGTGACAGCGTGGAAAGGCTGGAGAGGGGGTCTGGAGAGGCGTATGGACGCTATCGAGCACAGCATTTTAAAATATCAAGGACTTCCAGATAGGATAATGAGATGCCAGTTTGATGTGGATTCAGGTGAGTGTAATTCTTAGTTTTAGTTTGAACAGACTAGTATGGAAATGCTATATCAACAGAAGCATTTGAATAAACACTATTAAAGGAATGAAATACATGACAGAGAGTTAACCTCATGGTTGTTTATAAAATTCAACAAATATTTATTGAATCCTTACCATGTCCCTAGTGTTGTGGTCATCTTATTTATGAACCATATTGGTCTCACTGTAATAAACGGCAGGATTAAATGATATTTATGTGAGGTTCAGCTGGCGCTATCTTTCCTTTGTAAACTTGTTTGGATAAGAGATTGTCCATCTGCCCTTCAGGTATTATGTAGAGCGATTCTTCAGTATGAACCAACTTCTATACTGTTGCTATTCTATAGGAGAATGGTTTCTAGGAGCATACAAAGTAATTTTTTAACAGTTCAATTATTAATTCAAGTTTTAATTCATGGAACAGACATTAAAATTGCACTTAGAGTTACCTCCTTGTAAAATGGGGATTAAATGAGATAATGCCTATATCTGACCCTTTGTAAGCTCTTAATGGAGGTGAACTGATTTGGAATAAAAGAGAAACTGCCAACCTCCCTACCCTGCAAATTCAATGTTTTCATGTTTCCTTATTCTCTTTTAAACCTTATTCTTGTGCCTGTGCAAGCGAAAGAAGCCCAAACTTCAGGTGGCATTAGGAGTGAGGTCATCAGGACATTGTTTGCATTTCTTTGTCTCAAGAGGTCTGCCCTTCTTCAGAAGGCTCCATCCTCAGGCTGGCTTTCTTCAGGGGATATAAAAGGCCCCTCCCGTTTCAGGCTTCACACCTACATACCAGATGTCCTGGTCACCTTCGGCTGCCAGAACCAAATACCACAACCATGGGAATTTATCTGTCATCACTCTAGAGACTGCAAGTCCAAGATCAAGGTGCCAGCAGAGTCAATATCTGGTGAGGGCTCTCTCCTTGGGTGCAGACTGCTGCCTCCTCTTTGCCCTTACATGGCCTTTTCTTGCTGCCTGTGGGTGGAGAGAGAGAGGAAGCAAGCTCTTTGGTGTCTGTCCTTGTAAGGGCACTAATCCCATTAAGGGCACCCCACCCTCATGACCTCCTATAAACCTAATAACCAACTGAAGGCCATATCTTCCAATGTAATCCCATTGGAGGTTAGGGCTTCATGTGAATTTGGGGGTGAGGGATGCAGTTCAGTCCATAGCACTGGACTTGCCAGACAGGTCTTCTCCCCCAGCTGTCAAACAAAAGCTCTGTCTTCACTTTGAGTGGACTAGACGAAATCAGCCAGTGCAGATAGGGAATGCCACAAACTGATTAGCTGGGTTTTTGCCCACAACTGATAGAATCATTGTATCAAAGGGTGGGAGGATGAGATGATTTGGACTGGCTTGTATTGGGGGTGGGGGAAGTTATGCCGAAGCAGCATGGCTGCCACCCAAGGCGGGAAGGGAGGCGTCAGCAAGATACCCTACGTTTCACTCATCTCTTCCCCTATTGTTGGAGAGTCAGCTTGTTTTCAGTGATTCCTGTTCTATAACATAACTAAATTGAATTTCAAAATTTCGCATGAAAGAGCATTAATGTTGGGTTCTCAGAAGTTTTGTCTGACATGCTCAGCAGTGGTTGCTGCTTAATGGACAAAAGCTAGTACTACTGAAACCAAGTTTTCCAAAAAATCAGTATTACGACAACTGTGAAGCCCTTGCCTTCCATCTAGTCTCACCATAATGAAATTCAGTCACGGCATGATTTTTGAGCTGCCTTTCTCAGGTCACATTGTTCTACAGAATGTGTTAGTGGATAAACAACACATTGAAACTCAGCCTCTGCTAGTGATCAGTGTCATGCTAGATACTCTGGAAAATAAAAATGTGTGAAGGTTACTGTCTAGGTTGGGGAAGAGGACTAATCACATGGAAATGTTGACCAAAACAAGCCCATCCTGAGTGTGTGATAAAAGAAGATTGGAACAATAGAAATTTAGAAAAGATCCCAGTGGACTGAACTTTAGGGGGCTTCATGGTGGAAGTGGCACTTGAACTGGGCTCTGAAGAATGGATATGCAGGTTCTGGTAGGAACAAGGATCTGGGAAGGGCATTTACCAAAGGGTGAGACTCAGTGCTGGCGTGCTGTGCTGGGATCCCTGAGAAGTCAAACTGGAGTGGCAATCGTGTGTGGGGAAGAGGTGGGACAGCAGGGTGATGGGTATTTGTTCTTTCCTGTATCTCCTCCAACTGGCTTTCCTCCCATTCTAAAACATCTTTTGGGGGTACTTTAAATTGCTTTAAAAAGGCAATATGTGAAACGTGAAGGTTGGAATCATTTTAGAGTCCTTGTGCTCAGTGGACACCATCTTAGGAGAAGGTCTCATTAGGTGACAACCTTCTTTCAGTTTTTGTTTATTCCTTGGATATTTTTTATGAGTTTACAGGCACATCTCAATAAAGAATGTAAATGACACCTCCTCTCGTTGTGGGGTGGGGGGGTGTCTCTGTCCTCTGCTGATATTTAGTCCAGAGTCTAACTGAAAAAACATGAAGACTACAGGGCAGAAATGATGGAAATTGAAACCAGGAACTAAATGCAGGAGTGGAGGGCAGGTGGATTCTGACAAGTTAAGAAAATAAAACAGTTCCATAGATTCTAAAGTAAACCTATAGTTACAGGTTAAATTAAAATTGATATTTTTCATTGTCAGTATTTAGGTGGAGTTAAACTTTGGGGATATTAAGACGTGATACATTTATATTGATTCTTCCAATAGGCTTTCCTTAAAGCATAATAAAATGTTATATGCACAAATGTGTACATGTATAAGTAGATGTTTTCTAACGTTGTTAGAAAATGAATTTTAATTTACTGAAGAATCATCTTTTATGCTTATTGCTTGAAATTTTGAATTTAGATTTTTTTTACTAACTCTGGAGATGTCTATTTATAATCACAGCTTGAAAATTTTCTTAAAAGTGGCAATATATGTGTCTGCATCTAAGGCAAGCCACAATGACTCTGGTTCAATGTTATTGCTTTGGGTTCTTTGATTTACTGTCCAATGGAATGCCAAGTCTGGTTATATTCTAAACAAATGAATGGTCAATAGAATTTATTCTCCTAAAATTTTTGTTGGGTTTATATGAAGACTGGCATCTGAGTAGCCATTGGAAGTAAAGTATTTTGTGAGGAAAAATGGCTCATTCACTGTGTGTTCACACATTGTGTGTGTGAACACCCCATTCACTGTGTGTTCCACCTGATAGGAAAACAGGCAATTGTTCTCAGAATTTAATATAGGTGAAACTTTGCTATACTCATCTTGATTGTGACATGTTCCATTTACACAAATGTAATTCAGTTAACTGTTTGTTAGTTTATTTATATATTTGTAGTTTTTAAACCTCTAATAATTCTGATGTAGTTAAATTGCCAAACGTTATTTTGGGAGTTGATGCCTTAGGCCTTTCTCTAAGGTGCCTACTTTTCTCCTAATCCTCAAATTTTTCTCAATCCTAGCCCTTAAGGCTCTCTTGCTCCCTGCTTCTCTCCTTCTTCTGACTCAGCTCATTATTATGAGCTCACCTTTGTCTTCTTTAGCAATGTGGTGGTTATGAGTGTACGTTTAGGAGTCTAATACAGTTGCATCACTTAGTTGCTGTGTGATCTTGGATAAGTTACTTAACCTTTCTGTTTCTCCATCAGTGAAGTGGAATCATAATAGAATCAATCTTACTTTTGAACAGTAAGTGAGATAATGCCCGTGAAGTGCCCAGCACTGTGGCTGACCCCATAGTAAGCATGTGTATTAGCCAAGGTAGGCTAGTTGTGTTATTGTAACAATCAACACAGGATTTAAGTGTCTTTGAAACATACACATTTATTTTTCATTCACCTAATGTTGGCTGTGGGTCTGGGAGACTCTTCCAAGGGTTGGCTAAATGGTAAAGGCTGCTTCGACCTCATGGCCCCCCCATCTCAACACATACTTCTGTGATCGATGATGTACGTGGAGGCGAGTGGAGGGTCTCACTGTCAAATGCTTTGGCCCAGAAATGACACATATCACTGCCCCTTAGAACCAGTTGGCCAGAACTAGTCACGGGACCCAAAGGTAAAAGAAGCAAGGATGTACTCTTCCCATGTGTCCAGAAGGGGATGAGCCCCACACTCGATGTCACCATAGATGAAGAAAATGTCACAGTACACAGTGCAGACGTATACCAGGCAAATGTCCTCCGGGAAGTCGGCAGATGTTGGAGCCACAGAAGTTTGAAGTTTTACATTAGGCCTTAGGGAGACCTTATGTTTTTCATTTGTCTTCAGAATTCAGGGTTCCGTATGACCTGGGTAGTCTCAAATAATGGCCTAAATTTAGAATAAGACTGATATTTCATAGAAAATACATGAAGGATAAAATGAGATGATTTGTAGTGGTTCTGAGAGATTTGGTGCTGGTAATGAGGGTGCGGGTGTGACGATTATTTATCCAAATCCCACGTGGCATGGTTCACTAAGGACATGGATCTGGTATTTTGATCTTTCTATTAACGTTATTTTCCCAAGGGAGGGCTTGGCACTGCTATTGATGGAGAGGTTGGAAAGACAGCCCAGTGCATCTTTGGGCCTGTGAACTGGGAGAAGTCCCTGCGCCCCAATGGTTGGATCAATCCTCTGTGACACCAGCACTGACAGTTAACAAAGTACAAACTAACCCATGGACGTAGAGTCAGGTTTCCCATTCCAACAGCACTGGCCCCAGCAGTCAGCAGTTAGCCATGCACCACTAATGGGGGCTGGCCGGAGAACCCCATTCACTGTGTGTCACTAATAATCCTGTTCATCAGGGCTGGGTCCACTAGACTGCTTTTGGGGTGACACAAAAGGAACTGGCATTTCTTGGAAATGTTGAATCTTTTTGGTGCCGAGTGGAGAAGTCCCTTTGTCAGCGTTGATTTTGTTTGGAACAAAGGTGTCAAGAGTGTGATTATTCCTTATCAGCTCAGGGAAAGGAATCACTGAACATGGAGAACTGGAACAGAATTGCCATAGAAACCGAGATTTCTTGATTTTTAACATCAACTCCTATAATAACTTGCTGTGAGAACTTGGGCATGTCACGTAATTTTGTTGGACCTATTTCTTTTATTAAAAAAAGAATAAATGCTACACTACCTACTTTGGAAGTTTAATGGGAAAAGCAGATGAGAAAAATGCAGCCCCTTGAAAAGCATGAAGGTAGTGGAATGGATATTTTTCTTGTTACAAAGAAAAATATTTTATTATAAAATTTTGGAAAATATGAATATGGGTAAGTAAAACTTCAACATGAAAATCTTAAAACCAAACAGAATGCCACCACATAGAGATAATGGCTGTTAATGAATGGGTGTGTGTCTTTCCAAGAGTTTTATAATCTACTCTTTCTATATAAAGTATATTTTCAACATCTTTTTGTTTTGTTATGTGCTTTAAATGGATGTGTGGTATTCCACCGAATGAAGATAAATGGTAAAACCAGTGTCCAGTTTACAGATATTTTAGGTTATCTTCAGTTTGCCTGGCTCTAGTGGCTATTCAGAACTTCCCCTTGTCCGCTGCCTGTCAGCTGCGTGGTCAGGGTAGGATTTCCCTTCTCCCTCCCCGCCCCAAATCAGCCCTGCTTGGTGTAAACTAACCCAAGGTGGCCCCATGCCCTCTTGCCACAGGGACTGGCTCGGGAGCAAGCACGGAACCGCAGTTAATTCCGCTGGAATGAAGCTCAGTACTGTGTTCTATGTGTTCTGTGGCTAGGAAAAGGGGGAAAAAATTCCTCTCCTCTAACAGCTGCAGCCATTAAAAAAAAAAGACACGTGGAAGCCAAGTTAAGAACAAAGTCTGCACATGGAGGAAGGCAGAGCTGGGAGAACTGGCAGAGAAGCCCAGGTAGAACCATGGTGGAAACTCGAACTACGACTGAACCTATCAGTGGGTGAACCAGCAGACTCCCTGTTTTACTGAGCCCAGTTTGAGTTGAGGTTCCTCTTTCCTGAAACCAAAAGCATCCTAATTGACACATTCATTTAAAACAGCACTGCAACAAACATACCCAGTTAAATCTTTGTGCCCATTCATGAATTTTTCCTTTGCCTATATTTTAGTAGAATTGTGCAATTAGGGTGTGTGTGTTTGGCCAGATTCCCTTGAATTCCTTTTTACAATTTTTATGTTCCCACTGGCTTTGATGTGCTTTCACTGCCACAGTAGGTACCTGGGACTCTTTTTGGGAAAACTGCGCTTGGTCTACTGGAGTTTGTCCGAACACCTGGAGAAACGGAAGTGCCTGAAGGTTGACTGTGGTGCCTGGAAATCACTCTGGTGTAGCCCTTAGCCAGTGACGGGTAGATGAGGGGGTAGGAAAGCCCAGCTCCTTGGCCCCAGCTCTGAGGCACCACTTGCACTTCAGAGTGGTGAAACTACCCTCTGCAGGACCTGCTGGGCGTGTGTCTTTGCGTGGCTTCATCTCGTCTCTGTTCTGCTTCCCCGCTCCGTTTGCCAGTCTCCCTGGGAACATGTGCACGAATCCTCATCTCAGGGTCTGCTTCTGGGGAGTGCAATCAAAGCCAGCTTGTGAACGATCTTCAGGTTTCTGATGGCACAAACATTTAATGGAAATGATTAAGGGCTAGCACGACTGCTAGTCAGATGGGACGTTACGATGGTCTGGCCGGTGACATTGGATCTCAGGTACCTTGGGAGGTAGATGAAAAAGGGAAGAGGCTTCACAGCTTCTGACAGTGGTTTGCCGAACACCCTTGAGTGCAATTTTGAAACTGGCTTTGGATCGCTGAATGAATGTGTCAGCTCTTCCTTTGGGAAACTGAATATTATCCTGTCTAACAGAGCTCAATATTACGGTCTTTTTTTTTTTTTTGCTGAAGTCTAAATCCCCTTCATTTAATGCCATCCCATTTTCCTTAGTTATAGTCTATTGCACCATCCTAAAAACTCTTTATACTTGGTCCTAACGATTCTCGTTTGATAAAAGACAGGCTGCTCTTACATTGGAAAATGCATGAGTGACCCTGCAGGAGAGAGTGATGGGGAGGAGGGTAATGGCATATAAAGCCCTGCGAGGGGCTCTTCCGGAAGGCGTCTCCAGCCCCCGTGTGCTTGGGTTGGTAACATTAGTGCTGTCTTTGAGTCCTCTCTACCCTTCACAAATAACTTCTCTTTGTCCTTCCAAAGTCCCTCTTGTCCTGCCCTTGCATTTCCATTGTGATCACGTGCTTTGGTCCCATTTCACACCGTTTATTGGGAACTGAATTGTATCCCCCCAACCCCCGCCAATTCCTGTGTTAAAGCCCTCACCTCTAATGTGACTGTATTAGGAAATAGGGTCTTTAAGGAGGTAATTAAGGTTAAATAAAGTCATACTGGTGAAGCCCTAATCAGACTGGACTCGTGTCCTTATAAGAAGATAGAGACATCAGCGGCCTCTCTCTGTCCATGCACACACACAGGTAAGACCATGTGAGGACTCAGTGAGAAGGCAGCTGTCTGCAAGCCAGGAAGAGAGGCCTCAGAAGAAAGCAACTCTGCTGGCATCTTGATTTTGGACTGCAGAATTCCAGAACTGCGAGAAAGGAAATTTCTGTTGTTTAAGCCTCCAGTCTCTAGTATTCTATTATGGCAGCCCAAACAGACTAATGCACCATTTTATGTTGGCTTTTTTCCCCAGGAGAACAGTACCTGTAACAGTGGACTAGCATCCTGGTCCCCAGGTCATTTTGGTTCAGTTAAATTCTTAGAGTAGCACTTACATCTTACCTCACACTGAAATAAATCCTTTTGTAGCACGTGAGTGGCAGAGTGGAGCTTAAAAGATTTAGCGGGCCATCAGGCTCTCTCTAACCCACCCCTCGAACCTGCCTTATACCATCTTCTTTGCTTTAAAGGCAACATATTACCATGAATAGAAGGGAGAACATAACACAAATAATATACAATGCTAACATTACATACATACACATATATACAAGTTGTCTTGAAATATATTCCCAGATATTAATTGGATTAAAGTGTGGGGCAATAAAGCATTTTTTCTCATAGAGAACATTATTCTTTAAGGCACATACAGACACACATATCTGCCCTGCTGGCCTCTCACAGTTTCAGTTGATTCCAGTCATGCCCCCAGTTCATTTCCCCATATATTTATTCTCAGATTAGTGATTTTTGAACAGGTGTTCCTCTCTTTAGAAATACCTGTGCCATGACCGCAGAGTACTCAGATTTCTTTTTGGCATTTGGTGGCAGATGGTGGGGAAAGTGACAAGTTGTATGACAGGAGAGGTACAAGGCGAACCTTAGAGTAACTAAGACTTTATGCGTAGTTCTTAATCCCAAAAGGAAAAGAGAAGGATAGCAGCGAAAGTCATTGGAATAAAGGACCTCTCAGATGAATCAGCATTAGGATAATTCATTGGTTACTGACTGTCCAGTCGGTTTAGGTTATAAAGTATTCCTGAGTGACTGCATCACTTTATGAAAGGATCTACCTAACTATAGCTTTCTTTTGCTGGAATTACTTTAGATGGCAATAATATGCATAGAGAATGGCAATTGTGAATTCATGTCTTCCCCAAATTGAAGACGCTCGTTAAGGTACAAGTTTACCCAATGATTTATCCATACTATACTAACTGAGACTGTGTCTTACCATTCTTGTTTGTTAAAGGAGATAACAAGGCTAACTTTGAGTAATAGCAGGATACTTAGAAAATACTTTCAGGTTAAGTTTTGTAAACAAAGTTCAGTGTTTACCCACCAAAACCAAATCAGCTCATTTAGTGTTGCAGGAAATGCCTTCATACTTTTTCACTGCCACTAAAGGAATTTAAAACACCTGTTGGATATATTCCCTCCTAGAATGCCATTTGTACACTTATTCCTAATAGGACCTGTTATTTTAAATGCAAACTCATAAGGCTCAGAATTGATACTCAGTATTTTTAGTGATCACATGGTTTAGGGTTCTAAGATTTGGGCTCAGACTTGCTTTTCAAGCATTGCAATCTGGGCTTGTTAAATGATCTCCCTGCAACCAGGAAAAATTGTTTATCTGAATCTAAAGTCCAATTAAGTAAATGTGATAGTGGTGATAGTGGTTGATGAAGCAGACTAGCATAGCAGCTAGGGCAATTATGGACAAGTTACATTCAACCTCTGTGCCTCAGTGTCTTCCTCTGAAACTGAGTTTCTTCATCAATGGTGATAAATACTGGTACCAATCTGACAGAGTTATTGTAAGAAATGAAGGAGTTCACAAATGTTTGGCTTGTCGTTACTAAATGCTGGTAATTATTAGTAAAACAATATCCCTCTATTATTTATTATATCAAAATAATAATGATAAGGGCCAGTTATTTTAGTAGTTCGATTTTTGGGTGATATAGTTTAGACTAACACATATTGTTTAAATGTGAAACCAAGAAGAAAAACAGTTTTGTTTTTTTAACCTGGTCAAGGAACCCAAATCACCTAATTCAGAAATGTTTCTAACTTGGCATCTGCTTTGAATCTGTCACAGCCAGAGAAAGTTTATTGTCTCAGAAAGTGACAACCTTGTATTTGTGTAGCATAGAAAAGAAGATACAAGCTAGATAAGATACATACCCCTTATCATAGTCATGCCACATATAGTGCAAAACTATTTGGGCTGGGTTCAAACATTGTGATCCAGAGCCTGCCATTGCCTATTATCAGGAGGAGCAAAGCGTAAGAACCATATGTGTTTGCCCTTAAGTTGGTATACAACACAGATACTGTCAATCAGCCTCTGATAGTACCCTCCCTGTGGACAACCTTCTGTGCCCTTTTGAGCATGCTCAGGTGGAGTCTACCATCAGTGCGGTGGGAGTTCACTTCGCTTCAAGTGTGTCCACGTTGAAGGATGAAATTAACAAATACTAACCAAATTGTGGCTGTCCAAACTAGGAAAATAGTTAAAGAATCAGGACAGGAAGAATCAGGCAAATACTCATTTGGTGTCAACCCAATAAAAAAGCTTCTTGGTGAGAAAAATATTGTCAAAGATGAAAGCCCAGAATAGTGCCACTTTAGCGTAAGCACAGTGTCAAAGCAAATGACACACATACACACAAACGCAAAAGGAAGCCCTCCTCACACTAATGCCCCAAAGTCCTTTATGGGTCTTCAAATTGAGCAGATTAGGTAGGTTGATGGTTGTCCTTTACGGATTGGGTCCACTTAACAAGACTGGTTACTAACAGAATACCTCTGTTTTGTCATTTAATCGACATCCCAAACTTAATATACCTTGCAATCAAATACACACATAGTCACTCATGCTTTTCCTGTAGACTTCCCAAAACAGAAAAGGGCAGCTCCATTCTTCCTGGTGCTCAGTTACAAAACGTGATTCATCTTTGACTTTTTTCTTTCCTTCTCCTTTCACATCCAGTACAGAAGCACAATGTGTCAGCCGTATCTTTGAGATAGAACCAGAATTTGACAGTTTCTCGATTTTTCCACTGTTACCACTCAGGATTAAGATTTCGTTGTCTGTCATCTTAATTATTATCCCTCTGAAATCTGTCCTTAACACAGTGGCCGGAGAACCCTTCAAGAACCTAAGTCAGAAGAATTATGTGACTTCAGTGTCTTCCCCTTCATCATAGTTGAAGCTGAAGTTCTTAAAATGCTGGAAAGTTGCTACATGTTTACCCTCCACATTATATATTTGATCTCATGTCCTCCACCTCTACTCCTTGCTCACTCTTTTCCAAACACCTTATACTCTTTAGTCCTTGATGTTCAACAAGTATAGTAGGCAGACATTTTCACTTGCTGTTCCCTTTACCTGAATTGCTGTTGTCTTTACTACCTACATTACTCATCCACTCACTTTTTTAGGTCTTTTCTCAAATATCACCATCTCCATTATGAGGCCTTGCTTGGATTCCCTGTAATAACCTGCAGCCCCACTAATACACCCTACCTCCTTAGAAGCCTCCCTTCTGCTGTAGAATCTGTTGAATAAATGAATGGAGTGAGCTATGTCTAATCTCCAAAAAAATAAACACCAACTGTAAACACTTGTTAAGAGACGGGTTCAGGGTATAAAGAATAAAAGAAGTGTAAATTCAGGCCTTACCATTCACCATCCATTCCCTCAGGGTTCTGCTATGGTGTATCTTTGAATGAAAAGCACAATTTGATAAGACTAATTAATAGCTTAAATTCATTAGAATTTACCTTGATTATACCTAGATTATACCTTGACTTTGTCACAATCAAACCTTTTATAGTAGAAATGTGATAAAAATTGTGTCAGAGATTCTCAACAAAATGTTAGCAAATTGAAGCCAAAAAAGTATAAAAACAATTATATACCATGACCAGACGGGATTTGTGTCAGGTATGTAAGGCTGGTTCAACATTTGAAAATTAATTAATATAATCCAACCAAGACAAAAAAAGGGGAAAAAAACATATAAATACATGCGGAAGAAGAATTTGACAAAATCCAGCGTGCACTCATGAGAAAAACTCTCAGTAAACTAGGAATAGAGAGGGACTTTCTTAACTTGATAAATACGATCTACAAGAAAACCAATAGCTATCATCATACTTACTGGAGAGAAACTCAATGCTTTCCCACTAAGATTAAGCACAAGGCAAGGATGTCCTCCTTTATGATAACTTTTCAGTATTGCGCTGTAAGTCCTTGCTAATGCAATAAGGCAAGAAAAGGAAATAAAAGGTTTACAGATTGAGAAGGAAGACATAAAGCTGTCTTTGTTCACAGGTGACATGATCATCTATGTAGAAAATCGTAAAGAGTTGACCCAAAACTCCTGTAACTAATAAGTGATTATAGCAAGGTTGCAGGATCCAAGGTTAATATACAAAAGGCAATTGCTTTCCTATATACCAATAATGAACAAGTGGAATAGGTTAAAAAAAACCACCAAACACTATTGACATTAGCATTGCCAAAAATGTAATACTTCAGTATAAACCTAATAAAATAAGTACAACCTGTATAGGAGGAAAACTACAAAACTGTGATGAATGAAGTCAAAGAATAACTAAATAAATGGAGAGATATTGTATGTTCATGAATAGGAAGACTCAGTATTATCAAAATGTCAGTTCTTTCTGACTTAAACTATAGAAATTCAGTGCGATCTCAATGAAAACCCCAGCAAGTTATTTTATGGATATTAGCAAACTGATTCTAAAGTCCATATGAAGAGGCAAGAGACCCAGAATAGCTATCACCTCACTGAAGAAGGACAAAGTTGAAGGAAATACTCTACCCAGCTTGAAGACTTATTATGAAGGTGCAGTAATCAAGGCAGGGTGGTATTGGTGAAAGAACAACTAGATCAATGGAACAGAATAAAGAGCCCCAAAATAGACCCACATAAATACAATCAACTGGTCTTTGGCAAAAGAACAAAGGCAATACAATGGAGCAAAGATAGTCTTTTCATCAAATAGTGCTGAAACAACTGGATGTCCACAGTAAAAAAAAGAAAAAAAAAACAATCTAGACACAGACTTTATATCCTTCATAAAAATTAACTCAAAATGAACCACAAATCTAAATGTAAAACACAAAACTGTAAAACTCCCAGAAGATAACATAGGAGAAAATCTAGATGACCTTGGGTATGGCAATGACTTTTAAAATATAACACCAAAGGCACACTCCATGAAAGAAAGAATTGATAAGCTAGACTTCATTAAAATAGAAAATGTCTGCTCTGTGAAAATCACTATCAAGATAATGAAAAGACAAGCCACAGTGTGGGAGAAAGCATTTGTAAAAGACGCATCTTGTTAGGGTAAAGTGGCAACTTGCAAGCTTCTTACATGTGCAACTGGTGTAATTTATTTTGGTATGTAGTGTGAGGTACAGACTTGAGTTTTCAATGGGTGTGTAGTTTTCTAGGCATCAATTTTGAAGATTATACCTTGACTTTGTCACAATCAAACTTCCCAGACATACTTAGAACTATTTGTGGATATTCTTTTCTGTTTATTTTGTATATGTGCTCATTCATGTAGTAATGCTACAATGTTTGAATTGTAGTGGCTTTACAGTTAAGTTATATAGCTGCCTGCTCATTAACAGATACTCAACTTCTAATAAAGTTTGTTACTTGTACCTGAATGCCTCCAGACTATGTTCTTCATTCAGGCTCTTTACTATTCACTCAATATAAATTCAGAGCTGATATACATTAAAAACTGAACTAAGGTGGCTAACATGTTTTAGTTTTCATCTATATTCTGAGATTTAAAATATGAGAAAGTAATAGAATGCAACATTTTTAAAAACCTCTAATGACTCACATTTTCTATCTCTAATTAAAGCAGAATACCCTGTGGAATATCTTTGCATCATTTACCCGGTTTCATTAATTCTGGCTGCTGCAGTTAATTTAAATTCACTCTGGTAAAATGAGAGCTCAGTATAAGCTTTTAGCACACTCAGTGAGACTTACAAATAGTCATCTACTAGGTGGTAAACAGTAAACAGTCTTGTTTATTGCAAATAATCTTAGCCAATAAATGTTACTTATGATCCATTTGAGAATAAAGATGTTCATCTGAGATCACAAAACGATCTTTTTCTTAAAGCTAAAAGCAATTCTGCTTTGATTAGTTGCAAATGCGAATATTACCCAACTTCTTTCTCCTTCTTTGATAGTTGTATAGAAATTAAACTAAATATAAGCCAAACCCACTACCAATGAAACTGCACTACAGGCCCAGTATCTTCAATGATTTCTAGATGATTTCTATGCTCAAACCTTCATTCTGTCCTCTCTTCCTAAACAGAATTGTTTTGTTTTGTTTTTAGTTTTGAGTAACTTTTATTACACAAGAGATTCATATTCTTTATAGAGAAATCATGTAATCAAATAATCCAAAAATAGATTAAAAAGCAGCCATAATTCCACCTCTCAGATATATTATCACTGTATCTATTTTATAGTATATCTTTCTTATATATTTTTTTAACATTTTTATTGGAGTATAATTGCTTTACAATGTTGTGTTAGTCTCTGCTGTATAACAGTGCATCAGCTATACATATATATATATCCCCATATCCCCTCCTTTTTGCGTCTCCTTCCCACCCTCCCTATCCCAGCCCTCTAGGTGTTCACAAAGCCCTGAGCTGATCTCCCTGTGCTATGGGGCTGCTTCCCACTAGCTATCTATTTTACATTTGGTAGTGTATATATGTCCATGCCACTCTCTCACTTCGTCCCAGCTTACCCTTCCCCCTCCCCATGTCCCTAAACAGAATTTTAAGTAGTTCGCCAAGATAAAATGAGAAACTGATTTAGACTTAGGTCCCAAATTTACAGCTTCAATGATTTAGGAAAATTCCTTGAAGGCTATACTGAGCCTCAGTTTTCACATTTGTAAAAGGGTGAGGATGAAGAAAACTGATACTTCTGGAAATGCCTGTCATTCTGATTGGATATTTTTAAAATGTTAACTGAAATTTAAATGTATAAATTATAAAAAGAAGATGACAAAAAGGCCTATTATCACTTTATGACACAGATAAACCCCGGTGGTCCACTGATAGGAGAAGGGTCTTCTCTAAGCAGTTTTCTTCATCCTGATTTCTGGACACTCCCTTCTTTAATCTACTTCTGGAGGCAGCAGATGACATTTTGGCAAGTTGTATTCAATTTCTTTATGCCTTGATTTTAGGAAAGAAGGATAGTAGCTGTGCTGAGCTCTGCCAGGTCAGATATAATTCTGGAGTATTCGCTTTCTCTCTCTTGTAGACAGCCACTGTCATTTGGTAAGCCATAAGCCTTCCTTTGCTTTGACTGTGGTGAGTGTGTTTGCTGGATTTCTAAAATATATTTTTAGTGTTTACTTGTTTAGATTGAAAAGATTGGGCAATATTTTAAAAAGTTTATCTCTTCATTTTGGAAGGCCTTTGAAGTTGTGATATTGCACGTAAGAGAGCTAACGGAATTCTGGACTCCATATTTTCATTTTTACCTTTTCTTTTTTTTTTCTCAGACTTTGAACCAACAATGGCTAAGAATGAGAGGAACTCAGACCCCAATATCTTTTCCCTTGTAAAGCACAGAGAATATGGGAAAAAATGAAACTGGGAAATTGTTTTGCTCCTCTTCCTCCTCCTTTCTGGTCGGTTACCTCAGTCGTCCAGCTCACTCTGTATTTCTAGCTTGGCTTCAGAAAGACCTGAATTTGATGAACTACACACTGTTGGAGTAGTAGATTGCTAGAAGGAACCAAGATCCAGACAACCTTAAATGGCGGCTTCATGGAATTATTTTCAAGACGGATGGTCTAGCCAATTTCCCCACTTCCATTGTGAAAGGAGTTCCCCATTCCTAAGAAAACGGACCTATGTCCGACTGACACAGAAGATGGAGATTTATCCCAGTGCATTTATATATGTATATATATTAAAATTATATATATAATGCCTAATGGAAATATCTCAGATGTTCTATTTTATTTTTTCTTTAATTTTACTTATAAAATTGTGACCATTTTTTAACTCAAAAGAGGAGAACCTTAAAAATTAATTAAAAGGACGTTCTCAGTAGTCTAAGGTTCAAAGTGACTTGGCAGAGAAAATTGCTGAATGGTTAGATAACAGTGCTGGTATGCTTGGCTATTGTAACACTTTACATTTGAGTTTCTCTTCCTTGAAATTACAAGAACTATATGACTCAAGAGAAAGATTGATAATTAGGAATGTTCTGCTTGCTTTTTATATAGCCTATTCAAGAACATTTTGATTAATTATTTGGAGGTCATCGGAAGGATGATCTAACTGTTGAACAAGTAGTGTTGCAACACAAAGCTATGACTTAAAAAGGAAATTTGAAATGACCTATTTCTTTTGGCCTCTGAAGCCAGATATGTGTCAGTAAAATGAGTCACTTTTCAGTCAAATGGGTGGTCAGCAATATAATTTTTTATTGGGAAGCTGAAAGACACCATTGTCAAACAGAGCATCTGCAGTGTTCACATCTATATTTGAGCATCTTTCGTTTTCCCAAGGGGTGCAGATGAGAAGAAGGAAGGCAGAGAAATGCACTTGAATAAAGCTTTTCAAGATGGATAGAACAGAGAGCATTCCCAGAGGCAGGTCAAGTTCAACCCAAGAACAACTCTCTCAGTGCTTTCACAACTAGTTAAAATACAAGACCAGTAGTAACTCAGTTCTCAAATCAGTGCTGAAATCAAGCAGAAGGTTGTTAATATTGATATGGTTAACATACATCAAATAGGATTACTGAATTTTCTGAATCCAAAAGTTCTCCACAGTGTTGACATTTCCTTACTGAACTCTCAGGATCGTTTGGTTTCAAAGGCTGTTGGGCTCAAGATGCATTTGGTTTTAAATAATCCTTCATAAAAATTTCAGCTTTCAGTCTAATATGATTGAAACCCAGCTTGAGTGTATTTTATAATGCACTGAACTTGAAAGACTATGGGCATTGAATTATTCAAAACATGGTAGGCAAAGGAGTGATATGTGGGGAGGAGGTGATCAAAGAAATCAGTGAGACTTGAGATGTCTTGTTATCTCATTTTATTTATCTTTTAGAACTCTTCCAAATATTAGAGGAAAGAAATCAATATCAATTTTCACCTGTTACTTCCACATTTCAATTATTAATGAATGTCAAATGTGACCACAGTTTTCTGTACCACCTGCTCTGCAATAATATTTCTGAGCCTTTATTAAAAATGTAAAATTGTCATTGAATTTCCAAATGTGATTCTCCAGTGCCTAATTCAGCTTGTTTTATTAATAAGCAAGTTCTGATGAGTAATACTAATTTAATACGCCTGCATGTAAGGTTAAACTGTAAATTATTCCTGCCGAAGGTGATGAGATATGACTGCGATGTGGTGGTAGGGCACTCACCTTCCTGAACAAACCCTGCGAGCACACAGTTCTTGGGAGAAACCAGTACTTCATATAGTAACAAATCTGATATTATTTTGCATGTCTCCTGTAGCAGTGGAATGCACACACACACACACAAACATGATCATGGGTGAAAAAATACACATGCGCACCTTAGATGGTTACATTAATTTCTGAATATAGTTCTCCGGGAAGATAAAGCTGTACTGATGATTTGTATTTTTATAGTTTATTATTTTATCCATACTAAAACACTTCATGAAATCACTTACTGTTTTGTTGTTCATGGAATCCTTTCAATTTTGAGATGCTAAATATAAATGGAAATAATGATTATAGTCCTTGGCCATGAAAGACTTAAGTTACAGAGAACCCAGTGACTGGAGGTCAGAGCTGCCACGGAATTATTCTCTGCTCCAGAGACCATTAGAATATCACTGTGTACCCACTTAAGGATAGAATGCTTCTATTGAGAAACTAGCTCTCTTTTATTTCTACTAAAAGGAGAGAACAGTAGGGGACCTTGGCTGCTTGAGTGTATGAGAATTTCTCTCTTACAATAAGCCAAAAACAATACATGAAATAGCCTCGGGCCTTTTGTCTTTTGTACCCAGCTCCTTCCTGTATTGCTCCTGATCAATTACACTTAAATCAATAAGAGTTGCTTGAACATTTTGACAGTTATGTTCCCCATACCCTGAAGCATTTGTAAAGGGTTACTGAGATAAAGCTATTTCAAAAAATACTCCCTCCAAATTTTTTCAGGGTGGCATCAATGAAAGTAACTTAGAGGAAAAAAACTCCACCTTGAGTTCCTGGCCTACCACTCTAAGGCCAGGCAAGCATAAACCTTCATAGCAAAACCTAAGTTTGCTCCCAGTTGAGAATTTGGTTTCCATGGTCTTATATAGAAAGTATATGGAGACTTTAATGCCCTATAAGCCCTTTCCAAAGAGTAAATACAGTTCATCATTCGTAAGAGATGATGAAAATTACAATTTTGTTGAATAGGTGGAATATATATTATATATGATACATATATTTATTTTTAATATATATATAAAATATATAAAGTTACTATTCAGAGTCTTAAAATATGGATTTTTCTTACCAAGAATGAACAGTAGCTTGATCTCTACAATACAATAAAGCACCTGGTCATAGCAGAATCATAACAAATATTTGATATCAGAATGAATTCACTGTTCAGGTGTAAAGAGGGAGTAGCTTCAGTTTTCCTCTTTCTTGCACCCCATTATTGCATCCTGGACAGAGGGGATTTTCTTGATTTTAATCTAAAGGAGAAATGTTCACTTTTGTTAAGATGGAAATTGACAACCTCAGTAGGCAGAGGCACTGTTTTTATTTGGCTGAATTCATGTTTCTAGTGATAATTCAAGGTGTAATAGGGTTTTCTCTGCCACTCCAAAATCTGAAAATGATAAGCATCTCAGCAGAGTTTCAGGATGGCCCATTACCTATTCTGTGGAAACGATATTCAAAATACCATGCTTCATCAGTGTCTTCTTTGACTTATTTAATGAATGGACAACTACTGAGTTAAGACAGTGTCTTATCCTTGCTTCAAAAAAATAAAAACAAAAAAACCCCACAAACACAAAAAAAACTGTTAACGATGAAAACTTATTATGCCAGGCGTTAGTATGGCCTGACTTGGAAATTTAGTTTCAGAGGCTTTTGTGAATATACCAAGGAAAGAGGACCTAGGTGTATCTTGTTCCCACAGGCCGCCAATTAATATTTGCTTCACGGAGAAAAAATTAATATATAGTATAGGAGAGAAACTGACAGATGCTTAACATTATTGAGTGATGGCAATGCCCAAACTCACCTGTGATCAAACACTATGAAAGTATCCTCCTAAGGATAAACTTATTACACATAAGTGAAAATTCAATTATAGAGATACTTTCAGTTCCAGCTCTGATATTGCAAAAAGCTTGGAAGTTGTCACTGTATCTTGTCCTTACAAGATAATGCTGTACAAAATGAAAATCAATGACTTTTCTCAGAAGTGATTAATAAAACATGTAACTATGAAAGAATTTTAAAACTAATTATGTATGTGTATATATGTGTCTCTGAAAAATCTGGGTCAAAGGAAACTGAGGCTATCAGTATAAACTCAATTAACTTCTATCTCTTCTTACCTTTATTTCCTCCCAAACTTACCAGTATCCATCCAACTCGAAGGATGCAAGTGATTTTTATATACTGTGCAAGGTTTTTTTCTTATTCATATGTCCATGTTTCCCCAATTCTCTAAATTATTATCTACATCTTCAGGATCTCCTTTATCAGTTCCTTCATTTCAACATATAAAATATAAGTCCTTCTCATTCTAAAAAATTCTTTTTTGCTAATTATTTTCTCTTTTCATCCAAACTCCTTCAGAGCAGCGTATTCCCACTGTCTTCACTAGGGCCGCCTGGCCCCCACAGGCAGCCCTATGCCCTCAATTTATTGCAGTCTGGCTTCTTGTCCACCACTTCACTGAACTGCTCTAAGGTCACTGGGGACCTAACTGCCCAAATCCAATGGACACTCACATTCTCTGAAGGATGACGCTGTCATCTACTTCCTCCTTCTTGAAACTCTATCACCTCTCTCCTTCCCAGAATTCTTTCTCTGCTTATTACTTAAACGTTGTCAGTACTCACAATTCTCTGAAATCTCATCCATGTTCATGATTTTAATGACTGCTGATATGTGCTGATGACATTCAAATTTTTATCTTTCCATGTCTTCATGTGCATCTCTAGTTATCTACCAGTTTTTCTCCTGAATTCTACAGGTGCTTTAAAATTCAACATGTCCAGAAGTAAAGTCTTTTCCTCAATTCAGCTCTTTATCCCCTATTTCCAAACTCAATGATACCACCACCCAACCTTAGTCACACAGACGGGGGTTCAGCCTCCGCCTCCTACTTCTTCCTTACTTCCCAAGATCAAGTCTTGCTTGTAATTTCCTAACTAAAATTAGAACTTATTTCCTCCCTTCATCTATACCTTATTTCAGACCCCGTTCTTCTTGCTATTACATGGTCCAAAAGTTACCAAATTGCTGTTTGGTGGAACCAGTTGTTAGACACTTCTATTAAAGAGGACGCTAGAGTCAAATAGCTTTGAGGATGGCTGTGTACCATGCGCCTGCTGTGACGATCCAGAATGAACACTAGCCTACAGCAGCCCTGAGAAGCTGTACAGTAAAGAAACCTGATTAACTTTACTTGAGCCAGGTTCTCCCTTCTGCCGGCCTATGAACCTTTCAGTAGGGACAGGAGAGGAGGTGGCAGCGTGAAAGTCCCACTCGAAAATAAAAAAACACTGCTCCTCAGAAGAGTGGGGCATAATTGTCTCCAGGCTTCTTCAGATTCCTCATCCATGCTGACGTCAGTGGCCTAAAATGCCACCTGAACTTGTCCTTTCCATTCTTGGCTATTTTCTGAGGAAACAGCTCCACGCACATGGGTGGTTAAGACCCGCTCTCCTCCTCCTCGCTGCCTCCTTTAGGGGCACTTGCCACTGCCTGGGGACACTGCACTGATCCTCCAGAGCCTGTGCCTGTGGCTCCGTAACACACCCCTCGCACACTCACGGCTCTGGACTTCCGCTGTCCACTCTGCCTTGAGTATCCTTGCCTTTCACCGGCTGGCTCACCAGTTTCTCAGGAGTCCTTTAAGATTCAGCTTAGGGACTGCCTCTTTAGATGACTTTTCTATGCCTCACAGCTCCCCCTCTTCTTCCACAAACACTGACTAAATGCCCTGAATATGCCCGTCATAGCATGTCACGTGCAGGATGAGACATCTGCTGTGCGTCTTCCCTCTCACTCCACTGCTAAAGGGCCAACGCTACATCTTGCTCATTGTTTCACTCCTCTAACACCCAATCCATGACTAATGAACTAACTAGTACTGTAGTAGCCCTATTAGTAACAATCAGGCAGGACCTTTTAGAAGAAATCTGACACTCCAGCTTTTCTCTGATCTCACCTTTCAGTCTGATTGAACTAAAGACTTATCTGTGCATGTTTTACCAGGGAGACATAATTGAATCCAGAGATATGTCATCACATACTCTTACATACTCTGCCGTTTAAAAATTCTGCTCAGATGGGGGAAGGAGACAGGTGTGCTTTCTGACAGCCCCACTCTTTTGCATCTCTAGTGCTCACTGGCTTCTCTCTCGGTGCCTTCCTTAAACCCTTCTTCTCTTAACAACAAGGAAACAGAGTAACAAAGTAATTAAGAGCCTGGGTTCTGCCTATCTGTGAAACTGAAACATAACCAAGGACATAGAGAATAGACTGGTGGTTGCCAAGGGGGAGGGGGTGGGAGAAGGTTGGACTGGGAGTTTGGGAGTAGCAGATGCAAACTGCTGTATATACAGGATGGATAAAAAAAGGTCCTACATGGGACTTCCCTGGTGGCGCAGTGGTTAAGAATACGCCTGCCAATGCAGGGGACACGGGTTCGAGCCCTGGTCCGGGAAGATCCCACATACCAGAGAGCAACTAAGCCCGATGCCACAACTACTGAAGTCCATGCACCTAGAGCCCGTGCTCTGCAACAAGAGAAGCCACCACAATGAGAAGCCCGTGCACCGCAACTAGAGAAAGCCTGTGTGCAGCAACGAAGGCCCAACGCAGCCAAAAATTAAAAAAAATAATAAATATATTTATTTTAAAAAAAGTGGATGTATTTAAAAAAACCCAGAAAGGTCCTACTGTAGAGCACAGGGAACTATATTCAATATCCTGTGATAAACCATAATGGAAAAGAATATGAAGAAGAATGTCTATAAATGTATAATTAAGTCACTTTCCTGTACAACAGTAATTAACACAACACTGTAATTCAACTGTACGTCAATAAAAAATAAAATTAAAAAACAATTGCCAGAAAAATAATCACATAAAGGGGACTTCCCTGGTGGTCCAGTGGTTAAGACTTCGCCTTCCAATGGAGGTGGTGAGGGTTCGATCCCTGGTCAGGGAGCTAAGATCCCACATGCCTTGTGGCCAAAAAACCAAAATATAAAACAGAAGCAATACTGTAACAAATGCAATAAACACTTTAGAAATGGTCGACATCCAAAAAACTTTAAAGAAAAAAATCACATAAATCAGAAACAAAGGAAACATAATAAAGTCCATACATTAAAAAAAAAAAGAGCATGGGTTCGGGTTAAATTGCAGCTTCCCACTTACTTACAGCTGTGTAATTCTGGGCAACTCACATAATGTCTCCTCAGACTCCTCATCTATAAATGGGGATGGTAACAGTTCCCAACCTCATAGCGTTGCTGTAATCCATAAACACGGTTAAGTGCCTTGGTAAATGTTTGAGGCTCTCTGGTTACTGTGAATTAAAATATGTCAATGGCTTCTGGCCATGTGATTTATAATAGTTTGACATTTAACCAAATGGTAAAAGTATTCCATTTATTATTCCCATCTCTTTTTACCCCTTACCCTGTTTTGTTGTTTATGTTTTCTCCCACCACAGAGTGTTAGTTCCAGGAGAGTAAAGGCTTTATTTTGTTCACTGCTGAAAGCAATAGCACCCAGAAAAGTACTGTACATATGAAGCCCTCAGTAAACACTAGCTGAATGAATGGTGCAAACTGTCACAAGGAAAAATACACCAAAACTTTCATTATAATAAAAAAGAATAGATAAATCTTTCTCTAATGGCTTCCAGTCAAGTATTTTAAAACACCATATGCTATAATAAAAACATAAGTAATTTATTAAAATTTGAAGGCAAAAGCATAATTTTAAAAGATTTTAAAAGATTTAGACCTATGTTAGGCGTGATAGAGTATGGATGCTTTCTTGAAATTCACAATCAGATCCAAGAGTATCACTTTCAGAATGTTCTAGTAGACTGAGTTTACTTTTAGTTGTCTTTGAAGAAACAGTCATTATTGTACTGTCTTTCTTAACAGAAATGTGCTTTTTCGAAGACTCACTTCTAATTGGTTCATTAAGCAAAGAATTATTTTGCCCA
This sequence comes from Lagenorhynchus albirostris, assembly GCF_949774975.1. Lineage (NCBI taxonomy): Eukaryota > Metazoa > Chordata > Mammalia > Artiodactyla > Delphinidae > Lagenorhynchus > Lagenorhynchus albirostris. The sequence goes on from NC_083097.1 coordinate 150,695,522, forward strand.
ATTCCTTTGCTTTTCTGCTTTACAGGTGAGTCAGAGCAGGAATGCAGGTTCTTCCCAGGTTGTTTCTTAGGAGAGTAGTTTTGGGTATATTCACCTGCTTTGGTCATTTTCTCTGAAGAAGACCTGCTATTTCTAGATAATTCCTCTTCTTTTCTTTCACTTCCAGTTCCAGAAATGACGTCTGCTGAAGGAGAACATGTTCTAGCAATGAAATCTTCAAAAGACTCCTGCCGCTGCTCTGTGACTGCGACCCCCAGGTTGTCTTTGGAAGTTTCTAAGGCTTCCTGAGTAGAGACTGGGACATGGAAGGAGTCGAGAGGCAAAGGAATCCTAACATCACCTGCAATTTTCTGAAACCAGGGGAAAAAACAAAAGACAAGACAAAAATTCAGTGATGAACAAAGCCAACCATTAAAAAGTAGAGTTCAAAATTTCAATGTTACTCTGTGATCTTATTATTAACACAGTCAATTGATTCTTCAGAAGATTTCAGAGCCAGTTTTTCTCTAATTATATCCTGCCAAGTGATTCTCAGCTTAACCTAGCTATATCCAAGGCTATGTCCACTACATTTTCAGACTTTGGTGACAGGGGTAGTTATTACCCATTTCCTTTCCCTCACTAAAAATAAAACCCTATTCTGTAAGATAATTAATTTCTTTTCTATCCTCCAGGCACATGTAAACAGTATATAATATAGTTTGTGACCAGACTGTGTTCTCAAGCTGTCAGTTCCCAAGACCAGTCTGAGATTGGTTGAAGGGGGCTCCAAGCAAGGCTAGAGGAAAAGCTGACAGGTTTTCCCCTCCCATTCCCATAACCAGGTGATTCACTGTCATATGTTACCTATTAGCTATGTCTGGATTACTTATTTTAAAAATTATATCAGTATGTGTACCTTCATTAGAGTTCCTTCATTGTAAGCTGACTGCATACAAATAGAAACCTAGATAAAATATGAATAGAATAGACATTTATACAATTTAAAATCTGGAATATTTTCTCTAATGTTTTCTTTCTTCATTAAAGATAGTTTGCTTTAACTCATAAATTTTCTAAAGAACTTCCAGTCTCCTTATTTACAACAATACAATATCATGAAATGGGCACACATTTACTAATCTCAGATTTGGAAAGGATTCCAGAATCTTCTAGCTCCTGAGCATGTGAACTACTAGAGACTGATCATTATTGTTTTCTCCCTGACTTGGTCATTTCCTTTTTGCTAATCACTCTTAGAATCCTTAAGTGCTGTCCTCTCCACTTACTTGGAGATTTTGCGTTAGTCCTGGGGCACTCTGCTTTGATTCTGATTTTTCTTCTTCAAGTGGCTTCTTTTCTTCTTTAGGTAGACTACTAACAGTAGAATTCATCTGGGGACGACCTAGTAAATGAAAATCTGACTGCTCTATACCAGCCATTGTGGCCAGCTGCCCAAGCCTGGACCAGAGGAGGAAAGGAGAAAAGACAAAGGTTATTATAATCACAGAAGAGCAGTTTAGATTTCCCCAGACCTACAATCATGAAATACTTCTAAAATCTTAAAAGCTAACATCCTACTCCAGACTACAAGCCTCTCCCCCAAATTCTCAGCCCTTTCCAGATTCATCCTCTAGGACACGTCCCATCTCCTTACCTATTACCGTTCCATTTTAAACACTGTCTCACTAGCAATTTCAACATCTACCACGCACCTCGTCCACTACCTCTCACACCTCTAGTCCCACGCTTCTTTCCCACCTTTCCTCCAGTTTCCAAGAATGTGTTTGTTCCTTCCTTCCCAACACCAACACCAACTCATTCACTGACAAAACACTACTCCATCAACTATCAATCTCCGCTTCCCTCTTTCAGCAAAATCGCTCATGGTTGAGAACCACTGACCTATATCTCCCATGCAGATTAATAATAATAATCTTTTAATTTTTAAAAATAACTTTAATTCAAACTTATCAAACAAGCAAAATAAGTGAAAGATAAGACAATTCTTATGCATTCCCGAATATTTTCAATGAAAACTGCCTTCAATTTAGTCCTTACAAAAAACTATACCTACTAATTACTCTGTCTACAGGTTACTCTTTTATACTGGGCTCCCCACTCTACCAAAGCAGGCTTCCCTATTTGCATTTCTTAAAAAATTTAATTCCTCAATTTAAAAAGTCAACTATATTACCTATAATTACACTAAATATGGCCACAGAAGTGATGAAAATTGCTCCAGTTCCTCAGCAAACTACCATTATAGTCGCAAAGAGAAGAACGCCATGAAGAGAAATGAACTAACCCAGCATCTTTAAGGAGAGCCAAGAAAGCATGGAACTTGTGAAAAGAATTCTCAATGCTGCCCAAAACACCTTCATCATCCAGGATCATGCTTGTCAATGAGTGGGCATGAAGGGCTTCAGACAAACAGAAATTTATATTTCTTAACTGGGCATTTTCATGTTCCAGCTATAAAAGAAGACGGAAAATGTCTGACATGATTTTTTCTCATTGTCATCAAAAGTAGTCTTGCCTAGTTTCAAGGAACAAAACTAAAACACTCAAAATGTAATTAATCTGTAATTAACCTAACTCTCCACCAGTAAATACAGAGACCATATCACATAGTAATCAAAACCCACAGGCACCCAATAAAGTTTCCTATATAACGCTTAGGTGGTATATAAATAAACCAAAGTTACCGTTTTATTAATGATCTTTCACAAAAGATCACATTTCTAACTGGTTCAATTCATAACGGAGCCTCATTCCACATCAGAAAATTACCTGCTTTAAGTTTCTCTTAAATTGGAAAGTGAATTATAGAATCTGATCTGAACAAAACATATTACAACTCTGCTGAATGTTAAGAATTAACTTTAGTGAGCAAAATATCTAATGCTTACGTTTAAAAGTCCTAAATCATACCCAACCCAAGTTATTAAATGTACGATCACCAATATTTTCTTTGGCTTCTTGAAAATATTCACCCCCGTGAACTCTTCCCCTTCCGCTCATCATCTATGCACTTAAAAGCCCCTGTAAGCTCAACTCTAGTATTTCTCAGAAAGGCCGTTAATGTTCATGATGCCCCTTTTGCCTTACATGAGCAGGTGCTCAACGTTTATTGAATGAGTGCCCGCCAATCCAATGGATGCACTTTCAAAAATTCCCCCCTACACTCACCCTGTGATAAATTATATTTAGATAGAACTTTTTAGATTATGCCCTGCTTTCATGCACATTACCTAATGTAATTCTCATGGTATATATATATGGTTTGTATTTCTTTTTTTTTTTTTTTTTCTGTACGCGGGCCTCTCACTGCTGTGGCCTCTCCCGCTGTGGAACACAGGCTCCGGACGCGCGGGCCCAGCTGCTGCACGGCACGCAGGATCCTCCCAACCGGGGCACGAACCCGCGTCCCCTTCATCGGCAGGCGGACTCCCAACTACTGCGCCACCAGGGAAGCCCCCTCATGGTATATATTTTTATCTTTCATTGCATTCTTAGAAGTTTTCCAATATCTTAAATTTATTTAAATGATTCACTTTGCTAATTCACTGCCAGGACAGTCTCATCATGTCTTTTATGTTACTGTATATACAATATATGCACAAAAAGTGCCTTCTTGAATCAAAGAATCATTAACAGAAAATATGCTAATGTCATATAAAAGCACACACACACACACACACAAAACCAGATTTTCACATTTTTAAAAACATGCTTTCTGGAATATAGATCATATGATCACTAAATACCAGTAAATGCAAAAGTCCATATGATACAACCAATTTGCAACATATTACAGTTTTAAAGCTTACAAATTATGTGTATATGGCTTAAAATCAAATCAAAATAAAACCAAAACACTCTCAAAAGCAGAAGAAGAAACTTGTTTACCTCACTGACTCATTTATCAGCCTTCAGTCTTATTACTCTTTCCTCCTTTAACTGCTTTAGGCACTCCTCCAGGTTTTCCTAAACAAACAGAGTAAATGTTATAACTAATTCATAGTATAATATCCAAAAGCCTTTCCAGCTATAGGACTCATCAGGATTTAGGGGCAGAGCCAGAAGTGAACTCAGATTTTAGTCTGCTACTGGTAATATCATACCATGCTAGTGAAATGAATTATCAAAATCTATCAAATTAGCATAGTAAAAATTTATTTAAATTCCACTCTTTCCAACATAAGTTTGTGGCAGCCCACCATAAAAGGCATATGCATATAACATAGTAAGTCAGAAATAAGAAGACCAGGAAAGAAAAATTCTATTTTTATTTGTGGGTCTCTTTATAGCAGGAAGTCCTATTAATGAACATGCTTAACATACCTGAATTGCATAATTGCAGATTCAAAAGCATGTTTTTAAAAAGTAATCACTTTTAAAGCAATTCACAGTCAAGCACTGTTCCTGGAGTTCCCTGGGTATCAAATAATCTAATCATCAAAACACTAAGAGGGGGCTTCCCTGCTGGCACAGTGGTTAAGAATCCGCCTGCCAGTGCAGGGGACACAGGTTCGAGCCCTAGGCCGGGAAGAACCCACATGCCGCGGAGCAACTAAGCCCGTGCACCACGACTACTGAGCCTATGCTCTAGAACCCACGTGCCACAACTACTGAAGCCTGCACGCTAGAGCCTGTGCTCCGCAATAAGGGAAGCCATCACGCCGCAACGAAGAGTAGCCCCCGGCTCGACGCAACTGGAGAAAGCCCCCGAGCAGCAACGAAGACCCAACGCCGCCCAAAATAAATAAATAAAATAAATTTATAAAACAAAAAACCCTATGAGGAAAGAACAATCACTAACTCCATGTTATTTTACAGATGAGGGAAACAGAGGCAGAGAAGTAGAGTAAGTAGAGCAGCACAGCCAAGGTCACACCACTAAGTAGCAGAGCCACACTGTGGACTCAGGACGCTGGGTGCCATTCCTGCTCACAGAGGTGGTAGTCTTCCCATTCACCAAGGTCACTGAAATAAAATGAACACTGATAAACTCTCTTAGGAGTTTTAGGAACTAAGACACTTCGGTCCTTGAAGTGGGGACACTGCTTGCAATAGGCAGAATTCTAACAGAGCCCCTAAGACTCCTACTTACTGAAGTGCACAAACCTTCCACTTATCCAATCAAACTCTAAATCTAGCTGTAGTGAAGGGATTTTGCAGATGGAATTAAGGTTCAAAATCAGTTGATTTTTTAAGATAGGGAGATTATTCTAGGTGGATATGGCCTACTCAGGCACCCCATGAAAAGGACCTGAACTCTTCCTGAATTGAAGTACAAAAGGGACAAGAGGGAGACTCTCCATTGCTGGCTCTGAAGAAGTCCAATGCTGCGGCAGGGAAGGCAAGCGAGAGGCCTCTAGGAGCTGAGACTGTCCCCCGACTGACAAGCAGCAAGGAAATGGGGACCTCTGTCCTGCAACTGCAGAATCTGAATTATGCCAACAAGCCGAAGAAGCCTGGAGGCATTCTTTCCCAGAGCCTCTGGATGCTAACACAGCCTGACTGACATCTTGATTTCAGCTCTGTGACCCACACAAACTATGGTGAACATCCAACGTTTGGGGCTCAATGTCTTACACTTACATTTCACATGCTTTAACACTCTCAGGAGGGAACTCACATGTTCCCGTGTGTATCTGAGCAGGAAACCCAGTCACGCTGTGCCTGGACTTCTGACCTGCAGAACTGTGAGCTAGTCAAATAGGTACTGTTTTCAGTCAGTAAGAGTGTAGTAAAAGAATTAATATTCTACTCAACCTCCAGGTTCGTGAACAAAATAAGTGACTGTCATTGTTTTAGGCCACTGTTTCGGGGTGGTTTCTTAGGCAGCGATAAACAATCAGAATACCTATACTTATGAAAACAGTACGGTATATTTATACCTTTTAACTGCTCTGAACAATCACTTAAAGAATGAGGAACTCTATTATATGCCATCATTGGGAGAGGAACTGGTATCACTTTCTGGAGAGTAGCTCTTGGTACCTAACAACAATCCTACATCAGGAGTTTACCCTAAGGAAATCAAAGATGTGGGCAAAGATTTATCTACCAACATGATGTCATAAGATTGTTTATAACCAAACCCTAGAAGAAAGCTAAGAGCCTCCAAATTGGGACTGGTTTAAACAAAAACAGCTCACCGTCTGAAGGAATGCGCTATGAAGCCACTAAGAAAAGAATGACAACAGGTGTCAACCAGAGTTAATGAATGGGCTTCAGGAGTTCTACATTCATAATTATCTGTGCGTTTTTCCTGGGAGACGGTGCATAAGCTTAATCAAATTCTCTGATGTAGAAGAGTATTTAGTGACATGGCAAAATATTTTTGATACTTCTTTAAGACAAAAGAGCAGATTAGGTGTGTGTACATGCAGAGGTGGCTTTTATTTCCTTCAATGAGTTGTTCATTGTTTTCAAAAATTTGCTCAATGAACATATACTTTTATATTAAGATCATGTTTAAAAAATTGACAGTCTAAGAACTTCAAATTCTTTAACGTTTCATTACTAAAGCCAGCCAAGTTTTCAATGGGGAAAAAGGGGAAAAAATTGCAAAATTCCTCTACTTTCAATATAATGGTTCAATAAATCTTCTAAAACCGATTTTAAGGAAATTCTAAACAAATAAACAAACAAAAAAACCCTCACCACAGTCAGAGGAAAGTAGAGTAAAACATCCTGACTGGTTCTAAATAGCACATCAAAGTGCAGTTACATGGAATAGTTTCTCCCTCTAATGGAGGGAATTAGTACACAGTATTAAATTTTTGTGAAAAACTGTGTCCTCGAGGACTTCCGGGAAGATGGCGGAAAAGTAAGACGCAGAGATCACCTTCCTCCCCACAGATACATCAGAAATACATCTATGCGTGGAACAACTCCTACGGAGCACCTACTAAACGCTGGCAGAAGACCTCAGACCTCCCAAAAGGCAAGGAACCCCCCACGTACCTGGTTAGGGCAAAAGAAAAAACTAAACAGAGACAAAAGGATAGGGACGGGTCCTGCACCAGCGGGAGAGAGCTGTGAAGGAGGAAAAGTGTCCACACACTAGGAGTCCCTTCGCGGGCGGAGACTTTGGGTGGCGGAGTGGGGGAGCTTGGGAGCCGCGGAGGAGAGCACAGCAACAGGGGTGCGGAGGGCAAAGCGGCGAGATTCCCACACAGAGGATCGGGCCGACCGGCACTCACCAGCCGAGAGGCTTGTCTGCTCACCCGCCGGGGCGGGCGGGGCTGGGAGCTAAGGCTCCGGCTTCTGTCGGAGCGCCGGGAGAGGACTGAGGTTGGCGGCGTGAACACAGCCTGCAGGGCGTTAGTGCACCACGGCTAGCCGGGAGGGAGTCCGGGGAAAAGTCTGGACCTGCCGAATAGGCAAGAGACTTTTTCTTCCCTCTTTGTTTCCTGGTGCACGAGGAGAGGGGATTAGGAACGCTGCTTGGGAGAGCTCCAGAGACGGGCGCGAGCCGCGGCTAAAAGTGCGGAGCCCAGAGACAGACATGAGACGCTAGGGCCGCTGCTGCCGCCACCAAGAAGCCTGTGTGCGGGCACAGGTCACTATCCACACCCCCTTCCGGGGAGCCTGTGCAGCCCGCCACTGCCAGGGTCCCGGGATCCAGGGACAACTCCCCCGGGAGAACGCACGGCGCGCCTCAGGCTAGCAACGTCACGTTGGCCTCTGCCGCCGCAGGCCCGCCCCACACTCCGTGACCCTCCCTACCCACCCCCCACCCCCCCACACACACCCCCCCACACACACACACACCCCACCCCCCGCCTGAGTGAGCCAGAGCCTCCGAATCAGCGGCTCCTTTAACCCCGTCCTGTCTGAGCAAAGAACAGACGCCCTCCGGCGACCTACACGCACAGGCGGGGCCAAATCCAAAGCTGAGCCCCTGGGAGTTGTGAGAACAAAGAAGAGAAAGGGAAATCTCTCCCAGCAGCCTCAGAAGCAGCGGATTAAAGCTCCACAATCAACTTGATGTACCCTGCATCTGTGGAATACCTGAATAGACAACGAATCATCCCAAATTAAGGAGCCCTGTGGATGAAAGGCTCTTGGTGCTGCAGCCAGGAGTCAGTGCTGTGCCTCTGAGGTGGGAGAGCCAACTTCAGGACACTGGTCCACAAGAGGCCTCCCAGCTGCACATAATATCAAACAGCGAAAATCTCCCAGAGATCTCCATCTCAACGCCAGCACCCAGCTTCACTCAACGACCAGCAAGCTACAGTGCTGGACATCCTATGCCAAACAACTAGCAAGACAGGAACACAACCCCACCCATTAGCAGAGAGGCTCCCCAAAATCATAATAAGTCTACAGACACCCCAAAACACACCACCAGACGTGGACCTGCCCACCAGAAAGACAAGATCCAGCCTCATCCACCAGAACACAGGAACTAGTACCCTCCACCAGGAAGCCTACACAACCCACTGAAACAACCTTAGCCACTGAGGACAGACACAAAAAACAACAGGAACTACGAACCTTCAGCCTGCAAAAAGGAGACCCCAAACACAGTAAGATAAGCAAAATGAAAAGACAGAAAAACACACAGCAGATGAAGGAGCAAGATAAAAACCCACCAGACCTAACAAATGAAGAGGAAATAGGCAGTCTACCTGAAAAAGAATTCAGAATAATGATAGTAAAGATGATCCAAAATCTTGGAAATACAATAGACAAAATGCAAGAATCAGTTAACAAGGACCTAGAAGAACTAAAGATGAAACAAACAATGATGAACAACACAATAAATGAAATGAAAAATACTCTAGATGGGATCAATAGCAGAATAACTGAGGCAGAAGAACGGATAAGTGACCTGGAAGATAAAATAGTGGAAATAACTACTGCAGAGCAGAATAAAGAAAAAAGAATGAAAAGAACTGAGGACAGTCTCAGAGACCTCTGGGACAACATTAAACACACCAACATTCAAATTATAGGGGTTCCAGAAGAAGAAGAGAAAAAGAAAGGGACTGAGAAAATATTTGAAGAGATTATAGTTGAAAACTTCCCTAATATGGGAAAGGAAATAGTTAATCAAGTCCAGGAAGCACAGAGAGTCCCATACAGGATAAATCCAAGGAGAAATATGCCAAGACACATATTAATCAAACTGTCAAATTAAATACAAAGAAAACATATTAAAAGCAGCAAGGGAAAAACAACAAATAACACACAAGGGAATCCCTATAAGGTTAACAGCTGATCTTTCAGCAGAAACTCTGCAAGCCAGAAGGGAGTGGCAGGACATATTGAAAGTGTTGAAGGAGAAAAACCTGCAACCAAGATTACTCTACCCAGCAAGGATCTCATTCAGATTTGATGGAGAAATTAAAACCTTTACAGACAAGCAAAAGCTGAGAGAGTTCAGCACCACCAAACCAGCTCTACAACAACTGCTACAGGAACTTCTCTAGGCAAGAAACACAAAAGAAGGAAAAGACCTACAATAACGAACCCAAAACAATTAAGAAAATGGGAATGGGAACACACATATCGATAATTACCTTAAATGTAAATGGACTAAATGCTCCCACCAAAAGACACAGATTGGCTGAATAGATACAAAAACAAGACGCATATATTTGCTGTCTACAAGAGACCCACTTCAGACCTAGAGACACATACAGACTGAAAGTAAGGGGATGGAAAAAGGTATTTCATGCAAATGGAAACCAAAAGAAAGCTGGAGTAGCAATTCTCACATCAGACAAAATAGACTTTAAAACAAAGACTATTAGAAGAGACAAAGAAGGACACTACATAATGATCAAGGGATCGATCCAAGAAGAAGATATAACAATTGTAAATATTTATGCACCCAACATAGGAGCACCACAATACATAAGGCAAATACTGACAGCCATAAAAGGGGAAATCGACAGTAACACATTCATAGTAGGGGACTTTAACACCCCACTTTCACCAATGGACAGATCATCCAAAATGAAAATAAATAAGGAAACACAAGCTTTAAATGATACATTAAACGAGATAGAGTTAATTGATATTTATAGGACATTCCATCCAAAAACAACAGAATACACATTTTTCTCAAGTGCTCATGGAACATTCTCCAGGATAGATCATATCTTGGGTCACAAATCAAGCCTTGGTAAATTTAAGAAAATTGAAATTGTATCGAGTATCTTTTCCGACCACAATGCTATGAGACTCGATATCAATTACAGGAAAAGATCTGTAAAAAATACAAACACATGGAGGCTAAACAATACACTACTTAATAACGAAGTGATCACTGAAGAAATCAAAGAGGAAATCAAAAAATACCTAGAAACAAATGACAATGGAGACACGACGACTCAAAATCTATGGGATGCAGCAAAAGCAGTTCTAAGAGGGAAGTTTATAGCAATACAATCCTACCTTAAGAAGCAGGAAACATCTCGAATAAACAACCTAACCTTGCACCTAAAGCAATTAGAGAAAGAAGAACAAAAAAACCCCAAAGTTAGCAGAAGGAAAGAAATCATAAAAATCAGATCAGAAATAAATGAAAAAGAAATGAAGGAAACGATAGCAAAGATCAATAAAACTAAAAGCTGGTTCTCTGAAAGGATAAACAAAATTGATAAACCATTAGCCAGACTCATCAAGAAAAAAAGGGAGAAGACTCAAATCAATAGAATTAGAAATGAAAAAGGAGAAGTAACAACTGACACTGCAGAAATACAAAGGATCATGAGAGATTACTACAAGCAACTCTATGCCAATAAATTGGACAACCTGGAAGAAATGGACAAATTCTTAGAAAGGCACAACCTGCCAAGACTGAATCAGGAAGAAATAGAAAATATGAACAGACCAATCACAAGCACTGAAATTGAAACTGTGATTAAAAATCTTCCAACAAGCAAAAGCCCAGGACCAGATGGCTTCACAGGCGAATTCTATCAAACATTTAGAGAAGAGCTATCACCTATCCTTCTCAGACTCTTCCAAAATATAGCAGAGGGAGGAACACTCCCCAACTCATTCTACGAGGCCACCATCACCCTGATACCAAAACCAGACAAGGATGTCACAAAGAAAGAAAACTACAGGCCAATATCACTGATGAACATAGATGCAAAAATCCTCAACAAAATACTAGCAAACAGAATCCAACAGCACATGAAAAGGATCATACACCATGATCAAGTGGGGTTTATTCCAGGAATGCAAGGATTCTTCAATATACGCAAATCAATCAACGTGATACACCATATTAACAAATTGAAGGAGAAAAACCATATGATCATCTCAATAGATGCAGAGAAAGCTTTTGACAAAATTCAACACCCATTTATGATAAAAACCCTGCAGAAAGTAGGCATAGAGGGAACTTTCCTCAACATAATAAAGGCCATATATGACAAACCCACAGCCAACATCTTCCTCAATGGTGAAAAACTGAAAGCATTTCCACTAAGATCAGGAACAAGACAAGGTTGCCCACTCTCACCACTCTTATTCAACATAGTTTTGGAAGTTTTAGCCACAGCAATCAGAGAAGAAAAGGAAATAAAAGGAATCCAAATCGGAAAAGAAGTAAAGCTGTCACTGTTTGCAGATGACATGATACTATACATAGAGAATCCTAAAGATGCTACCAGAAAACTACTAGAGCTAATCAATGAATTTGGTAAAGTAGCAGGATACAAAATTAATGCACAGAAATCTCTGGCATTCCTATACACTAAGGATGAAAAATCTGAAAGTGAAATCAAGAAAACACTCCCATTTACCATTGCAACAAAAAGAATAAAATATCTAGGAATAAACCTACCTAAGGAGACAAAAGACCTGTATGCAGAAAATTATAAGACACTGATGAAAGAAATTAAAGATGATACAAATAGATGGAGAGATATACCATGTTCTTGGATTGGAAGAATCAACATTGTGAAAATGACTCTACTACCCAAAGCAATCTACAGATTCAATGCAATCCCTATCAAACTACCACTGGCATTTTTCACAGAACTAGAACAAAAAATTTCACAATTTGTATGGAAACACAAAAGACCCCGAATAGCCAAAGCAATCTTGAGAACGAAAAACGGAGCTGGAGGAATCAGGCTTCCTGACTTCAGACTATACTACAAAGCTACAGTAATCAAGACAGTTTGGTACTGGCACAAAAACAGAAATATAGATCAATGGAACAGGATAGAAAGCCTAGAGATAAACCCACGCACATATGGTCACCTTATCTTTGACAAAGGAGGCAGGAATGTACAGTGGAGAAAGGACAGCCTATTCAATAACTGGTGCTGGGAAAACTGGACAGCTACATGTAAAAGTATGAGATTAGATCACTCCCTAACACCATACACAAAAATAAGCTCAAAATGGATTAAAGACCTAAATGTAAGGCCAGAAACTATCAAACTCTTAGAGGAAAACATAGGCAGGACACTCTATGACATAAATCACAGCAAGGTCCTTTTTGACCCACCTCCTAGAGAAATGGAAATAAAAACAAAAGTAAACAAATGGGACCTAATGAAACTTAAAAGCTTTTGTGCAGCAAAGGAAACCATAAAGAAGACCAAAAGACAACCCTCAGAATGGGAGAAAATATTTGCAAATGAAGCAACGGACAAAGGATTAATCTCCAAAATTTATAAGCAGCTCATGCAGCTCAATAACAAAAAAACAAACAACCCAATCCAAAAATGGGCAGAAGACCTAAATAGACATTTCTCCAAAGAAGGTATACAGAATGCCAACAAACACACGAAAGAATGCTCAACATCACTAATCATTAGAGAAATGCAAATCAAAACTACAATGAGATATCATCTCACACCAGTCAGAATGGCCATCATCAAAAAATCTAGAAACAATAAATGCTGGAGAGGGTGTGGAGAAAAGGGAACCCTCTTACACTGTTGGTGGGAATGTAAATTGATACAGCCACTGTGGAGAACAGTATGGATGTTCCTTAAAAAACTACAAATAGAACTACCATATGACCCAGCAATCCCACTACTGGGCATATACCCTGAGAAAACCATAATTCAAAAAGAGTCATGTACCAAAATGTTCATTGCAGCTCTATTTACAATAGCCCAGAGATGGAAACAACCTAAGTGTCCATCATCAGATGAATGGATAAAGAAGATGTGGCACATATATACAATGGAATATTACTCAGCCATAAAAAGAAACGAAATTGTAATTTGTAATGAGGTGGATAGACCTAGAGTCTGTCATACAGAGTGAAGTAAGTCAGAAAGAGAGAGACAAATACCGTATGCTAACACATATATATGGAATTTAAGAAAAAAAAATGTCATGAAAAACCTAGGGGTGAAACAGGAATAAAGACACAGACTTACTAGAGGATGGACTTGAGGCTATGGGGAGGGGGAAGGGTAAACGGTGACAAAGCGAGAAAGAGGCATGGACATATATACACTACCAAACGTAAGGTAGATAGCTAGTGGGAAGCAGCCGCATAGCACAGGGAGATCAGCTCGGTGCTTTGTGACCGCCTGGAGGGGTGGGAGGGAGGGAGACGCAAGCGGGAAGAGATATGGGAACATATGTATATATATAACTGATACATTTTGTTGTGAAGCTGAAACTAACATACCATTGTATAGCAATTATACTCCAATAAAGATGTTAAAATGAAAAAAAAAAGGAAGAAAAACTGTGTCCTCTTACTACAAAGTATTCATAATTCATGTCCCTTACATGGAAATATGGAACCAAAAAAGTTAGAAAGTAAAATTGCTTGATATTCTATTACTTAAGTAAGACTAATGATAAGGCTTTGGAATAATTTTCCTTCCTGTCATCTGCTCTCCTTCCTCCCTTTTGTACACCGGCTAGGGTGATTTTTCTGGGACAAAGCTCCCATCGTATTGGATATCAAATTTTATGTTCACCTTTTCTCCATTTAACATTGAAATCAATCATTTCTCATATAATCAGGGGATTCATAACCTTGATTTTTTTGTGTGGGCTACAAAATATTCCACTGAGTGGGTTTACTGGTTAACCATTTTACACATTTAAATTCTTTCCAACTTTTCAATATTATCAGACAAAATAACCGTTTTTATGCATGAAGGCTTTTTTCCATATTGAGAATAACGTTCTTGCAATAAATCCATAAAAATGAGTTTGACATCAAAGCAAATGCACATTTTTAAGGCTCTGAGGTACCTATCTCCAAACTTCTTTCCAAAAGATGTCTGAGATTTTATACTGCCATCCATCAGCGATGTATCACTTGGTATATAACCTCTACTATAACTGTTGGCTTATTTCCTCACTTAGAGTGCAAGTTATCTGAAGATAGGGGGTGTATTTTATTAAGTGTTTATTACCAGCACCTGTGCCTAGCACAACGTAGATGGTCAATAAATAATTGCTTAATAAGGAAAATCCCTGCCAATACAAGATGTACGTGTGTGAAAGACAGACTGTGTGCTTTTCTCTAACTGGACAGATGAAAACTTGTCATCTTCTTTAATGTGCAATTTTTTTGCTTATAATTAGTAATTAAATTTCTCTTTTAGATTGTATTGTAAAAATTCAGACTCTGAGGCAAATGGGCCTGGCACTACCCATTAGCTATATAACCTTGGACAAGTTCTATAACTCTAGGCCTCAACTTCCTCATCTATAAAATGGAGATAAGCTCCCACATCACAGAGCTCTTGTGAGGATTACATGAGTTAAAACACATATAAAATTAGAAGAGTGCTTGGTACACAGCATATGTTCAGTTAAGGCTGAATGAATGAACATGTGAACGCAAGCAGTAGTGAAGGGCTTAAAATGAAATAGTCTCATCCCACTCCCACATCCAGCAGTCAAGAAGCGACCGATTCTTTACTCAGGCTTTTAATTGTAAAATACGATAATGTGTACTGAGAAGTGCTCAGGACAAAATTGTCAATGTGACAAATAAAAAAAGAATACTTACATAACCACTACTCGAATCTGAAAGTATTGATACTTGTCAGCATCTCAAAACCGCCCCCCCATATCCTTTTCTCATCACAATCTCCTTTCCTCTTTCAGGTTAAACACCATCCTCACTTCTTGACAATCATTTCCTTTAACCTGCATGCATCCCTAACAAAAGAGTTTAGTTTTGTCAACATCTACCTTTATGTAGAGGATCATAGTATATGAAGTCTTTTCTATCTTATTTCTTTCTCTCAACATTGGTTTAAAAAATTCACCCACATTGCTGCCTGTAGCTCTAGTTCATTCAGTTTTATTGCTGGATAGTTTTCCCACTGTACGAACACACAAAATTTATTTAATTTTTGACTCTTAACAGACATTTGGTTTGTTTTCAGTTTGTGCTAATGCAAATCATGGACAGGAATCCTGCTGTACCGGTTATTCCGGTGCATTTACACAGGGCGGGGGTGAGGGCTGCTGGCTCACAGGCTATTTATATACCTTCAGTTGATGGAGAGTGCTAAATGCTTTCCAAAGTAGTTGTGTCGATTTATACTCCAGTATAAGCAGGGTAGAAGATTCCCATAGTACTCCAGGTCTACAATACCTGATACTCCCACACTTTATTTATGTATTTGTCAAACTGATTGGCATGTAGTTTCATTGGTTTTGACTCACTTTTCTCTTATTACTTAATGAATTCGTACACTTTTCTCTGTTTACTGGCTGTTTGGATTTCCTTTTGTATGACGTTTACGTCAACTATTGTTATTTTTTATTATTTTTAAATTATTACTTATTTATATTTGGCTGTGTTGGGTCTTTGTTGCTGCGTGCAGGTTTTCTCTAGTTGCGGCGAGCAGAGGCTACTCTTCATTGCAGTGGCTTCTCTTGTTGTGGAGCACAGGATCTAGGCACGCAGGCTTCAGTAGTTGTGGCACATGGGCTCGGCAGTTGTGGCTTGCAGGCTCTAGAGCACAGGCTCTGTAGTTGTGGCGCACAGGCTTCGTTGCTCCGCGGCATGTGGCATCTTCCCGGACCAGGGCTCGAACCCGTGTCCCCTGCCTTGGCAGGCAGATTCTTAACCACTGCGCCACGAGCGAGGTCCAACTATTGTTATTTTGAATTCTTCTCCATTTCCAAGTAACACTCTTACATGACTATTTTCTCACTAAATTGGAGGCATTATCTGTTCATTTTCTATTTTACTAAGTAAGGGTTTAGTTCCTTTACACTGTTTCCACACTGCTTAGTAAAGTTATGTCATCATTAGTTTTCCACTACTCAGGATCTCTTTGACTTGTAGTGATATACTTAAAAACCTAAATTGTTGATCAGCTATAAATTCTCTCAACGTCACGCTTTGTAAAATGAGGACATTCATACCATCTTTCCTTCTTTCTACCTCCTGTCTACCTTCCAAACCTAGCTTTTACATTGTCAAAGTTGAAATTTATATTCTGTTCTATGTGCAGTTAAGTATTCTGTTATTTGAGAGTCAGTAGGGAGTAAGGTTTAAGAGAACAGGCAGAGAGCCTAAACTCAAAGCCTCGATCCAACCCTAAATTAGGTACAGCCTGGGCAAGTTCCTTCCCTGTTTTAGCTTCCTTTTCACAAAAGGGAATGCAGCTTCCCTGGTGGCGCGGTGGTTGAGAGTCCGCCTGCCGATGCAGGGGACACGGGTTCATGCCCCAGTCCGGGAAGATGCTACCTCCCGCGGAGCGGCTAGGCCCATAAGCCATGGCCGCTGAGCCTGCACGTCCGGAGCCTGTGTTCCACAACGGGAGAGGCCACAACAGTGAGAGGCCCGCGTACAGAAAAAAAAAAAAAAGTGGGAATGATATTAGCACCAACCTCATAAGGCTATTCAGAGGATTAAATGAGTTAATATATGCAAAAACACTTAGAGCCTAATATATACTAAGTACATACTAGTACACAATACATTTCAGTACATACCAAGTTAATACAAATACATACTAAGTATAGGTTAGTTATTTGTTATTACATGCAAGTTGACAATAAAACCGGCAAACCGAGACAGTATTGCCATTATTACAATTACATTAATATTGCCCACTGCAGATGTACTGTCTCTGTGTATAGACTACACCTCGTTCCATACTGTGTCAGTGTCACTGCCCTTGTGCAGGGTGACCACATACCCCAAGCCGCCTTGGGCTGTTCCAGTTTATACCTGTTGTCCTGATGTTACAGCATTAGAGCACCTCCTTACACTATTGAAGTGTTCTGGTGTGGAGAACAAATTAGATAGGTGGTCATTACCCCTGTGTGTCACTGAAAAGGGGGACATCTATAGTGTCAAGTTTAAGTGGATTCATCTATAGTGTCAAGTTTAAGTGGTTAAAAATCAACCATAGCTTAGTTTGCTTCAGGTTTATGTCTGCATAGCCTTTTCTCCTCTGGAGTTCAAGTTCCTTCTCCTCTTCCTCTCCCTCCTCCCTTCCAACAAGTGCCTAATAGCTAGTAAGTACAATATGCCTCAAGGTGTTTCTAAGCTCTCAATCACACAATCAATAGAAGCCTCTCCAATCTAGACTATCTGCTCTCTGCACTGAATCCCCTATTACCCTACTTCTTGGTTTATTGCCTCATATTGCTGGATTATTTCTATAAATAGCTTAAGGTGTAGCACAGGAGGTCAATTTTTCAAATATCTTTGTGTACAAAATATCTTCTTCAGCCTCCACTTACGACTGATAGTTTGGCTGGATACAAACCCCTAGGGTGAAAATTATGTGCCTGAAAAACTTTGGAGGTATCTTTCTAATGCCTTCCAGGATCCATGGTGCTGACGACAAGTATGATAAAGTCAGATTTTAACATTTTTTTTAGGTGACCAGTACTTTTCTCTCTGGAATGGATGTATCCTCTCAGTATTTTATTGTATGTTAATTTATTTTTTCAGTATTTTAATGTTTCACAGTGAAGGATGCCTAGGTATGAGTCTATTCCTGTTTATCTTGCTCAAAAATTGAGTAACTATTTTCAATCTGAGGCCTGATGTCTACTTTCAGCTGTGGGGAATTCTGTTGCCCTTTGATAGCTTCCCTCCATTTTTTTTCTGGGTCTGGAGTTTCCAATCGTAACATGTGGGATCTCCCAGATGCAGCCTCTCTAACATATTGCTATCACATTTTCCACTGTGTCTTTCTTTTTCATATACTGAGAAATTTTTAAAATTCCTCCTGAATTTATTTCAGCAACCATATTTTCATTTTCAAGAGACCTCTCTTGCTTTCTGACCATTCTCTTTTTAATTAACACCCTAGTCTTATTTTATAGTTGCTAGCTCTTTTTAAACCTCTCTCAGGATACTAATTAGGGATTTTTCTTAAATTATTTTGTTCCCTAAATTGTCCCTGGTCCTACCAGGATATGTTTTCACTCTTTTTTCCCCCTCTCTCATGTTGTAAGCTTTACTCAACTATCAGGCAAATGACAGTTATTTTCTATTTAAGAATGAGTGCAGAAAGCTCCCTGAAGTCAATGACTGATTGGTTTCTTATGCAGGAAAAAGCGGGGAGTAACTGTAATAGGATCTCCCCCAAACACAATTTTCTAGGGTGTAAAAACTCACACCAGCTGCCCTAGTTCTCGCCAGTTTCACTGTTTTCAAAATGAAATCATCTCATTTCAGGAGTGTGAGGGTGGGGCTGGGAGTCCACTCCTCCAAACACAACCCTTCAATGAGCTCCCCTATTTCAGTCACACTTTTAACTAACTCCACCCTCTCTCCTACATGCCCATCTGAGCATGGGGCTACTTCTGCAGGTGGGGTCAGATCCTCCTCAGTTGCAGGTGGTCGCTGTGCATATTCTAGGTGATGCTTTTCCTCTGTTCTACTGCTTCAGTTTCACACTCTTCCACTTGTCTTCCGTCTTTCAAAACTATGTTGAAATCTCTTGATTGTTGTGGGCTTATATACTTAAACACTTTGATACCATCATTGTAGTGTCTCGTCAAAATGGAGAAGAGCTAAAAGGGTTCTCAGTGCCTTCTGAATCTGCTATTCTGTGGTCCCAGTGTTTAAACTTCTTGGTCTTCCCCAGTGTCTATCATTGCTTTTAGAAATACAATCTCCTGGTCTACTTGTGGAGGAAATGAATACAACACATCTAAAATGACAAGCAATGCGGGTAGATGCTCTAGGGTCTTCTCATACTCTGCCATTTACTAATAAACCACTACGTGCTACAAATTGTAGGTGCTCATTTATAAAACGAAAGGGGGTAGCTCTACATGAACTATAGATTTCTCCTACTCTAACATTTCATTTTCAATTTCTCTATATTATCTATATTATCTATATTCAATTTCTCTATATTATCATTAATTTTAATTAAAAAAATAAAAATCTAACTTTCTCTTTTGAAAATCAAAGAGTTAATTCCCATAGTCCTACAATAATGGGATAATTAGTTCTGAAACCGGTCAAGTTTCATACGAAAAGAAAATCATATTAAATAATTTAAAAAAATTAAACATGGACTTTGTAGCACAAAGATAAAGTCCCCCCCAAATGGTGTTCCTTTATTTACTAGAAATGTTCAGCTCTGCATTAAAGTTGAAATAAAATAAATATATTATTTTTGAGGTGCAAAAATTTCTTATGAAAATCAATTTTTCTTTTCTGTCCATACAAACAAAAGTATGGAATGACATTAGAGGTCAGGTTTGTTTGGTAATATAATGTAGCTTCTTGATATTTTTTATTTTAGGAAAGGAGAATATCAAAATCAAAACTTTTTTCAACTTTACTTTTATTTAAAATGAGGCCATATTTTCCTCTTATTAAAACAGAGTTCAACTAGAACTGTCAATTTTCTCATCTGTAACACAAGAACCCTGAATCAGCTGACTAGATTCATTAAGAACTCAATTTCTTTATCTTATGATTACTATGGTTCTCCCTAAATCTAATATACTAAGGTTCTAAGGAAAGGAAAATATATTACTAACGACATGTTTTGATTTTTATTTCTTAGAGTTCAAATGTCCACCATTCACCTTGGTCTAAGCTTAAGGAACCATTCAAGGGGATACAATGAAGATGGGAGGAGAAAACAGAACCCTCACACAAGCTGTGGCGTGTTGCAATCAGGCTGCTGTTTGAAAAATAATCTTCTCTATAGCTTTAAAGTGATAACTTTGTACCTGCAATGCTTCTTGTTTCAAACTGATTTTCTCTGGCTCTTCCTGAACACTTTCTGAGGAATCATCAACCTCTTCGATTTCTGAGGAGGAAGAACTCTCTACTGTCACAGTCACAGGAAATTCTGATGGACCTGAGTGTCACAAGAAGAAGACAGGAAACCACAGAGTTGTTAAACTAAAGTGCAAAGAAAGAAGACAAGATTGTATAAAAGACAACAGAAGCCAGATACCAAATATCCAGATATTAGAGGACATTTAACAAAAGTGATCTGAGGTATCATTTATAAACGTCTCTCACTGCTCCATGGTCTAAAAGAGGCAATGACTAAGTAAAATTACAGGAACTTATCTTTGCTATGTTACTGTACAGACCTCTGTTGTACATGGTTAGGATTAGTAATGGGAATTGCCCATATTATTTTATTAAGCTTCTTTCACAGAAGCCAAGTGAAGATCCAAGGTAAACATTTTTTCTCAGATCAACTTTATACTGCAAATGAAGAATTTATTCTTCACCATCAGACACAAACAGTCTGGAAGAAAATGTAGTTTTACAGAGGAAAATACATCAGTAAAGGGACTGATAAAGAATCAGAAGAATAATCAGAAAGTCAACATATCTAAGCTGGGAATAATAGATGTTAGAATTTATAAAAGTAAATCACATACACATACATAACTAAAACTGACCCATCAGAAATTTCATCTTCTCATCACCCTTAAGCCAAAACTAGGGTAACAGTAATACAATTCTCCCATCAAGATTCACTGCCACTGCAATGCTGTTCAACTGGACATTTCCAAACATTTAAAACCTGACCTGGCCACAACCCCATAAAAGTCTACAGATCATAAAGAAGTGTGCTGGGATTATATAACCACGCAGAAGACAAGTCACTAGGACATCATTTTGACAACAAGCAGCAAACCCTGCAGCATAGGAAAACCCTAACAGGAGAACGCGGTACACACCCCTCTCTCTGGGCATGCAAGGGCAGGACTGACACCCAAGATGCTCTTCTCTCAACCTCAGCAGTGGTGCCTTTCACAGAGCAACTATGCAGTCTCCCAGAACCACTGGGAAGGAGAATCTGATACTGACAGTATTAGCTTGCCATGAGGCCATAAGCTAGGGAATGTGTGTGGCCTTGGTGAGAGAGCAGAGGTTTGGGAGATGTTGCTTTATATTGGCTTTCAGATCAGGAGTTTGTACACATAGCCTGCAAACAACGTTTCTTGCAAACATATGAACGTTCTTGAGTATGAGAGCTCCATGTGAGGGGTCAGAAATGGCAGTCAAGTTCGTTTCACGGGTAACAGCTGATTTGCCAACTGGACAACAGGCTTCCTTGTTTACAGACAACCACAAGGCTGCCAGTTGTGTGCCAAATCCACACAACTACACTGTTGCATTGGGAGAGCGACCAAACATGTTTTACATGATTTATTTCAGAGAGGGAAATGCTTCTTGTAAGACTCTGTCCGTTTAAAAAGCAAGAATGACCATCTACCTTTCCCAGTTCAAGCCCTATATATCATAAATATGATAGCTAAACACCAGCAACTGATTACATACATCACGAGCTTTGATGAATGGAAAGCCCCTAAAAAGATATCAACAAAACAAAGTTAGATCTTGATGTAAATACATCACCAGTTAAACCCAGTTAATACAACTATTTAGTATTATGTACAGTATCCATATAGAATTGTGTATAAAAATAAATAAGCTCAAAACAAGGACCTGGAGGGCTCTGCTATGGAGAAAACTGAACAGAATTCAGCCGACTGGCTTGGTAATAACTCTCTGAACTGCTGAGAGGCCCCTTCAGTTCCTATGTTCAGGATGCTTGAGATTTCAGTCTCACTTCTTTAAATGGTGATATTAATCATTCTCTAATTTACCACCCTGTATGAGGAGGATGGACCTCAGATTAAGTGTCTCAGGAAGAAGATAGGAACCCACAGAGTTGTTAAAGTGCAAAGACTGGGGAGTCAACACTATAGTTTATGCAACAGCAATTCACATCCCCATTTGGTCATATTCTTTCTACAAAACAAAAGATGCACTCACATGTATTAAAAGACAAAAATTAACTGCCATCTGTATCAATATGTTAATGTGCTTCAATCACATATGTTTTCATGAAAGTTTAAACATAAAATCACCTTTAAGATCTTGGCCATGTAATCTGCTCCCTGCCATGTCAAATTATACCCCGTGAAGTTTACTGTCTTCAGAGTGATAGAGTTCTTTATACCTTGACAAGTAACTAAAAGGAAAAAAAAAACCACACACACAATAAGATGAAGAGCCTATACATTTGTCAATCTTGACTTTTCTTTTCTTGAGTAAAAGTTTCTTCTGTAAACTTGCTTTTCTTGAGTCAATTGGAGGTTTACAGCCACATTCTTAAAATCATTAACTACAATCTTCCCAAACAGGTAACTGATGAACTGATGCATTCTAAAACTTGTCAGTAACAAAGTGTTATGCCAGTTTACAGCAACAGTTTAATTCTATTCAGTACTAAAACTGAATACACTGGATACTGCAAACTTTCTTCCCAACCACTCAGTAAAGTACTACATACTTTTGAGACAAAGGAAAAAAAAGAAAAACCTAAAGAGCATAAGACTTCCGATTTTCATTTCCAATAATACATGCCAATCTTGATGATCAATCAGCGATGTAAATGTCAACTATAAACCCAGTATTTTATTAGCTGCTATGCAGTATACTAGAGCAATAGAAGAGGGAGGACCTCAAACCCTCTGTTCCCTCAAATTGAAAGGCAGGCTTCCTTACCCCTTCAGACCACTACTGGACACAGGGAAGGCACACTAATGTTTCAGGACCCTAATCAAGAATCACCTGCTTTGTGATTACTTCCATGACACACCCTCACCGACACCACTAAATTTGCTGCTCCTATGGGACGTTACATGTATTTCCTATTTAAACACATACCACAGTGCATTATAATTATGATTGCAGATAGATGACTTTTTTGCTTTTTTTTTTTTTTGCAGTACGCGGGCCTCTCACCGTTGTGTCCCCTCCCGTTGCGGAGCACAGGCTCCGGACGCACAGGCCCAGCAGCCACGGCTCACGGGCCCAGCCACCCTGCGGCATGCGGGATCCTCCCGGACCAGGGCACGAACCCGCGTCCCCTGCATCGGAAGGCAGACTCCCAACCACTGCGCCACCAGGGAAGCTCAACTTTTTTGCTCTTTATATCTTGCTATTTCCCTTCCCATAATATTTCTTGAAAAGAAACCATAAAAATATAAACAAACACAAAAAACAGAAAATATACAAAACATGTGGTTTGTGGCTTAACACAAACTTAAATAAGATTAATTCTGACAGTATCCAGCATGACAAACTTCCATGGTACAAATGAGAATGGACCAAGGTTTGAGCAGGTACAGGAGACAATCCAGGCATGAACAACACCAAGAAAAGGTAGACGGAAAAAGGTAGACAGACACGGTGTGTAGGAAATCACGAGACCAGTCCGATGGGAAGAGACTTAAACAAGACTGAAACTCACTTTCTAAACCTCCATCTCCAACTGGAGAATTCACAGGACACAGGTGCACCAAAGAAGCCAATTATTCAATACCTTTAATGGGGAGGAACAGTTTAAACTTTTTTTGGTTTCGTTTGCCCCAAAAGCACCCTAAAAGCAACTATCAAATGTTGGGAGGACACAATGAAGGCTTACCTTTGTTAACATAGTTAAGTCTCTCTCTCTCACAACTAGCCCACTTAGCTCCACATTCCTTAGCACACCCGACGCACTTACACAGCATTTATGAGCTTTACACAACTGGAAGGTCACATCTTTATTCCATATCGCAGGAACACGACTTCTGTAAACTTTATTTCTGTCACAACCTAAAGCAAAATTATTGTAAAATGAGTGATTTAAACCATACATTTTATCATCATTAAAAAGCATCTAAATAAAAACAAAAGCATCTGCTCTGTGCTAAGGATTAGAAACGACTCCTGCCCTTAAAGCCTTCATTAAAGAGGGACATGTATAAAAACTCAAAATTTCAATCACGTGAGATAAATAAACGTAACCTTTATACGCAGAGGTTCCTATGGAGGCAAAAAGTTATGTCTAAGTGATGGCTTCATGGTAACCCTGAAGTACAATCTAGAAAGATGAGGCTATGCAGAGTTGGAGTAGGAGGTGCATTAACTGCAGAGGGAACATCTGTGAAAACATACTCAAGCCTGACTCCTGCTGGGCACTGTAAATGCTGCAGGTGGGGATGACTACGGGCCAGGGGTCCAAGTACAAGTAGAGACAGAAATGAAAATAGAGATGTTGGCCGAAGCAAGCCTGGGAGAGAGCATGGCTTGTACCCCACAGGTGATGAGGCCTGGGGCTACCACTGGCTGAGTAAGGGTGCCTCCGCTGATTAGAAAAAGGCACCCCGCTGCTGAAGGACCAATTAGATTAAGGGAGTGATCACAAAAAGCTCCCCTTCTTCAGGGCAAAGAGCCCTATGAGGCTTGGCCAAACACAGTTCAGACTACACGCCTCTGTGCAGAGCACATGCTGGGCGGCTAGTATGCACTAACTCTGTGTGGGCAAGCCAGTAGCAGCATTATTTTAAGCACATCTTTTTATGGTAGAAGATCACTCAACACGAGTAGGCAGATGAACTTAGAGGAACTGAACCAGGGGCCGCAAAACCACCCAGGAGTTTCTGCCACAGTCTGGGCAAAATGTAATATGGATGAAGAAGCAAATTTAGGAGAAGACCAAAATCTACAAGCTGGACCCATTGG
This sequence comes from Lagenorhynchus albirostris, assembly GCF_949774975.1. Taxonomy (NCBI): domain Eukaryota; kingdom Metazoa; phylum Chordata; class Mammalia; order Artiodactyla; family Delphinidae; genus Lagenorhynchus; species Lagenorhynchus albirostris. The sequence continues at coordinate 150,720,462 of NC_083097.1, forward strand.
ATGGAAGACATAAAGTTCAGTGAAGGAACTCTGAAGAGAATGGGCTCTACAATAAATTTTTCTTACATTCAATGTAAAATATTAGGCAAAATTAAGTACCGTGGCCTTTCAGGTCCCTTCCAGCTCTAATTTCTTTTGATTTCTAACTTACTACTCTGGTTAAGTAAAGTCCCTTCAGAGGTACAGAACACTTCTTATACCTGAATGGGATGCAAAGAATAATCTGACTTCTCTTCACCAGGGGATGAGCTGAACTGTCATTGCAGAAGAGATAACAGATGGTGTGAACCCCAGATCCTAGAAAAGGGCCAGGCACATGATAAGTATTCAGCTTTTCGAAAACAAATGAACAATCATTTCCTCTCCTAGATCTTCACACCCTTCCTCTGCTGGCTACTTTCTCTCAGCTTATAAACATCCTCAAATATACCCACTTAAAAAACTCTCAGACCTATGATTCTTTGGATATTCTTGTGGATAACCTAAGTCTCTACCATGCCTTCAAACACCGGTCCTCCCAAAAGCCCACATCTGTACCTTGGGCCCAGACCTGTCTACCAGGCCCCTCTAAAGCACTGAAGATGAAGGAAGATCCTCTCGCCACCCTCAATCCCTTTCTACTGTGCTCTGTATCTCTCAAAAAGATGCAGCTGTAAACTGTCACCCACGCTTGCTGCCCTCCCTTTTCTAACTGGTCACCAGGCCTCACCCATTCTCTCTCAGATCTGCAAAACCCGGTCCCACCTTTTATAACTTAAGTGGGACCCTTAGATTACAATTCACCCTGCACCCAATCAACTGCCTTCCACATGGAGGTCCAAGTGAGCCTCTAAACCAGAATTCCATCTCACTGTTCTTTGGTGTTTCCCGCAGCCTTCAGGATAAACATCCAAACTTCTGACAGGACAAACAAGGTGCCTTTCTGTTGGGCCCCACTAAGTTTTCAGTATCAACTCTCATTTCTTTCCCAAACCCTGAGTTCCAGTCCTGTACATTAGTTTTGCCATATTTTCTTACATTTCTCAAACTTCAACACACACTGCTTTCTCCTGCCACCCCAGGAGCTTCTACACATCCTTAGAAAGGACGGCACTTCCCCTAGAATCCTACCCTGAACTTTCCCTTCCAAGTTTCTGTGCTCTGCAAAGGGGAAAGATGGCGGGGAGGGATACATTAGGAGTTTGGCATTAACATATACACACGACTATATATAAAATAATCAACAAGGACCTACTGCATAGCACAGGGACCTCTACTCCACACCCCGTTACAAACTATACGGGAAAAGAATCTGAAAAGGAATGGATATATGTATATCTGAATCACTTTACTGTACACCTGAAACTAACACAATATTGTAAATCAACTATCCTCCAATATAGAATAAAAATTAAATTAAAGAAAAAGAGAGATTCTGTGCTCTGTAGCAGCAGAACTCACTTCTTCCAGAGCACTGACTCCTGTGCTTGTGTTTACTTGCTGCCCAGTAGAAGGCAAGATTACCTAGGGCAGAAGCATGGTCTCCAGCAGCCCTTGGTTCTGACAACTCATTCAAGTGCCAGGATACTTTACACACATAACCTGCTTAATTAATTCTAAGAACCCACAGAAAGAGTGATTTTTAATGTCATTTTACAAGTGTGGGGATTGTAGTGCAAAAGAAACCTGTCCAGGCCACAGAGAGCATAAGCCCTGGAATTCAAACCCTAAGCTGCCTTGACACCGGTGCTCTTTCCACTATATATGATACACCTATTGGAAAAAAATTTTTTTTTCCTGAGCCCTGTTTGAATGGAAAGGAAGTGAAGCTGGGATATATCCATTTCCTAATCGCTTTGGTGTGTACCAGGCAAAGTCATTCAACAGACCAGGTAACATCTGTGCAACAATTAACGATGCTCCAAACTGTGCTAAGTGTTCTACTTTGTAGAGTCTAGAAGCATTAACACAGTGCATCCTTGTAACCGCCACAGAGGCTGGGTCCTGTGAAGCCCATGCTACAGATGAGAACACTGAGACCCTGAAGCCTTAAGGCACTCGGCCGGGGTCACCGAGCTGGCAGGAGTCCTAGGCCGCACGCCCCGTCTAGTGCACGTACACCCGGGCACTGGGCACCGGTTCTAGTGCCCACCCTCCACCGTTAACCATTTAAAACCCCGCTTCTCAGCGCCCACACGAGGGCCCCTGGAAGCGGGAAGTACAAACCTGTCTCGAAGTACAAACCTTCCGTGGCTGGAAGAAGCTCTGGATACAGATCAGGGGCAGAGGGTGCTCAGGAGCGGCGCCCAGTCTACCCGCGGAGGCAGAAGGCGTTAAGTCCAGCAGGCCCTCCCTCAGGGAAGCCCGCACGGAGGGCAGAGGCACCGAGTCCTGCAGCGCGCACAGGTCCTCAGAGCGCGAGAAGGAGTCGGCCGCGCTGTCCGGGCGCAGCTTCACCGAGTGTTCATGGCCTGAGCGCGGCCTCGGGGACGCTGGCTGCAGACAGGATGCCCACACCCTCCTGTGGGTCCCGGCTCGCCTCCCGGCCCCTAGGGCGCCCACCGCCCGGCGGCTGCGGCCCCGCATCGTGCACAGGACCGGCGTCGCAGCCAGAAGACATAGGGCCATGGGCCCCAGCTAGGCCGGGCCCTCCATGCCGCGCTCCGGAGCCCACGCGCGGCCTGGTGTTGGCGCGGGCATCAACGCCCTCCCGAGCCGCGGGGTTGCGGTTTAAGCCTCCGGGCGGGCCCGTGGGGGCGGGGCTCGAGGACTTCTGCGCGCTCGCCGTGCGTCCGCACGCAGACCCGCCTCCCTTGACGACGCGGCCTGAGGAGCAGCACGCAGACCCGCCTCGCATGACGATGCGGCCTGAGGAGCGTGGCGGCAGCTTCGAGACTAGGGGAGCGCGAAAGGTAGGCGGTGTGGAGGGTTTGGGGTACGTTTGCTGACTGATGCAAACAAAAGTGAGACATGGTTGTATCAGCGCATTTTAAAAGTAGTTAAACTCCTGCTAAGTGTCTGTGCTCGCCCCGCCCAGGAGAGAGCGTGAACTCCGTGAGGGACACAGGAAAGGCTGAGTGAATGTCTGCCTGTGGTCCCTTACCTGGTGCATGGGTGTGTGAATTTCTGCGGAGAGCTCTTAATTTCTGTCGTTGCTGCTGACTTGACACGGTGGTTGGCAAGCGGTGACGTGTTCCGTGCATTCAGGACATGATCGTGGTTCCTAATAATTACTTTGTTTTGTCCTGACACCTCCACAGAGAATTTACTACTGAATATCCACTTTGCAGAAGAGAAAGTGAGGCGTAGGAAGTGAAGTGACTGAGTAAGAGGAAGGACTCAGACAATTGGTGTTAGTAAATTAACCCTGCAAAGAGGCCGTTAGCCTGCGGTGGCTCTAGCGATGCGGCCGCCCACTTAAACCAACCCAAATCTAAGCCTGTCAGCGCCTCAGGGTGACGAACACCGCTGAGGACACCCAGTCACAAACCACCAACTAGGCGTTAAAGCCATAGCAAATCACTCGTTTCCTTGCTTTGCTTCTGCCCTTTTAAAATAAACATCTGTGCAGCTCCTGTGGCTGGAGTGCTCCTCACCTCTTCCGCTTTGTGGTGCGTGAATTGAATCTATTTTTGTGCACATAAAGTGTTAAAATTTTAAATATGCCTTAGTTTGTCTTCTAGGATTGGCCGTAGAAGTTGGATTTGTGTCCAGTTTCTAGAGCAGTGGTCGTCCTCTGGTCAGGCCTTAGGCGTTACGTGTACAACGTTCCTCTTCTACCACCACCTTCTGAATGCCTCCACCCACTACCAGCTCCCGCGCATCAGTTCCCCTAGATGTGGCCAGCAATGGCTTTTACATGCAGTGTGCTCACATTATAACATCGCAGACACTCCTCCGTCCTCCAGCCAGCGTGTGAAGTGAAACATTACCATTCCTGTTGAAGAGTCTCTGGTGTGACCACTTTCCCAAACACAGCCACTCCCCAGCTGACCCTGGGTAACCACTCTTCTGAACTTGGTCTCCATCACTGGGATGGATGTCTTTCTATGTAGGCTACATTTTTAAGTATTTTTAAGCTGCATATCATATGCTATTTTGTTTTCTCTTGTTACTTGCTTTATTTAGTGTTATCTTTGCTAGGTTCATCCATGCTGACACATAAAGATCTGTCTAGTTCATGTACTTTCCTCGCTACGTAGGATTCCCATGTAGGGAAATACAATAATTTGTATGTGCATTTTCCTGTTGATGGACATTTAAATTGTTTCGAATTTTAAGTATGATTTCTTTTTTAAAAAAATTTTATATCCTTTATAAAGGTTACTTTACATTTACAGTTATTACAAAATATTGGCTATATTCCCTGTGTTGTACAATACATCCTTGAGCCTGTCGTACACCCAGTAGTTTACATCTCTCACTTCCCCACCCCTGTATTGCCCCCTCCTCCCCCTCCGCACTGGTAACCATTAGTTTGTTCTCTATATCGGCGACTCTCCTTCTTTTTTGTTATATTCGGTCGAATGTTGTATGTTTTAGATTCCATATGTAGGTGATATTCTACAGTGTTTCGGAGTTCAAAAGACTCTCACAACAGAAGCCAAAAGACAAGAGCCATTTTACATTGATAAAAAGCATTTTAACTATGTAGAAGCAGAAAATGAAAAGAATGAACTTTGCATTAAATTTAATTAAAGCTTAGGGAGATCTTTGTGGTATATTAGTGAAATTATTTGTGGAAATTTAGCCATGTACATTGTGTTGGAGAGGCACCAAGAGTTCAAGAACTCTCACAATTTGAGTACACAATTGCCTTACTTGTAGGCATGGTGGCAGCCATTTATATAACAATGATTTGGAGGATGTTGTGTTAGTCAGCTCTTGCTGTGATAATGCTTTGGAACAAATCGACCCAAAACTCAGTTCCATAAACAAGAATTGATTTTTCTTGGACCTATTGGCTAGCTGCAGTGTCTCTCTTTTAGACCTCTAGATGGCTGGTTTTGCTCCGTGTTTTGGGTCAGTTTGAGGTCTGTAACACACATCTTCCTCTGGAGCCCAACTGTGAGGCCGCAGCTCCCAGGCCCTGTCTTCTCACAAAGTTCACTGAAACATAAGAGGTGAGCCCAAGTGCACAAGCCCATTTAAGGCCTCTGCTGCTCATTGAAGGCCATCATGTCTGCTCACACTTCTTTGGCCAAAACATGTCACAGATCTAAGCTGTATTTAGAATATGTGTATTTGTTTAAAGTTGGGTGCCCTCACAGAAGAATATTGCATTTTGGACAGTGTTACCTTAGCATTTTCATTGGCATTTGCAAACGTGATAAACGCCGTGTGCACTTTTTCACCTTTGAGAACTTGCTGAAATTGTGGGACCATTTCTATTGGAAAAGAGGAAGGTACACTTTAGAACTCAACTCTAGTTATGGCATTGTTGGGAGAAGAATTAATGAGATAAGGTCAATACAAGTGAAAGATTTGCGATCACATATTCATCATTAACATTAGCATTCTACAGAACATTCCTAGAGAATTGTGATGCTTGCTTTATGTGATTTCTATCATAAATCATTAGAATTTGACCAAGACACTTCAGTGAAGCATACATCATACAGCACATCGCATTTTAGTTTTTCCTACCACTCCACAACTTATCATCAATACTTCACCATAACTCAGAAACAGAAACAGAAACTGAGTGAGTTCATTGTTAGCAGACGGGCTTCACAAGTAATACCAGTGGAAGTTCTTCAAATGATAGCAGACAGTAACTCAAGCCATTAACACAAAACAAAGAATGCTGACTAGAGCAGTTGTGTAGGGAATTATAAAAGATACTGTAATTTCAAATTTCTTCTCCTTTTTTTCTCTTAACTAATTTAAAAAGTAAGTGCCTAAACAATATGACTATATTTGGATTGTTCTCTATATAACATAAAGAAATATCATATATTTGATGATATGGCACAACGAAGGCAGTGAGAACAAAGCTGTGTTAGAATAAAAATGACAGTAGATCATAAGCTGATTCCGCAGGAAGAAAGGAAGAGAACCAGAAATGGTAAATAGATTAACCCGACAAACTCAAAAATATTTATTTGCTCAACTTTCTTCTCTAAGCTCCTTGAAAAAATAAGCTTGTGAGAAGTAATAATTATAATAATATGTTAAGTATGTAACATATATAAATGTAATAAAAACAAAAAAGAGGGGAAGGCATACAGCTCTATAAAAGTACAGTTTCTGTTTCTATCTGGAATGAACCTAGTAAAAATTTGAAGAGATTCTGAGATGTATTACATAAGCACTAGTGCAGCTATTAGTCAAACAATGTGGTTAAAATCATTAAAGGAATTACATGTTACAGTAGAAAATATCTACTTACTATAAAAGGAAAATGGAGGAACAACAACAATAACAAAAAAACAAAAACCTGAGACATGTAGAAAACCAAAGGTAAAATGATAGACATAAATAAATCCTACCATATCAATAATAAAAACTAAATGTAAATGAATTAAACAATACAATCAAAAGGCAGATATTGTCGAACTGGGTATTAAAAAATGTTTACTATAGGAGACACTGCTTGGATTCAAAAGTCTAATGTGTACAAAGTAAAAGGATGAAAAGCTATACATCATGCAAATAGCGACCGTAAACATTGCTGAAGTGGCTATACTAATACCAGAAATAATAGACTTTAAAACAAACAAAAAAGTTACTAGATATGAAAAGGGACATTTTATGATAAAGAGAGGGAAGATACAAAAATTTTTAACATATTTGCCCTGAATAAGGTAAAACCAAAATACATGAAGAAGAAAATACCAAAATCCATGAAGAACTGAAGGAAGAAATAGATAATTACACATTAGGTAGAGGCTTCAGTACTCCACAGTCAATAATGGATAGAACAGTTAGGCAGAAGATCAACAACGATATAGAAGACTTGGACAAGACTATGAATTAACAAGACCTAATAAATGTTTACAGAACACTCAACCAAACAGTAAAATACTCATCCTGCTCAACCACATGTGAAACGTTTTCCAGCATAGATGACATGTTAGGCTGTAAGAGAAGAGATTGAAACCCATATACATTGCTGGTGGGAATGTAAAATGGTGCGGCCATTTTACGAAACAGCTTGAGAGTTCCTGCAAGTGTTAAACATAGAGTTACCCTATGACCCAGCAGTTCCACTACTAAATATATACCTAAGAGAAATAAAAACTTACGTCTGCACAAAAGCTTGTACGTGAATGTTCATAGAAGCATATTTCTAAAAACAAAAGGTGGAAATAATTCAAATGACAACCGGATAAATGAATAACCAAAATGTGGAATATCCATACAATAGAATAGCATTCAGCTATAGAAAGGAATGATCTACTGATCCATGTTACAACATGGATGAACCATGAAAGCATTATGTAAAGTAAAAGCAGCCACTCACAAAAGATCACATATTGTACGGTCCCATTTATATGAAATGCCCAGAATAGCAAATCTGTAGAGACAGGAAGTAGATGAGTGGTTGCCTAGGGCTGAGTGGTTTGAGGAAATTGAAAAAAATCTTGTTAATGTGTAATGGGTTTTTTGTGGGGGGACAGAAATCTAAAATTGGATTGTTGTGATGCTTACACAAGTCTTTTAGTGGTTACACTGAGAACCACTGAATTGTATACATTAAAGTGTTGAAATTATGGTATGTAAATTCCATCCCAATAAAGCTGTTAAACTTATGATAATTTTATATTTATAAATTTGAAAATTCATCGAAAATGACAAATTCTTTAAAAATGCAAGCTAACAAGACTAACCCAAGGAAGAAAACATATCTAAAAAACCTATATCTACTGCAAAAGTTGTTTGTATAATTAAGTACCTTTACAGAAAATGATTTCCAGGGATAAATGGCTTTCCAAGTAAATTCTTCCAAATATTAGGGAAGAAATATTGGTAATCTTACATAAAAATCTTCCAGGAGACAGAAAAGTATATATTGCTCAAAATATTTATAAGGCCAACATAAGCTTCAGATCAAAACTAAAAAGAATATTGCAAGAGTAGAATCACAGGCCAGTTTCTCTTTTGAACATGCATGCAAAATGTGTAAACGGAAGCACAAACCGTATCTATGGTATGTAAAACAATCATATATCACAATCAAAGTAGCTTTATTCTAGTAATGCAAGGTTGGTTTAATGTTCAAACATGAAACTGATCCCAGGAATGAATTAGAGTGGGAAAAAAGTCATTTAAAACAGAAGTCTTGGGACTTCCCTGGTGGTCCAGTGGTTAGAACTTGGCGCTTTCACTGCTGGGGCCCTGGGGTCCAATTCCCGGTCAGGGAACTAAGATCCTGCAAGCCATGAGGCAGGGCCCTCCCCAAAAAAAGGAAAAAAAGAAGACAACCAGGAGAAGCACAAGATCGAATAAACATAACAGATAACACCTTATGAAAAGTAGGTGAAGATTATGGAATATTCTAAAATTTTAAAACAAAAAGAAACATTTAAAGGTTCAAGAGGATGTGGCAAATATTGTACATAGGCAAAAAATAAAATAAAATAAAATATACGGATGATGGGAGCCCAAAAATCCAGATGCCCATGTCCTGTCTCTGAAGATTCTCATTCAATGGGTTATGGATTTCCTCTATGTTTAAAAACCTACAGGTGTTATAAAGCAGAAACTAACACACCATTGTAAAGCAATTATACTCCAATAAAGATGTTAAAACACAACCAAACAAACCTACAGGTGATTCTGATATGATTCACAGACAATGTAAAGCCTCTGCTTTACAGGAAATAATACCAGATTATTTTGTTATTTTATAGTTTTAGTAACAGGTTGTACTATTGACCGGTAAGTCTGATGTCAAAATGCACTCCCCACTAGGGATATAAAAGGAACTAATAGTCTCTACGGCTACTTGGTGGCAGCATGCATGTATTGCAAGGGCAATTATTGTAGGAATCCAAATGAGTGGAACATTTTAGAATTGGAAGACTACATACAGATCATCTAGTCAAGCTTCCAACTGTTATAGTTGTGAAAACTAAGGCCCATATAAAAGAAATGATTTATCTCCAAAGAGCATTAGTGAAAGAATATGAAATTAAAAATATCTCTGAACTTTTAATTTAGTGCTGTTTTTATTAATCTCAAGTATTAGCTTAAACTTCAGTGTGACAGATTTGGGATTGAATTCTTGTTCAGCTTTACTAATTACGTGCCTTTTAGTAAGTTACTAAAACCCTTTTTTTTTAAAAAGTAGATTTATTTATTTATTTTTGGCTACATTGGCTCTTCCTTGCTATGCGCAGGCTTTCTCTAGTTGTGGTGAGTGGGTGCTACTCTTTGTTACGGTGCGCGGGCTTCTCATTGTGGTGGCTTCTCTTTGTTGCTGACTGCGGAGTCTAGGTGTGTGGTCTTCAGTAGTTGTGGTTCACGGGCTCTAGAGTGCAGGCTCAGTGGTTGTGGCGCATGATCTTAGTTGCTCCTTGGAATGTGGGAGCTTCCCGGACCAGGGCTCAAACCCGCGTCCCCTGCACTGGCAGGCAGATTCTTAACCCCTGCGCCACCAGGGAAGCCCTACTAAAACACTTTTAACTTCGCTTTTCACATATGTAAAATGGTGAGCCTTGACTGATGTAGAATATGAGATAACCTAGCACTGTTCTTAACACATACACGTAGTTTAACATTTTTTGGCTCTCATCCCTCTTAAACAACCTCTATCCTCTTGACAATGAAAATGTGTTTCAGCTAGCAAAGCACCCCAGAGCTGACCACATTCTGGCAAGAGATATAGGATTCTTTTTCTTACTGGTGGTTCTTTATACCTGATATTTGAACTGCACTGAAACATGAACATCTCTTGTTTATATTGTATTAATGGGTTTGATAGATGAATTTTAAAAAGTAATATGCAGGAAAAAAAGTAATATGCAGGAATTGAGCTGCCTTACTCTCAAGAAATATAATTCGATAGTGGTGGCTAAAACGATAAACAGTGTTTGCACAGGGAGTCCATATTGGATGTGAACTACCTGTACTCCCATTCGTCTATTAAGAATAAATAGAATCCTTTCAAAATCTGTTTTAAAGCGCAGTTATTCCCTTCTGACTCATTTAAGTTACCTGCAAGAAGAAGACAATCTCCCGAATCCTTGCTTAAAAGGCTTTTAATATAAAGCAGATAATTTTTTGCAACATTTCCAAAACTTTTCATTATCAAATTGGCTGAGGCTTCTCAACAATTATCATTTCACAACAATATCTCCATTTTCACCTTTGTTTTTTAAAGAATTGGCCTCGTAGATGTGCCCTTAAAACAGAGCTTCACTCTCAACATATTTTAAGTTTTGTATTCAAACAGTATGAAGAAAACAGGATCAGGGATTTCAGCCATAAAAGTGAATGGATTACTGATACATGCTACATCATGGATGCAACTAAGTAAAAGAAGTCAGGCGCGAAAGGCTCTATATTGTATGGTTCCATTTATATGAAATGTCCAGCAGTGGCAAATCCATACACACGGAAACTATTATACATTACTGGTTGCCAGGGGTTTGGAAGAGAGGGAAATAGGGAATGACTCCTCAAAATGGGTGTATGTTTCCTCTTGGGGTGATGAAAATGTTTTGTAGTTGGACAGTGGTGATAGTTGCACAACATTCTGACAGTAGTAAATTCCACTGAATGGTACAGTGAATTGTAAAATGATCAAAATGGTGAATTTTGTGTTATGTTCATTTTACTACAATAAAAAGGAGAAAGAATTAGGGAAAGACTTAGAGTTTGGGAAACTAAGGTGAACTCATCAAGAAAAAGACAGCTCTACTGTTCAGTGTTCTCTCAGCTCTCCCAGTGCATTGATACTCAGCAAAAAGTAGCCTGAACTTGTCGATGATAGTCATTCAACACAGTCCAGGGAAAAGTAAATAAAATAAAACCCAACTCTTCTTCTTTAGCACATCTGTGAAAGGTTAACTTGCTGCTCAGCCACGTGGACATTCATGAAGACGTTTTACTTTAGGTGTCCTCTACTTCAGTACTTTACTCACAGCTCATTCACACATGTAGGCAACAGCATTCCTTAATTCGATGGAATCTGCAGTGCTGGTTGTGATCAGTCTCATGAAAAGAAAAGGAAGGAGGAAAAAGCCTCCACATTGACTTGGTGGCCTTGACGAAATGGATGCAGAAGACAGCTTGAGTGTCAAACTGGTAACTGTTATTTTCCTTTTCCTTTTCTTTTAATCTTTCCTGTCAGGTCTCCTGCCCACTTCCCACCCCCTTCTTTCAAACAGGAAAGACACTAATTAGCTGCTTTTTTGTGTTTTTGGTAAAACAACTATTGTTTTGCGTTTCTTGTTGTTCGGTGAACATTATTGTTTTTACTGCCAAATGAGCTTCAGTGGTTGATGTAGGGGGTCTCTTGGGAACTTAACTTTTTCCAGTTTAAGTGGAAAAGCTTTTTTGTTTGAATTGGCTTTTACTGGGTGCTTCAAGGTTTGCTCTTGGCTCTTTGAAGGGGGACTGAATAGCACTGTGTTTCCTTTGAGGTTCCGTTCCAATGAAGAAAGGATCCTATGTCCTGGGCACTTTTTGTTGATTTTGCTGTGTGTCCTCTCTAATAGCCAGAGGCAGATTCCAGGAAAATGACATATAAATGAATATAAGTAATCTAATATTTTTACAGTTTGCTTTGGCCATACTCCTGGTCTTATCCTACTTGTAGCAGATGGCTTTAAAGAGCATTAGCTATGTATATATTAAAAATAATATAAATATACCAATATTAAATATTATATTGACGTATAAATGTAATATACTATTATTTATATTAATGTATAACAATTATGTATTATATTAATATATATTTTTGCCTAGCATATATTATATACAACATACATGAGTAATGAAATGTATTTATATGGTTAATATGTTCGTAATATTAATATGATATATCCTGTAATATTGATTATAAAACAACTATATCATAATATATAAATATATAATTATTATTATCTGATATAATACACTATAGTTAATATATTCTATAGAACACAATGTATAATGTATTAGTATAAGATAATTGTATTATATAATATAAATATAATACATATATAAAACTATGTATCTTTTAGTTATACATTACAGATACGAGTATGTATAGCTATTTATAATTTTATTTACATAGGAATCTGGTCATCATAACAATTGATGTAAAAATATGCAATATTTTCAATCCAATGGGCCTTAACCTCACTACCTACACATGACTACTTTTAAAATCTTGAACCCTGTCTAACTCATGCTTCCATATCTCTCAACCTGCTTTTCTACACATGCACGTAGACACACATTTATACACGATATATATGTATAGTACCACTTTTCAGTTCAATGTCTATAAAATATATAATGATATTCCTGTGTATGTATACAAATACAAATCAAAGATATGTGTATAGGTATGTATTTCATATGTTTATATAAATATGTCATACAAATAATGTATGTGTATATAAATACATGACTGTATACATACATACACAGAAATATACTTATTTAAACAAAAGGGACCTAAATAAACATAGTTCTCTAAGAATAAAAATGTATGTCTCACTGTTTCAGTAACAGTTTATAGTTTTCTACTATATGTGCTTCTACAATTGTTATGAACAATTCCCATTTTTGTTGAATGTTTTAATTTTTTGCCTTTTTTTTTTTTTTATGGTACGCGGGCCTCTCACTGTTGTGGCCTTTCCCATTGCGGAGCGCAGGCTCAGCGGCCATGGCTTACGGGCCCAACTGCTCCGCAGCATGTGGGATCTTCCCGGACCGGGGCACAAACCCGTGACCCCTGCATTGGCAGGTGGACTCTCAACCACTGCGCCACCAGGTAAGCCCAATTTTTTGCCATTATTAATGAAGTTCTGAAGAATATGGTAGGCAAGATTACTTGAAAAACTCTCCTAAAAGAAAAGGGTTAGGTATGCTAGGTTAAATGTACACAGCTTATTTTTAAGTGCGTGGTTGATTTGGGAAGTGTGCAGTCGAAATGTCCAGGACCCATGAAGGAAGGGTGGTCCATGTGTGAGAGTTATAGCTCTATTAAGAGTGGATTGAAGATCTTGATAGCTTAGAACAGAAGCTGGAAATCCTGTTTTTATGGAGCCAAATGGCAAATATTTTAGGCTTTGTAGACCAAAGAGGCAAAATTGAGGATATTATTTAGGTACTTAGGTAACCATTTAAAATGTTACCAGTTAAAACGTGAAAATTATTCATAGCTCATAGGCCATAAAAAATAGGCAGCTGTCTGGATTTGGAATACAGGCCGTAGTTGAATGACACACCTGGTATAGAGACTTGTTTTTAAATGGCCATGACCACATGGGAGGCAGGAGGTAAGACTCCATCCCTACTAGATGGGAAGTTAGAACTAAAGCTATCTATCCCTGGCTTCACCTTTAATGAAAGGGTGTGCCAGGAGAAAAAAATATCTGCTGGCAAAGGGAGACTAAGAGCAAATTCTCTTGGCCTCTGCTCTGGGTAGGAAACAGGTAGGAAATCTTGAGAATTCTGAACCGCAGATCTGTGTTCACAGTGTTTGGGTTGCAAATTTATTTGCGGTCTTGCAAACAGAAGCTAAGAAATGAACTTAAAATGCTCCCAAATCGGTGGTATTCCAAACACAAAACTAAACCCTTTCTGGAGAGGTAGACCTTCAACACAGGCCTGTAGCGTTCCCACAGATAAAGTTTAGCTAAACGTGAGCTCATGACCTAAATTTACACAATAATGAAGAAATCAGCTACAAGTGGAGAGAATCAGCAAAAACAATCAATACCAGAATTAGATTCCCAAGGCCAATGATCAGGTGTTGGAATAATCAGGTGCCAGGCAGAAAATATACATAAAACTAGAACTGAAACAAGGAGCAAGGATGTTTTAAAAGACTGGGTAGGATCTTTCAAACATTTTTAAAGTACATGTCATTGATAAAGCTAAAAACTCGAAGGTCGTGTAATACAGCAGATTAATCGTGGAGAAGAGTGAAATTATGCTGTTTTTTAAAATATGGCAGATCAGATTCCTGCCTAATTACATAAGTTGATTTATCTTAAGAAAATACACAGTATTTTAAAGACTTATTGGCTGTAAAATAAGTTAAGGGTATTTCAAAGGGCTTCTCTGCAAAGAAAAGTGAGAAGTAGCAAAACACAGAAAGTCGAGGGGAAAAAATGTCAATATATACATTGCTATAGGGTGAACTAAGCCTTAGGCCAGCAACTATGAGGAGGAGCTGACCCTTAGATAAGTACAACTAAGCTGGAATCTTCAAAAAGTTCAACTATTTATAACTAAAAAGATTTATTAAAATTAATAACCAAGTGTTTTAATTGACATCAGAAGAGTAAAACAATAAACCCTGAGAACATAGAAAAAATAGACAATAAAGATTTGAGCAGAACTTAATAAAACAGAAAAAATATAAAATTGAGATGATTTAGTAAGTCAAAAGAATATTCTTTGAAAAGATTTAGAAAAACACAATTTGATTAAGCAAAACAAAAACGTAAGTAAATACTATACAGAAAGAATCAGGACAATGTTATAGCATAGAGTACAAACAGAGAATATATGAAATGCCAGTAAATTTGAACATTTCTGTAAAGTGGACAATTTCCTAGCTCCTAAAGTTTACCAAAACTGACACAAGAGGAAATTTGTAGCTGGAGTTCTTGCACCAGTAAAGGAATTAAGTC